>NC_092872.1:669148927-669460677 GCF_028372415.1 Notamacropus eugenii
TCTGACAAATAGTAGCGTAAATTACAACTGCTATGGCACTTTTATGTTATCCATTTCTCAAGTAGGGTCAGAGAATTAAATATTATCTTTTAGAAGTTATAATGGGCCAGTATTGCTACAGAAAACCCCTCACTGAATTATACCTCATAATAAACAACTGTAATACAATTCACTTAATAATTGCATATTGAGCTAAGTGGTTGAAACTATTTATAAAAATTACTCAGAATCCCACTACGCCAAGGACTTGTTAGTGCCCTACATAAAATAGAACATGAATTATATTATCATTTGACTCAATGATGACAAGTCATTGAATTGCTTACCACCTGTATATCTTCAAAAGATCTCTTCCTATTTTGATAGGATTGTGGCCAGTGCTGTTCTACCTCTCCTCAAGTTTACTGCTGTTTGGACATCTGGAAGTTTTACACAAAGGATTCATTCTAAATTATATGATGTTATATTAAAGGAAAACTTTCACATTGACTCTTTTTTACTCTCAACATTTTGGCTTCCTTTCTATCTCTAGTTGATGAACATTAATAACCTGCATTTGGTGAAATCACAACAAATGATCTCCAATAGCACACTGCTTTGTATTGGAACTGAGTGGATATAAAACTAGAATTTTTACGCCAGCTTTTATTATAATAAGACATTATCTAGATGTAAATCCAGAAGACAGTGTCAAAGCAAGATCAGTACACAATACAGCAGACAACATCTAATCTCTGATTTCTGATTATCTGTGAACAGAGAAAAGGGAAAGAAGGGCTGAAAGGTTGTCTGGAAGGTAGGCTTCTGAAATTTTCTGGTAGAAAATGGCTTTGAAAAGTTACTATTTTCATTTAAGCTTACTAGAAGAAGAAAATCAATATGATAAATGAACAGAAGACTAGTGTGGAACTCAGGAAGACTTCAGTTCAAATTCCTCCTTTGTAACATATTAACTGTATGACTGTGGACAAATTCAAATTAGTCTGGTATATAGTTTGTATATACACAGCTATTTTTATGTTTTCTCCCCCCATTAGACTTTGAGCTCCTTGACAGCAAGAATTGTCTTTGACCTTTCTTTTAATCTCCAGCACTTAGAACAGTGCCTGGCAAATAGTATACACTCAAGAAATATTTATTGCCTGCTTGACAATTTTTCAGTACCATGGACAACTCTTTAATAAAATAATTTATAAAAAAAAGTTACTGAACTGTATTGGTTGAAGAAGTTATTCAAATGGAATTCCATGGAATTGTGATTGTTTGACCTGGATTTATACTTCAACTGTTTTTCTTGCTTCCCATATGATCTTGGTCAAATCATATCCATTTTGTGAGCCTCAGTGCCCTTATCCGTATAATAAATAGCCTGAATAAGATGCTTTCTTGATCTCTTAAGTTTCCTTCTTGCTCCAATTCTATCCCTAAGAAATTACTTTCTTATCAGGTTCTAGCTCCATTGTCAAAACATTCTGACCTTACTTGTTGTTATGGTCCTTATTTACTCTTCTTGCTATTCTTTTCTCCTTTACTTTTCTTTTGGAAACTCCTGATACTTGTGTTGTCTGAATCCCTAACTCTTGTATTATCTGAGCCAAATTCTCAATAACTTCGCTCTAACAAATGATGACTGGAGGGTGTAATTATTCTTTATGATCTTTCTACATGGACCACTTTCCTAGAAATTAAGATTTGCCCCCAACTTTCCAAATATTAGAACTTCTGGAAATCATACATTGTATTTTGCATACTCATACACACAGATAGCCATCTATCTAGCTATGATGTGATTTAGACAGACAGAGATTTCAATAATTATATCGATCCATATAGCTAACTATCAATCTATCTGAAATAGAAGTTATGTGTCATAATGAATACGGTACTGGGCCTGAAGGAAGAATCAAATTAAATCAAACTTCAGATAGTTGTTTCAAAATGGACAAATAACTAAAACTCTGCCTCAGTTCCCTCATGTGTAAAATGAGGATAATAATAGCACCTACTATCCAGCATTGTTGTGAGAATAAAATCAGAAAATATTTGTAAAGATCTTTGTAAACCTTAACATGCTATATAAATATTGGTTGCTATTATTATATCAATATTCTCATGTGTAATTATCAATTTGGTAATGATGGAAAGTTTGGAATAATATATTTCTCTCTATATCTATCTATCTATCTATCTATCTATCTATCTATCTATCTATCTATCTATCTATCTATCTATCCATCTACCTATCTATGTATCTGTCTTCTATCTATAATCTCATGAAGAATGTCAGTATAAATATTCAAAAATATATCAGTACACTGGAAATAAGTAACAGTTCTAATAAAATATAATTTAATAGTATCAAGGAGAAATGTAAAGTTTAAAATATCACTTTTGGTATCCTTACTCAAAGCTTTATTCACAAAAGATCTGGAGATTTTAGTGAATGGAAAGTGCAAGTTGTAACAGCATTGTGGCATGACACATACAAAGGTTACTGTAGACTTTTATTACATATGTACCTAGGTATGATATTTTGAACTTATAGTATAGTCAGCTGAAGTCACACAAATTTAATTGATTTTCATGTTGTCACACAGATATATGTATAGTGAGGATTTAAACTTGTCTTTCATTCCATGAAGGCCAGCCCTCACTCAACCTGACATGACAAACTGCCACTCTTTAAAATATGTTAAAAATTTCCATTATCCTCTCATACAAACACTAGCTTATTGTTGGTTTCTTTACAATTCTTTTGATGTAGAAAGAAATTCATTGTAGAGATCATTTAACTGTTTTCTGGTTTTGAAAGAATTCTCACTAGACTAGAAGCAGGTATGTCAAATGAAACCCGCTAAATTCTGAGATCCAGGCTCTATCTACAATACTACTGATTTTAAGTGTATTTGTTTATTTTGAATGGTTAGTTTAAACCCAACTGTAGCATAACTAAAGTTAAGTTTTTATTTGCTAGGAAAATCTGAAAAAGCAAAGGCCCAATTTCTTCTTGAGTAGGATTACAAGTATGGCATATTTCGCACATTTTGAGATGAGGACATTATATTGTCAGTTTCACTTAATTATTTTACCTTGTTAGAAGAGTGTTTTCATGTTTTGTGAGGTAATCTGGAGATTTTTTAAATTAATAGCAATCTATTTTCTCTCTTTCCTGTCTGAGAAAAAAGAAAAACAATTCCTCATAACAAATATGAATTGTTACACAAAATAAATTCCTCCGTGGGCTGTATACACAAATTTATTTTATTTATTCTGCACACTAAATATATCACTTTTTTACCAGGAGATTAAAAAAATAAGAAGTTTCATCATCATCAGTCCTTTGAAACCATTGATGGTCACGGCATTGATCACTGTTCTTACAACTTTCAAGTTTTTTTATCTTTAAAATGACTGTCATTCTATAAACTATTTCACTAACTCTGCTCATTTTTCTTCAACAGTTTAAAAAGTCATTGTTTATTTTTACAATATCAATATTAGATCAAAGGGCATGGGCTGATTAGTAATTTTTAAAAAATAAATCTGTGTTGACTTCCAGAATGTTTATAACTGTTTACAGGCAGATCATAAGAAACATCAATACTTTCCCCCAAACACTCCAACAATTATCATTTTCTTTTTTTGTCCTCTTTTTCAGATTGTAGATGTAGTACTAAAGGCATTGGGTTTCTAGTATTATTACTCAGTAGTACCCAACAAGTACATCATCATTGATTATTAACCTCAATCAGAGTTAGTCTTTTAAAAGTTAATTAGGTATAATTAGGACAGTTATAGATATATTCTCCTAACTCTGAAACATAATTTTCCTTTGCATACACAAGGCCCTCATGGATTTATTCTCAGAAAACACAAGTGACCAAAGGGCAAACTAATTGCTATGTTTCTCCATTATGATGTTGCCTTCATGAAGCTTCCTTTATGTATACCTTCTCCCTGCTGGACCTTGAATCATTGTTCTTATGGAGTCTGGGGGGATAGGGGAGTTGTTCGTTTCCTTAGTTTGCTCTTGTAATGTATCTCACCTCCCAGTGATGTTCTGAAGATGTTGCTACTCATCTCTGATCTTTGTTGTAACTTTTTTTGTGTCACATCACAAGGATTTCCTGGATGAATATATGATTCCTTTTTAGAAGCTTGGCTTGAGTCACTCCACCACTAGACTGACTCTGAATGAATTTGCTCTGTTGAATATGGACTGTCATGTGTCTGAATTTTTCAACCAATCAGGAGTGATTTCTTATGTAGAATTACCTGTCTTTATCTGATGATCAAAATACCACAACATTTTCAAACTGATTAAGGATTTATCCATGCCTAGTGCCTACTTTTGAATCCACTCAGAAATTTGGGCTTTCTGGTTTGAAATTAATTTGGGAGGAGATAGTCTCACACTGTATTTCTTCATCACAAATGATGTTTGCTTTTAATTTTAGATAAATGCTTTTAATCACTAAAATGAGTTATGTTTAAATGTTGTGTTTTTTATTATAAATTCATGTTATTTTTTGTGAAATGTGCTTCCAATCCCTTTTAATAGAATCATATATAGTTGGGGGCATTTAAATATGAATGACTGTGCTAAATTTTTCCTTAATGAATTATGTATCAAACTCTGGTAGGCATCTAACTTGGTTATAATCAATATTTTCTTTCTTATTCTAGGGGGTAGGATCAATTTTTTTTTTTGTACTCTTTCTATTAATGGAAGAAAAAGAGAACTGGAGAATGAGAAGACTATCTTTTTAGTTGATTAATGGATTTTGTCCTGCAATTGCTTAAGTCATGTTTCTTTGTCTCTGAACTTAGTTCAGGAATTCAGCAGGCTTGTAATGGATTAAGTTTAAAATCCAGTTCTCTTGCTAATCACTCTTATATTCTTGCCTCAAGATAAGGATATTCCTATACTGAGGAATGCCGGTGGGCATTAGGGACTATGGTATAATGTCTTTACCCCATTGAAGCTCTTCTGTAACGAAGTCTGCTTTGCTATCTAAAGAAGTCTGTCCCACTATCTTTTAATCTGGCAGGTAGATTCAAACCGTGAACTCTTCTAAATCACAGGACAGAAGGAGGAAGTTGTTGTAAGCTCCTCCCAGATCTACTTTTCTAATCCACTCACTTGATAGATAAGGACACTAAGACCCAGAGAGTGGAGCCACTTGAAAGAATCAAAGAATTTCAAGTTAAAAGGGATTTTAGAAATAATTTTATCCAGTAGTTTGGTTTGAGGAACACTTTATACTCTTAAATATTTCTACAGATCTCACAAAGAACTTTTGTTTATGTGGGTGACATCATCAGTATTTATTATATTATAAATCAAAATATCTTAGTATTCTTAGAAAATAATTTGACCTTGCAGACCTCAAAGGGTCTCAGATCCAGGAGTTCCCTGACAACACTTTAAGAACTGTTGATTTAATCCAACCCTCATATCTTTAATGTAAGTAACATGAGGCCTAGAGGGGTAAGTTGTTTGTTTTTTTTTTTTTTTTTGTCATAGAGAGTAAATAGCCAAGTCAGGATTCAAATTCAAGTCCAACATGAAATGAAATTAGTGAGTTCACTCAATCACTAAACTCTCCTAGTAGATCTTGAATGACTACTTGACAGTAATATTATTAAGTGAATTGTTGCTCAGCTGTGCATAACACTAGAAAACTCTAGTGGTTCCTTCATATCTAGAGGTTCTATGAAATTATTTGCCTAAAGTTACACTGAGATATTTGGTGGCAGAGCCAGGATTAAAATGCAGGTATCCTGATATCTAAGTCCAGTTTCCTTTTGTTTTTAAATTCCAGCATAAAACTCTGCCTCTATCTGAGGTTATTAAGTGGCATCATAAATGCCCACTTGTGCTCTACCAGGGGTGGGGAACATGCAGCCTCAAACACATGTTGCCTTCTGTGTTGCCTTCTGTGTCCTTGGATGTGGTCCTTTGATAGTCCAAGTTTTATAAAACAAATCCTTTTATTAAGGGGATTTATTCTGTGAAGTTTGAGTTCAATCAAAGGGCCACACCCTGGATGGCAACATGTGACTTTGAGGCCATAGGTTACCCCCTGACTCCCCAAATGTTGCTTTGTTAAGTTCATGTAGTCTACTGCCTGTGTTTTTATCCTCTCATTCTCACTTTAGTTCTGGTTGTCAGGTTGAATTATAATCCATTTCTGAATGAAGAATGTTATGAATCACCTATCTAAGAATCATGTTAATATTGTTACAAGTGAAATAGAAAAAATATAACATATCTATATATTGATCTATTAAAACCACTGTTGATAGATAAATCGTTGATAGATACAAAGTCAGAAAGACAGATGAATGTTTACGTTTATCCAAAACTGAGGTCATTCCATTTGGATATAACACTTATCCAAGGCAAGTGCCACCATGATTCCTTGGATGAATCTTTGGGGTCAAAAGACAACACATTATTTTCAAAGTACATCCCATATGTACTTTCGAAGTACATTATATGGAGGATTATAGTTACAGTTTCTTTTCTCTTTAACTTCATATATATTAGAGTTAGCAGTTATATGGTAATAGAATAAGAGATTAAACCAGTTTATTTCTTCTCTGTCTGTTAATCTTCAGAGACTACTTATGATTATCTTAAATGAACTTTGAAATTCAGAGCAAGATAAGAGAGTAATAACCTGAGCCATCTTATTAGAAAGGGAGGTTCATAGCTTTCATAAGACACCAAGCCAAGGACATGAATAGTCCTAGCTATATAACTTAAATGCTATATAACTTAAATGTTATAAACACATGCAAGTTGAATTGACAACTAAGTAACCAGTTTAATTATTTCAAGTTTGTTAAGTATTGTCTCATCATGATACAGTAAAGGTCCATCAATTCTCATGAGGATTAATATTGTTTAAAAACATTTTTCTAAGCAGAAAACAATTCTTAGGATTGATGAGAGCACAAATCTGTCTTCTTCAGATATCTCATACTCAGCTTTATTTATGGTACATATTGATTTCAAGATCATTTTGTAAAAAACAAGTAAACAAGCCCCCCCACCCCCTACCCCGCAAATCTACTTCTGGACCTATTTTCATAGAGAGCCTTTCACTTCCTGCTCCTATCAAGAGACAAAATAAGGTTCCTGAAAACTTTCTCACCCAAACCATGCCGTCTATCTTCATTATAGTTTTCCCAAGGTTCAGATGGGAGGATAAGACCATTAGACCTTTATTTCAAATTAATTGTTCTATGATTGCTGTCTTCTGATCAGACATCATTAGGTCTTTCAAAGCCTCTTCCTCAGAATCCTCAGGATTCCTATTCAAGACATCACCACATCCCTTGCTTTAAATTGTGTGATATTTGAATTAGGAATGTAGCCCCAAGTCTCTGGTCTCCTCTACTGGCTGCCAGATGTCTCTGCACTTTTCCTTTGGTATTATTTATCCTTTGAACCTGGTCCACTCATGGTCAAATATCCTGATTTCAACTAGACTATGATTATGACAGGTATGGATGTAGAACAGATGAAGTAGTTGAGGAAATGGGCTGCCTGAATTAAAAAAATAATTTAGTTGAGTTCAAACCTTGACAATAAGCTTCATAAATGTTTTGAAATTTTAATTGTAAAAGACTATTGTAGCCTGGGCCCAGCTTATTCTGTTTATTTCCTTGAATTATTTTCCCCCAGGCTCTAGGAGATGATGCATGGAAAGACGCAGGCTGGCAGAGAAATTTCTGATGATTCTGGCATATGGAAGAGATGTTTTTTGTCTCCTCATCCAGGGCTACAGCAAGCTCTAGTATGCAATGAAATAGATATTACTGAATGGCATGAGGGAGGTGCAATTTCTAAGTTCAAATGTTCTTTTCACTTTTTGTCTTTCATCCTCTGACTTTGTTATTCAGACTTCTGGGAGAACACTGAAAACTTCAGTAAGTGAGAACCACATATAAAATTTATGCACCATGACCAGCACAGGTCAGAAGCCTTTGTACCTCAGTTTTAGCCTGAAGCAGAGATGACCACAGCAGGTAGCCAACACAGGAAGGAGAAGATAAAATCAGATCTTCAAGACTATTAGGCATTGTGAGAATGCCCTTTGGCCAGTGAGCTGTGGAAAGGTGATTTTCTTTTAGTCTATGAATCTGAGGTAGTAAATAGACTTCCTTTAGTGTTACAATCTCAGAAAAGTTAAATGTTAACCAGAAGGTTATTCTTATAAGTTCAATGGTGGTTTGGTGCGTGCCCAAACACCATAAGATGGCATCATTCATAAGATGATGGTAGGAAATTACTTTAGAGAGATGAGAGGACCACATCATCCATGGACATTCTATGTAGGCTAACCACATGATTGGAAACAGCCTTTTCCCATGAGCTGTGTAATCAGAATTAGGTGACTTTAAAACAGCCCAATTCAGCACCATAATTGGTTTTTGTGGCATTTGCTTCTGAGGGAAGCAGGAAATGTCTCATGCATAGTTGCTGAGACTATAAGAAAAGAGGGGAGGGCCATAGAGCTTCTTCTCACCACCCCAACAACCACTGGCTCTTTGTAACAGATCTGCATCTTTGATTATTCCTTTTTTTTTTTTTCCATTCTAAGTTCGGGGAGAAGAACCTCTCATTTGACCTGAGAGCTTTCGCCACAGGCATCTAAGAACTCAAGAATGAAAATGGATGTTGTAAACAGCATAACATGGAAGTCTTAGGGAGCCAGTGACACTAGCTCAACAGAACCTAGAAACTACACTGTCTTTAGACACGAATTCAGTTTTAATAATATGCAAGAACTGATCTAAAGTCTGAGGCTAATTGCTTCCTTTTACCTCCCTAGGCATAGAAATGATTGTATAGCGATTATTCCCACAAGATGCTGGAGAAAATATTTATTATATGTTTATTCTTGCTATAATTCTGAAGTAAATATCAATTTTTAAAATATAATGTCAAATTGCTACATGGAACTGGGGTTCTGCTTTCTAGGCCCCTAAAATGGAATGAACATGGCCAATAGGGGAATGCTATAATATTAGAGAAAAGAGATTAACCAGCCTTGTGAGGGGTTGATAACCTTGAGAGGGACAAAATGTAACAGGACTGGTTAAAAAAGACAATTATGTTGCAAAAGGATGTAGCATTTGGTTATTGATCAAGAAAACAAGAATGAATTAGTGGGAAAGATTTCATCTCAAGTGAAGTAAGGCAAATCAAAAGACAAGGTTTCTCTGGACAGGATGGTTTTGAAAAATAACCAAGGAAAGAAGCTTTGACATGGAGTAAATGGGTAGTGAGATTTTCTCTCTGTCCCCAGTCCTCTTAAATTTAAATAAGTGAGGAGAATAATTCACATTGGCTTGAAAGAATGGATGATGATGTGTGGATAGAGATTAAAAACAAACATAGGCTTGTCACTGAAAAAGAAAAAGAAGAGTAGTGAAATCACAGGCAGAACTGCAAAGGACTTCAGAAACAGAAAGAAAACACAAAATTGGTAGGAAGTTAAAGACTAATGCCTCCTTACCTCTTAAATCATCAGAGAGCATAATTGAGAAAGAAATTGGGAAAGACCTATCTGTCAAAGGAGTCCTCATTTTTAGCACAATGTATATGCATCTTTGGAATTGATATATGCATATTCAGGGATTTTAAAAATTCTCTTTATTTTAATCAAACCTTCTTCTCTATTATAACTAGGTCAGGATTACAGTGAATAACAAATCCCTTGAAGTGGTCACATTCAAATTAGAACTGTCTATTTCCATCGGTCTGGAACAAATGACCATATTCTAAACAATTATGATTTGTAATAAATAGTATGAATTCGGACACACTCAATGACTTCTTGGAATTCATTATTTTAGTTAATCAGGACCTCAACTGTGGGACTGCAAGTAAGGAATGATTTTAACTATTCTAGATTATGTTAGAAATACAAATATATCACGTCCCAATGGAGGATATGAATAAAAAAACACGACAAAAGCCCTTTTATGTGAATTCAGGCCCTTCACGTCATGAAATACTGACAAAAAACCATGGGAAAAGGGGCTGGATTTGAAGTCAGAGGTCCCGAGTTCAAGTCTTAGCTCAATATTCTCCTTCTTCTGTGACCCTAGAAAATTGTTTTGGTCTTTCTTGGCATAACCTTCCTCATCTGTAAAATGAAGAATTTATAGCTCGTGGCCAATGTTTCTTTCTCCTTTACCTCTACTTTTTAATATATGACCCTAATGTAATCCCTCAATCCATAAGCATTTATTATGTGACTACAGTATACCAGGGCACTGTGCTAGGAGAGTATAAAATTAAATATTCCTGACTCTTAAGAAGCTTACATTGCACAGGGGTTTGTGGGTGAAGCACACCACATGTTCTTAATATGCTAAGGTGTATTTGTTAATGTTGATTTCTACTTTTCAGACAATAGAATGCTATCAGCCCTTTTGGGAGAGGTTGGAAAGTCAGTATATAACAATCTCAGTGGCTGGATCAATATGAAAAAAATAGTGATGCTTTATGTGGCAGCAATAATTACTAAGGTAAAGTTCCCTATTATTGGCATGGTTTGACCCATTTTTTTTCCAGTCAGGTCATGATATTCCAAGAGGAAATGCTTTACTTTTGCTTACAAGAGTATTATGGCAATGTATTTCTTCTCTGTCATTCTTATTTCATTAGGACTGAGGCGCTCAATCATTTCTCCTGTTTTTCTGTTTTATTTCTTTAGTAAATTTCAAGATAATATCTATCAAAACCTGGAATGAACTACATTACTGCAATCTAATTAGTAGATCACCTGTTCTAGCAGCATGCTTCTTTATCTCATTATTCCTCCTCTGTGAGTCATATACCTGTTCCCAACATCAATCCTTCGCTGTGATTATTGCAGCAAAAAATAATAATTTTCAAACAATTGCCTATCCCTCCTTTCAAGATACTACTTTGGTTAGGTTCTTCAGCACAGACTTCCTGAAGTTGTTTTCCTTGACTGTTTTTTTGAATGCACAACCCAAAGTGACCTATCCCTCATTCTTTCCCCCTTCATTTTAATCTAGATATTTTTACTTTCTGATTTTCTTTTTTAAAATACAATCTGACAAGTAGCACCCAATGTACCCCTATTATATACAATAACCATAATAGATGCACATAAGTAAATGTTTGAGGGATAGGGATACAAAGAAAAAAATACACTTCTTGCCCTCTCATGGCTTCCATTATACTATAGAGATAAATCATATAAATAGGTAGCATATATGACAATTCAAGGAGGGAGACAGTACTAACAACTTAGGGAGAACTGCACCCAAGTTTTCCATAGGAATGGCCAATGAGTTGGGACAGAGGTATTTTCAAAGTTGATTTCTTTATATTGAACTTTGGGATTAAATCTATCCTGAAAGAATATTAAACATCTCTTTGGGTACAAATTGATGTCATAGGACATTGAATTATTCTGGAGCATATAGAACATGATAGACAATATGAGAACTTTCACTTAACTCTCAGGAGCAAGTGATTTTCTCAGGTTTCCTTATGACTTTGTTCAACAAATGTCTATATCAAAGATCATCTCACTTGGCATATAGAAATCATTGATCAAGGCATCCAAAACCTTGGCATGGAGTTATGGTTATGCTATTACTTTTATGTCTGTAGTTAAACAGTCCCTCTCACTACCCCAACATCCTTTCTCTACTCAATTTTCTCTGAGATTAACTCAGATTTATACCCTATGTATTTGCATGTACATAGTTGTTTGCATACTTTGCCCCTTATTAGATGTTGTTATTCAGTTGTTTTAGTCATGTCTGACTCTTTGTGACTGCGTTTGGGGTTTTTTTTAGCAATGATAGTGGGGTGGTTTTCTATTTCCCTCTCAAGCTTTATGGGAGAGGAAACTGAGGCAAATAGAGTGAAGTGACTTCCCCAAAGTCACTTATCTAAGTAATTATCTGAGGCCAAATTTGAACTCAGGCCCTCCTGACTCCCAAGCTGGCACTCTATTGACTGCACTACCTAGCTGCCTAGTAGAAGATGAGCTCTTGAAAGCAAGGACCATGCTTTTTAAAATTTGTCTTTGTATCCTTTTGAGCAAAGCACAAAAGTTGGCCCACAGTAGGCTCTGAATAGTGCATACTGAGTGGTGGAGACAAATTGGTCTTCACTCTATTCCTTGAACCAGATATTCCATCTCTTAATTCTTTTCCCTTCAACTGCCTGTGTCCAATGCTTGCAATTCATTTTCCGTCTCTGACTTATGGAATTCCTCAATTTCCTTCATGACTCAGCTCAGGGACTGCATCCTATGTGAAACCTTACATCATTCAGCTCATCCTGTGCCCTCTGTCTATATATCTGTGTGTGTGTGTGTGTGTGTGTGTGTGTGTGTGTGTATAATCCCCCAACTACCCAAATACTGAGAAAAGTTTCAAGAGTTACAAATATTATCTTTCCGTGTAAGAATGCAAACAGTTCAGCTTTAGTAAGTCCCTTATGATTTCTATTTCCTGTTTACATTTTCATGCTTCTCTTGATTCTTGTTTTTGAAAGTCAAACTTTCTGTTCAGTTCTGGTCTTTTCATCATTCTTGTCATTGTTTCCCTAGCACATAGCACAGTAACTGGCACATAGTAGGTCTTTAATAAATGCTTGCTGTTTGATCAGTTGAGAAGATTTTATATGTGAATGAGACAAGAGGAGGCCTCAAGAGAGCATTCTGAAATGAGGATATCTTTGGATATGGTTAGCAGCATTAGAAATGTGTTAAATCTTCTTCCTTATCCCCATCTTATTTTGATCTTGTTTCCTCATTGGCCAATGGACTTTAAAATTCACAAGTCTTTCTATTTAAATGACAACAATAGTTCCCTCTCTTTGGAAGTGGAGGCTTCATGTATGGTTTTCTTTTCATCTGAAACTTATTGAGAATAGGGTGAAAACCACAAGGAATTTTATTTGTAATTAAATTAATTAAGTTAATTTGGAAACAGACCCCAATGCAGACATAAATAGGCTTAAAAAAACTCAGATTTGGTTTTTGGTAATATCTTTTTAATTATTCCTTGAGTCTGAGAAGCAAACGTTCAGTTTTGCTTGGTTCAGGGTTAGTGTCTGAGAAATGAAAGAAAGGCTCAGCTTAATGAGTCCACTAATCAATTAGTTTTCAGTTTGAAAAAGAATGGGGAAACTGATTTTGATTATGTTTTCTTGAATTTTATTATTCAGACAGAGGATCATAGATTTAGATGTAGAAGGGAATTTAGCCATCAATTAATCCAAACCCTATATTTTATAGATGAGGAAAGAAACCCAGAGAATTTAAATTACTTACCCAGTCACACAGTGGGAGATCCCGTATTCAAACCTTATCATCCAAGTGTAAATTCCATTCCACTGCATATGCCATTGAAATGCATTGCACTCAAATAAGGAAAAGCATACTAAATTCATCTGTTTAAGGAAGTCATATTACTTTACCTTGTAGAAGAGATTCTTTAGTGGAACAAAATCCCAAAGTACAAAAGAGTTGTCTGTCTTGGAGATTCCAAATAGCATGGATAATAAACAAAAGGATGATATTATTTCATAGCTAGTAAGTGGAAGCACCCAATGAATTCAAAACCAGGTCTTTTCTAAATTATAACATGGTACAGTGAGAAGAATGCTGGATCTAGAGTCAAAAGACCTGGTTATGAATTCTTTTTCTTTGACTTAGTAGTTTCGGGACACTGAATACATCTTACCTCTATGAATTTCAGGTTCTTCAGTTATAAAATGAGAAGGCTGAACTGTATTACATTTAGAGTCATAAGGTGAGAGCTCTAAATATGGAATCATCTGATTCAAGAGTTCTAAATCTTTAAAATATTTTCCAAACTTATACAAGTTTTTCCTCTAATTTTTTTTTACCCGAAAAGTGAGGGGCCCCAGGCAAACAAAGTAAGATGTTAGTGGGGGGATTTTTCATGTGATAATTTCTCTGAATATTGTAGCTGTAACCAATCTTCCCTTCTTCAAAACTCAGTAGTACCAATCCTGAGAGGCAGTCTGATATAGGGAGAAGAGAGATAATAATAATATTTAGTATTAGATAACATTTACATAGCATTTAGTATGTGCCAGACAATAGGCCAAGCATTTTAAAATTATCCTTTTTTATCCTCACAACAACCCAGGGACATAGATAATATTATTATCCTCACTGTGAAGATGAAGAAACCAAAGCTAAAAGTTTAAGTGACCTGTCCAAGGTCAATAAGTAACACTGACAAATGAAAAAGGTGACAGAGTTTCTTCGTAATTAAAAATCAATTTATTAGTTAGGCTAGCTAGTAATCAGTAAATTGATGATATTTTTTCTCAATATCCAAAGACACCTAATGGAGACACTGAATACTTTAAATTTTCTTTTGAAAGGTTATGCCACTGATAGAAGAAATCAACCCTGATGGGTAGACATTTATTTTTTTTCCCAATTTATTTATTTCTTTTTAGTTTTCAACATTCATGCCCACAAGACTTTGAGTTTCAAATTTTCTCCCCATTTCTCCACTCCCCAAACACAAAAGCACTATGCATTCTGATATCCCCTTCCCCCAATCTGCCCTCCTTTGTATCAGAACCCTAACTTCCCTTAACCCCATCTTTTCTCTTTTCTTGTAGGGCAAGAAAGACTTCTATGCCCCATTACTTGCATTTCTTATTTCCCAGTTATATGCAAAAAACAATTCTCAACATTTTTTCCTAAAACTTTGAGTTCTAACTTCTCTCCATTCCTCACTCCCCACCCATCCCCACCGAGAAGGCAAACAATTCAGTGCAAGTTATATATGTGTAGTTTTGGTAAAAACTTCCATAATAGTCATGTTGTGAAAGACTAACCATATTTCCCTCCATCCTAACCTGACCCCCCTATCTATTCTATTTTCTCTTTTGATCTTATCCCTCCCCAAGTGTTTACCTCAAATTACTCCCCTCCTCTCATTTGCCCTCCCTTCTAACATTCACCTCACATCCCAGTTATCCCCTTCTCCCCTACTTTCCTGTAGTGTAAGTTACATTTTCATACCAAATTGAGTGAGCATATTATTCCCTCCTTAAGCCAAATGTGATGAGAGTAAGATTCATTTTTTCATTCTCACCTCTCCCTTTTCCCCTCCATTGAAAAAGCTTCTTCTTGCCTTTTTTATGAGATGTTACTTGCCCCATTCTATTTCTCTCTTTCTCCTCTCAATATATTCCTCTATCACCTCTTAATTTTATTTATTTAGATATCATCTCTTCCTATTCAACTCACCCTGTCCCCTTTGAGTATGTATGTATGCATATATATATATGTGTGTGTGTGTGTGTGTGTGTGTGTGTGTGTGCGTGTGCATGCGTGTGTGTAATCCTCCAACTACCCAAATACTGAGAAAAGTTTCAAGAGTTACAAATATAATCCTTTATCATAAGTCCCTTATGAGTTCTCTTTCCTGTTTACCTTTTCATGCTTCTCTTGATTCTTGTTTTTGAAAGTCAAATTTTCTATTCAGTTCTGGTCTTTTCATTAAGAATGTGTGAAAGTCCTCTATTTCGTTGAATGGCCATTTTTTCCCCTGAAGCATTATACTCAGTTTTGCTGGGTAGATGATTCTTGGTTTTAGTCCTAGTTCCTTTGACTTCTGGAATATCATATTCCAAGCCCTTCGATCCCTTAATGTAGAAGCTGCTAGACTCTGTGTTATCCTGATTCTATTTCCACCATACTTGAATTGTTTCTTTCTAACTGCTTACAATATTTTCTCCTTTACCTGGGAACTCTAGAATTTGGCTTCAATATTCCTAGGAGTTTTTCTTTTTGGATCTCTTTCAGGAGGTGATTTGGGAATTCTTTCAATATTTATTTTACCCTCTGGTTCTAGAATATCAGGGCAGTTTTCCTTGGTAATTTCATGCAAGATGATGTCTAGGCTCTTTTTGTGATCATGGCTTTCAGGCAATCCCATAATTTTTAAATTGTTTCTCCTGGATCTATTTTCCAGGTCAATTGTTTTTCCAATGAGATATTTCACATTGTCTTCTGCTTTTTCATTCTTTTGGTTTTGTTTTGTAATTTCTTGGTTTCTCATAATGTCATTAGCTTCCATCTGCTCCACTCTAATTTTAAAAGAACTATTTTCTTTAGTAAACTTTTGAACCTCCTTTTCCATTCCAAAAAACTAATTCTGTTCTTTAAAGCATCCTTCTCCTCATTAGTTTTTTGGGTCTCTTTTGCCATCTGAGTTAGTCTATTTTTCAAGGTGTTAATTTCTTCAGCAGTTTTTGTGTCTCCTTTAGCAAGTATGCTTTTTATGATTTTCTTGCATCACTCTCATTTTTCTTCTCAATTTTTCCTCCACTTCTCTTCCTTGATTTTCAAAATCCTTTTTGAGCTCTTCCATGGCCTGAGACTTTTACATATTTATTTTGGAGGCCTCTGACCATAAGCATTATTCTTCCTCATTCGAAAGGATGAAAGAAAATTCCTGTTCACCCAGAAAGTAACCTTCTACAGTCTTATTCCCCCCCCCCCCTTTTTTTGGCATTTTTGCAGCCAATTACTTGACTTTTGAGTCCTTTGTCAAGAGGGGGGTATAATCTGGGGACTTGTAAGTTTTCAGTTCCTCCAAGGTGGCACAATCAAGGGAGAGAAGTTTATTCCTTTCCTGGCCTGCTCTTTGGTCTGTGACCAGGATTCTCTCTCCAGAGCCTCTACCAGCTCCACCAAGCCAACCAGCACTCTTCCTCACCCCAGGGCCAGCACTTAGGGCTGAAATTCAGATCAACTGCTCAATTCCCTCAGGGGCTTTAGGTCAGTGCTCCAACAATAGAAACTGCTGCTGCCTGGGGCTGGGGTTAGACTGCTGATTTTCCTTCTCACCCAAGTAAAAGAGCTTTCTCACTGACTTTTAAAACTGTCTTTGGAGTTTGTGAGTTGAGGAATCTGGGACCAGTAGCTGCTGCCAGTAGTGCCTTAAAGACTGCTCCAGTCCTGTCCCTGCTGAGGCATGGTCCACACTGTACTGTTCTCTGTGTCTGGCACAATAGACCTTTCCTCTCTGTCTTGCAGGTTGCCTTGGGCTAGAAACCTATTTCACTCTGTCATTTTGTGGTTTCTGCTGCTCTAGAATTTGTTTAGAGTCATTTTTAACAGGTATTTTATGAGTTGTGGAAAGGAGAGCTTCTAGAGGTGTGTCCTTCTACTCCGCCATCTTGGCTCTGCCCCCAACATTTATTTTTTCTAATAATTTCTTAGCTTTTATTTAGTATTTGATTTTCCCCAGTTATATGTAAAACCAACTATTAATGCTTGTTTTTAAAACACTGAGTTCCAAATTCTCTGCCTTCCTCCTTCCCCCTTACCCAATAAAAAGGCAAGCAATTTGATGTAGGTTATACGTATGTAGTCATGCAAAACATATCTATAATAGTCAAATTGTGAAAGAAAACATAGACAAAAAAACCCTTAAGAAAAATAAAGTTTAAAAAGATTGCTCTAACCTGTATTCAAATACCCTCAGTCTTTTCTCTGGGGATTGATAATATTTTTCATCATAAGTCTTTCAGAGTGGTCTTAGATCACTATATTGCTGAGAATAGCTAAGTCATTCACAGCTGATCATCTTACAATATTGTTGTTACTTTGTTCATTACACTTTGCATCAGCCCATGCAAGTTTCCCAGGTTTATTCTGAGAGTATACTGATCATCATTTCTTATACTGCAATTGTATTCCATCATAATTACATATTGCAACCTGTTCAGCCATTCCCCAATTGATGAACTTCCCCTTCTTATCCTTTACACCCAGAAAAGGAAAAGGACTTATATGCATAAAAATATTTATAGTAGCTCTTTTTCTGGGGGAAAAGAATATTTTTAAGAACCAAGAATAAGGTTAAGGTTTTTTTTTTTCTTTTAAAAAAACTCTTTTGGGATACAGTTTTCACCACCACCTCCTGCAGTCTTCCCCTACTTCTTTTAGCCCCTCTCCCTTTTACTCCCCTTTACCCTTACTGCTTCTTCCCTCCCTTTTAGCTTATCCTCCTCTCTCTTCCCCCTTCTCCTCCTACTACCTATAGAGCTCATTAAAATTATATACTTAAGTTTATTGTTCCTTCCTTGAACCCCATCAAATGAGAGTACCTCTCAAACAATGTTAACCTCCCTCCCCTCTTTCCCTCTACTATAATTTTGTACTTCTTCCTGTGATGCAATTTACCATTTTTATGCTTCCTCTTTTTCACACCTCCTGTTACAATCCCTTTGCATGTTTAAATCATATTTTTAACATGACATCATTCACTTTTTACCCATTCCCTCTATGTATATCCCTTTTATATTTCATAATAAATGTACAATTCTCAAGTATCACCTTCCCTTATAGGGAGATAAACAGTTTGCCCAAATTGAATAACAATTTGTTTTTTTCCCCCTGTTTCCCTTTTTATGCCTCTCTTGAGACCTGCATTTGAAGATCGAATTTTTCATTATGAAGGTTGGGAAATCTCTTGCTTCATTGAATGACCATCTCCTTGCCTGAAATGTTATGCTGAACTTTGCTGGGTAATTGATCCTGGTTGTAGTCCCAGCTCCTTTGCCTTATGAAATATCAGATTCCAATTCCTTCAATCTTTTAATGTAGCTCCTCAATATTTGAATGGTTTCTTTCTGACTGCCTGTAGTATTTTCTCCTTCACTTGATAGTTCTGGAATTTGGCAGTGATATTTCTTGGGGATTTGAGTTTGGGATCCCTCTCGGGAGATGAATGGTGGATTCTTTCAATGACTATTTTGCCCTCTGGATCTAGCACTTCTAGGCAGTTTTCCTGGATGATTTCCTGGAAGATATTGTCTAGACTCTTTCTTTCATTGTGGCTTTCTGGCAGGTCAATAATTCTTAAATTTTCTCTCCTGGATATATTTTCCAGGTCAGCTGTTTTTCCAAATAGATATTTTACATTGTCTTCTATCTTTTCATTCTTTAGATTTTGTTTGACTGATTCTTACTATCTCAGAATCATTAATTTCTACTTGTCCAATTCTAATTTTTAGCAAATTGTTTTCTTCAGTTAACTTTTACATCTCCTTTTCCATCTGTCCAATTTTTCCTTTTAAGGAGTTATTTTTCCAGTTAATTTTTGTACTTCCTTTTCCATTTATTCAATTTTCCTTTTTAAAGAGATTTTCTCATCAGTGAATTCTTTTTTCATACTCTTAAAATCATTGGCCAGTTTTTCTTCTATTTTCTTTTTTAGCTGTTCCAGGAGAGCTGTTTGTGCATACAAGCAGTTCATAGTCCCTTCTGAAGTTTTAGATGGAAATACAGTCTCACTACTGACCTCTTTGGTATTTGTGTTTTGGTCCTTGTCCCCATAGAAAGATTCTATGGTGTTTTTGCACTTGTTTTGCTTTTTCTTGTTCATGATGGTGATTGTGTGTTGTGGCTTCTGGTTCTTTCAGTTAGAAGCTGCAGAACTTGGTGTTGAGCTGACTTGTGAGAAAAAGGTAAGAGCAAATGTCTTTTTATTGTTTTGTTTTGTGTTTCCCTGATCAGCTCTGGGGCTAGCGTATTAAGCATGGGGGAGGGGTGGTCTGGTCAAAGGAGATCTCCTCAGCTGAACTGAGCCAAAGGCAAGCTCAGGGGATGGTAATCCCAGCTGCCCTATTGTCTTCTGGTTTCCCCTAGAGTGCTGAGGTAAACCTTGATCCTAGTGTGAGTTTCTGCCCCTCCTGGGGCTCCTCTCCTAGCCTGAGGCTTTCCTGGGTTCTTTTGTGAGTTTCCACTGCCCTGGGGCCCCTCTCCTTCTGGTTTGCCTGTGCCACATTAGGATGAATCGCCCTTAGCTATTTTCCTAGCCTTAGGTGTTATGAGACTATTTGCCCCCTTTGCTGTTCCCACTGATGCAGGAATTTTCTGGGGAAATATTTAATGGTTCTTTCAAGGTCATCAAGAGGGGAGGAGAGAGCATTTACTGATCACTCTGCCATCCTGGCTCCCAGAAGTTCAAATAGGTGACTTATACATGTTTAATCTGCAGGCTGAAAGTCTCAGGGGCTGCTGTGCCTGATATCTGGTGCTCAGCAGCTGTCCCTTGCTTGGTTCTGTTGGTCTCTCACCCTGGCCTGCCACTCTACTGGTTCCACCTACTGCTGTCTCAGGTTTCCCTGGGGCCCTCCCACTCTGCTGCGCTGGATGTGCTGTGCTGTGCACTGTGAGCTCACCCCTGTGGAACAGATTCTTCCCGTGGACCTTCCAGTCTGTCCTGGGGTGTGAATCTGCCACTGTCTGTCTCCTATTGGATTCTGCACTCCAAAATTTGGTCAGATTCTCTTTTTAGAGGTATCTGAAGGAATTCGTCTAAGAGCTTAGGTGAGTCTTGCTCTTACTCCACCATCTTGGCTCTGCCCCCTCCCTCTTTTGGGATACAGACTCAGCAGTAGTACTACTAAGGTATTCATGGCTTTATATCCTTCAAGCATAGCTCCAAATTCCTCCACAGAATGGTTGAATTATTTCACAACTCCACCTAGAGTCTCATTTCTCCCTCATCCCCTCCAACATTTGTCATTCACCCCTCCTGTCCTATTAGCCAATCTAATGAATATGAGATAGTACTTCAGAACTATTTTAATTTGCATTTCTCCAATCAATAGTGAGTTAGAATATTTTTATGTGGCTGTAGATAGCTTTGATTACTTCATCTGAAAACTGATCATATCATTTGATGATCTATGAATTGAGAAATGACTCCCTCTCTCATAAACTTGACTCAGCTCTTGGTATGTTTGAGAAATGAGGCATCTATCAGAGAAAATGGCTTCAAATTTTTTTCACATTCAAAATTGTTAATTGCATTTACCTCCATCCTATTCCTCCACCAGTTTTCCTCCACTGTATTCTCTCTTTCCTTTCAACCTGAAGAAAAATTAAGGTCTTCAAATAAAAGAGACATAAAAATGTAAACCAGAAAGAAAAAAAAAAACAACATGATATCCCATAACTATTTGCATCCCTACTTGAGAAGATGCTAATTATACCTCTTCTGGACTGTATATCTATTATGGCAGTTGGAAGAGGTATACATAGTGAGAGGATGTTGGTATAAGTTAACTTTGATGTGGTGATATAAAAATTAAAGGGTAAAAAAAAGGAGAAAATGAAAGGGGATGCAAAATGGAGTAAATTACATCATATGAAGAGGCACCAAAGTCCTATTAGAGTAGAGGGAAAGAAGGGAAGGGGGTGAACATTGTTTGAAACTTATTATAATCAGATTTGGCTCAAAGAGGGGATGACATACAGACTCGCTTGGGTATAGAAATTTATCTTACCCTATCTAAAAATAGGAGAGGAGGTGAATTAAAGAAGGTAAGGGGGTTATAGAAGGGATAGTGGATTTGAGGAGGTGGTGCTCAGAAGCAAAACACTTATGTGGAAGGACAGGATGAGAGAAAGAGAACAGAGTACAAATGAGGAAAATAGGATAGAGGGAAATTCACAATTAGTAATCATAACTGAGAATGGAACGATCTCATGCATAAAATAGAAGTGGATAGCAGAGTGAAATAAAAACCAGAACCTATATATGTTGTTTTTGAGAAACATACTTGAAGCAGAGACACACAGAGTAAAAATAAGGGATTGTAACAAAATCTATTATGCTTCAAATGAAGCAAAAAAAGCAAAGGAAGCAATCATGATCTCAGACAATGAAAAATATAATTAATAGAGATAAGAAAGGAAAACATATCTTGTTAAAAGTTATCCTAGACAATTAAGTATTATCAGTACTAAAAATATATGCACCTAATGGTATAGCATCCATGTTTTTAAAGGAGGAGCTAAATGATTCATTGAAAGAAATAATAAAACTAGATTAGTAGAAGACATCAACTACACCATCTCAGAACTACATAAATCAAAGCATAAAATAACCAGAAAGAAGTTAAGAAGATGAATAGAATTTTAGAAAAGTAAGAGTTAAAGACTTTTAGGTAAAACTGAATGGGAATAGAAAGCAATAAACCTTTCTTCAGGGGTCTATGGCACCTATGCAAAAATTGACCTTGTATTAGGGCATAACACCTTCACAAACAAATGCAGATAAGTAGAAATAAGAAATTAATTACCTTCAGATTGTAATTCAAAAATTAAATTCAATAAGGAGTTGTACAAAGAAAGATTAAAAATCAAGTGGAAATTAAATAATCTAATCCTAAAGAATTAACGGGTCAAAGAACAGATGGAAACAATCAATACTCTCAACAAAGAGACAATAAAAATGAGACACAGTATCTAAATGTATAGGATGCAGACACAGTAGCATTTATGGGGAAATTTATTTAATTATTACATCAATAAAATAAAGAGTAAATTAATGAATGGAACATGAAATTTAAAAAAAAAACTAGAAAAAGATCAGACTAAAAATCCCCAATTAAAACCAAGTTGGAAACCTTAAAAAAGTAAAGGAGAGATTAATGAAATTAAAAGTAATAGATTTATTGAACTAATAAATAAAACTAGGAGCTGATTTTTGTTTAAAAAGCAATAAAATGGATAAACCATTGATTACTTTGATTTAAAGAAAGAAAAGCATACTACCAGTATCAAAAAAGTAAAAAGAATGAATGCATCACCAATAAAAAGGAAATTAAAGCAAAATATAGCAGCTATTTTGCCAAATTATATGTTAATAAATCTGATAATCTAAACAAAGTGGATGAATACAAAATACAAGTTGCCCAGGTTAACAAAAGATAAAAAAGAATAATTTAGTAGCCTAATCTTAATACACACACACACATATATACATATATGCATGGGTACATATACATATATACATACACATGCATACACACACATATATGCATATATATACATATATGTATATATAAATATGTATTGAACAAGCCATCAATCATCTGCTGAAGGAAAAATCCCCAGGGTCAACTTTATAAAAAATTAACTTCAATAATACATAAACTATTTGAAAAAACAAGAGAGAAAGAAGGATGTTGTTGATACCAAAACCAGGGAAAGTGAAAACAGAGAAAGAAAATTAAATATCAGTTTCCCCAATGAAAATTGATGTACAATTTTTAAATAAAATACTAATGAGGAGATTATAGTACTATATCACAAGGATCATACACTGTGACCAGGTGGGATTTATACCAAGAATGCAGGGCTTATTCAATATTAAGAAAACTAATTGACCATATTGAATAAAAAACTGACAGAAATGATGTGATTATTTCATTAGTTGCAAAAAAAAGCCCTTTCAACAAGACACAGTGCCCAATATTATTTAAAAAAAAAAACAGTAGAGAACATAGATATAAATGGAGCTTTTCTTAAAATGATAAGTAGTATCTACCCAAAACCTTCAGTAAACCTTATCTATAATGAGGATAAGCTAGAACACTTTTGAACTCTGAGGTATGTCCTCCCACCTATCAGACTGACTAACATGACAGATAAAGAAGGCGACAAATGTTGATAGGTGTACGGAAACACTGGGAAACAAATATGTTGCTGATGAAGTTGTGAATTGCTTCAACCACTCTGGAGAACAATTTCACATTGCGCACAACCACTTCTAGGTCTGTATACCAAAGAAGACAAAGAAAAGGGGAGAGGAGCAGCTCTTTTTAGCTCTTTATTAGAGTTTTTTTTTTCTTTTTTTTGGTCACAAAGAATTGGAAATGAAAGGGCTACTTGTCAACTGGTGAATGGCTGAAGTTGTTGCATATGATGTGATAGAATAGTATTGTGTTGTAAGAAATGAAAAGTTAGATAGTTTCAGAAAAACCAGGGAAGACTCACATGAACTTAGGTAAAATGAAGTGAGCACAACCAGGGAAACATTGCATATACTAACAGAACTATTATAAGGATTATTTAACTGTGAAAGACAACATTTCTAATTGAAATAATGATTAAAAACAAAGGAGCCATGATGAAAAATACTATCTATTTCCACAGAACTGACTGATAAACTTTGAATTTAGACTGAAGCATCCTTTTTTAAATTTTATTTTTCTTGTTTTATTTTTTATCAGAGGTTTTTTTTTTTGCAATATGACTAAGATTGAAATATGTTTTGCATGACTTCACATTTATAACAAAAATAAAATTATTTGCCTTCTCGATAAAGGTGTTGCAACAGGAGGGAAGGTAAGAATTTGAAACATGAAATAAAAAAAGACAAACTTTTTATTGAATTGGGATATATTTAATGAAATAAATAGAACTAGAAAATTTATCATATATAAAGCTCTATATTAAAACAATTATTATTACTTACCTTACTAGAGTATAAAATGCTTCTAGACAAGAATCATGACTGATATGTCTTCTATGTCCTCTTATAGAATCACAAACCTAGATTTGCAAGGAACTTCAACAGACATTTAGCTCAACAAGTTCCTTTGTACAAATGATGAATCAGAAGCACAGAGATTCTTAGTTATTTGCTTGAAATAATATCATGTTAGAAGCTGAATTTGAGTGTAGTTCCTCTTGAACCATTTATTTTTCCACTATATCGTATTGCCTCCTTTGTTACCCAGTTCAAGACTAAATAAATATATACTTGGTGCTCAATATATAAACACTTGTTGATTGCTTGGCCATAAAGTTTCTGGACATTTTTAGACAGGTTGAAGTGACTGGGTAGAGGGGACTTTTCTGGAGCCTGGTCTTTCTATAGGAGAGAATTCTGAATTTGCCTGCCAGTATTACATGTTATCTAGGCCAGTGAGTTCATTTGCAGATATAAGTATTTTAAAATGACTTTTATTAGATTTTTCCCTCAAACTTTTATTCAATTATTTTGGATGCTTTCTAATTTTGTAACCATTAAATATATCACAAATCCCATTTTCTATATATTTTACTTCAAAGTCCATATTTCTGTAGAAATTAGGATGTTGGTTTTTTTACATCCTGGAGACAACTTCAGATAAATGGGAGAGCTATAGAAAGAATATTTTTCTTTACCCAATGTGCAAAAGCAATTTCTAAGAACTTGTATTTATTTTCTTTTTGTGGAAAATTGAAAGAAGTATTTTCATTAAGGTCACATTAGAAACAGTTCCAAGTGAGTGCAATAAAGATCCTCCCCAGTAGGTTGGAGTGGCTCCACATCAATCCCTTCACAAGGTGACCTGCTCAGAAGCTTCAGCACAAACACCTTGGTCCTTTATACCTCCCTGAAGAGCAAAGGAGAACAAATTAAAGATGGAAAGATACTGTAGAGACCCATTTTCTAAAGGATGAAACAACTCAGGATAGAGAACTAGAAAGAAATTATCATTAGTATCTCAAAAGTTTGTCTCAGTAGAGATTTTAAGCTAGAGTCAAAGCTGATGCCAACATAATTGGGTTCAGAATGGTCATGGATTTGGTGCAGGGAGAGGCAGTGAATTAATTCAGTCAGCAAAACAGATTCTAGAGAATGATTAGGGAAAGAATGGATTGTTCATGTGTTTGATTAGATAGTAATTATATTTGGAGTTAATGTGAGATATCACTATACAGACAGAACTGAAAGGAAAGATGATGACAACTTACTAGGTTGACAAACCAGTGAGCAGAAAGAGATTTGTGTTTGTTTTTATCACAGTATAAAATAAACTCTCTATCGGTCAACACATATTTCTTGCCAGAATGATGGGACTGAAAAATCAAAGGATCTGGCCTTTTGAAAAAGTAAGTGTTGCTGAGAAATAAAAATGGAATCTGAGGTTTTTGTTTCACCTTATTAAGAAGATAGCATAATGAATTATCTGCAGGCATGCACATAGGAAACCAAGTATCCTCCCTTTACAAAGGCAACAACTTACAAAATTAGGATAAACAAAGAGATGAACATAACTACAGGAAAATGACCCTATTCTAATTAAGTGGTTGTTTTGTTTTGTTTCCCAATACACAATTTTATTTCTTCACTTAGTTACATAGATATTTTGATGGATTTATGATTTCAACATTTATGAAATCTCTTCAGCAATGCAGATTGCACATCCTCCATGATCATTCATTCTCTGTGACTTTTGTCCATATCAACTTTTAGACACCTTCCATAGAGATATCACATAAAGTGATCAGTTTCCTTCTCCTTCTCTTGATATTTATTAAGACCTCTTCAGCATATGAGTTGTCCATCAGTTATTCTTTACTCTATGACTGGCTAGTTCACATCCTCCATCTCATTCACTGCCCCAGTTATGTATCTCTCTGATAATACCAGATCAGACCCAAAATAAAATGAACTGAGTAGTCTTGGTTACTGGAAGAGCTTGAAAACTTTCCCCTCTCATCCAGTCAAGAAGGAAAGGTGGATGAAGGATTGAGCAAGAAAAGAGATTCCTGTGAGTCAGGGATTCTTCACAAAGGCAGTTTTGTGTTTCTGGAGTCTCTACTAGGTCAGTTCTAATGTCTTTAATGTGGTTGAGCAGATGCACTGGGTAAAGCTTTGTGAGGGTGGGAGAGGAGAAATAAGTTGGACCTGCTTAGCCTGTGTCATATTTGAGCAGTTAAATTGGAAAGTGAAAATACATTTGCTACATACTGTCTCTCACTAAAATAATAAAGACAAAGCACCTACCAATTCTCTGAGTTCTCACTGCCTTAGATGCATCCTGTCACACTGTTACTTTATGTGCCCAGCGTCTTCCTGCTCTCTTTTCCATCTTATCTCAAAACTTCTTAGGAAAGTATTTGAAATCAATGACCTTCATCTCAATGTGAACTTAATTCATCGTGTAACCTTCCCAGAGACTTTTCTATTTTAGGTCTTAGCTCTACACAGAATATTGCAAGAATAAAAGGCATCATTAAACAAGTATACAGGTAGTTATTTTAGCATGTGGAGGTACATTCCCTATGCCTTTGAAGTCATTCTTTACATGAAGCTGTGAATTCTACTTATTTGGTTGATTATATGTATGTCATAAGAGTGTTAAAATGCAAAAAAAATTCAAAGTCCTCAAGGAAGATGACTTTTACTATAGCACCCATCTATACCTCTTAACCCTGAATCTTTTATTTCAAACACACTTATCTCCATGGTTTAAAGCTACTGAAGGCATTCAAGTCATTTCTTATTGTTCTGGTCTTAAATCTCAAAAGGCTTCAAGCTGGCTTTTGTACAATCCACTCTCAGAGATGTGTTTGTAATAATAGGGACAGTAAGCATCTATATGGTACTTTTATATTCATCTCACTTAATATCAATGATGTGAAGCACAAA
Organism: Notamacropus eugenii; assembly: GCF_028372415.1. Classification (NCBI taxonomy): domain Eukaryota; kingdom Metazoa; phylum Chordata; class Mammalia; order Diprotodontia; family Macropodidae; genus Notamacropus; species Notamacropus eugenii. Next base: position 669,176,225 of record NC_092872.1, read on the forward strand.
TTAGAATTCTTACTTTACAGACAAGGAATATGAGCTCTAGAAAATACAAAGAACTTAAAGCTAGTCAACGTCTGAGACCAATATTTACCTCAACTTACATGGAGGTTTGGAGTTTGTGTGTTGTCTTAACACACTAGGAGGCGAAACTGGTAAAACCCAAGAGTACTCTTTTCTGCAGGAAGAGAAGTATGATATAGTTGTTTGAAATGATGTCAAATGAGAAAGTGGAAGTGTGCATTAGAAGAAATGTAAGAATGGATAATTATTCCTGCAACATAACATAAGGAGGATAGAACTTGCAATGTGAAAATACAGTTTCCAATGGGCACTTGAGACTACATAAAGCGACTTCTTTTCACAAATGTGCCTCTCTGTCATTGTACTCAACAACCTGGGACCTTTGGCTCTTGACTGGGATGAGTCTTGAAAAATTAGACCAAAATGGCTTTTTAATTCCCAGATCAGGAATCAAATACTGGCAATGTAGAGAAAACACACAATAGGGATTAAGCACCCAATACGATTACAGTTAACTATTGAAAAGAGAACATTTTAAAACTATGCTTTGAAATCCGGTTTCCTTTTATGCTTATCAAAGACTTTAGGTGGGAGCAAAAGGCAAAGATTTTATTGAGGTGAAATGCAATTCTTCCCATACATCGTTTAAGCTGATGCCCTCCCAAGATGCCCCTTTCCATTATGCTTTTAAAAGAATCTGAAGGAACATGAATTGTGTTACTGCTTGGCAGTCCTTAATTCCTCCTCAAATTTTTGCCTTGCTCTCCACAAGAGTTTTGTTTAATAGTAGCAAATATTCCTATAATAGAAAATGTTGCTGCCCTGAAGATGCCATGTTCTAAATAAGAGGTGCCAGTCACTAAACCAACAACATTCCCAAGTGCAATCTGAACCAGATTTTATTTATTTTATTAACTATTTCCCAATTGCTTTTCTTATCTGGACAGATAAGTGATGTGGTGGATATATTGAAGGACATCAAGTCAGAAAGACTCATCATCCTGAGTTGTGATCTGATCTCAGACATTTGCTTGCTGGGTGACCCTGGGAATGTCATTTAACTTGTTTGCCTAAGTTTCCTCATGTGTAATAATGATCTGGAGAAGGAAATGACAAACTACTCCAGTAGTTTTGCCAGGAAAACTTTCATGACTGAAATGACTGAACAACAACTAGAAAATGGCATCTCCAGGGCAGATTTTAATACATGGTGATCTAAGTCAATATAGGGCCCATAGGAATCCTTATCTATAGCTGAATTTGACAACATTGTTCCAGACTATGACTTAATTCCAATTCTCTAAGCCTACATCTAGGGAAAAGATCTCTATAAACTGATATTTCAGTGAAAAGCCAGCTTTGGGGATTGAATTGCTACACTGTGGCCTTATCAATATAATTAGTATGAAGCATAGAAATGTGGTATATGTGAATGGGGGAGGTGCCAATCTATTTGTTATTATTATTTTAAGGGGTGCGGAAGGTTGATAGCCCCCAAAGTGTCTTCCTTACTCATAACATTGGTGCCTGGAAATACTCTGTGTTTTGTGCTTTATCCCTTTAACTCATGACTGATTCCTATTCATATTGACACCTTAGAAAATAGGCATTTTTTTTTTACTAGTTTGAACAAACTGCATCAATTTTATGGTGCCTTTGTGAAACAGTGAATATGAAGAATGCAGAAAATCATAGGGAGACGTAAAAGTGATGCAAAATGAGGTATATAAAATATGTACAATGGCTGCAACGATGGAAATAGAAAAAAAAACAGCAACAGAAATGAAACTCAACAGAGCAGAATCCTGTGACCCAACTTGACCTTGAAAAGGAGGAAATGGGATCATCTTCCCCTTAATGTAGACATGGAGGCTATGGGTATAGAAAATTATAAGTTGGTTTCAGATGATGTATTACTTGTTTTGGTAAACAGCTAGTCTGTGTGTTTGTTGTTGTTTTACAATTTACTAAACACATGCCCATCATATAGGATTTCATTTGACCATGACAGCTTGTTGAGGGAGGTTGACAACTACCATCCTCATTTGACAAATGAAATCACAATTGAGGTTTATAAGGTCCCAAACTACATAGTATTCTGACTCCTAATCCAATGTTCTTTTTACTAAACTGATGTTGTGAGGTCTTTCCACTGGGCTCTTGGTAGAAAGGATTCCTGGATCAAAACGGGGTGGGATAGGGCCAGTGATCTCTAAGTTTCTCTCAAATTCCAAAATATTATATTTCTATGTTAAATCAAAGATTATGTGGCTCAGTGGAAGACATCTTTGCCTGTTAGCTTAGATAATTAAATTATTTTCTAATTCTGTGATTACTCCTCATTTTTTGTATAATGTTCAAATATCTTAACTTGTTAAATGTGTAGCAGTGTGTGACAGTATCAAACTTTCCCTGTAGGCTGACTGAAAACTATAACATTTAGAGCTAGAAAGGATTTTGAGTTCTTTTAGTCAAAATTCTCATTGTATAGTGAGGAAGCTGATGACCAGGGAGATTCAGTGACTTTGTAAAAGTCATGCAGGTAGTAGGTAGACGAATTGGGATATGACTTCTCATTTCCAACTCAAATTCCACTACAAAACTGCAACAATCTAAGCTAAGAAGTATTATAAAGTGGAAAAACTTTTGGACTTGTAGCCAAGAAGAACTTCATTCAAATCCTGTTCCTAATACTTAGCATCAAACTTTGGGCAAATTATTTAACCCCTTAGTTATTCCATCTATATAATATAACTCTGTAGTTATTTTATAACTATATAATAATAACTATTCTATCTGCTGCCAAGGATTATGGTAAGGTCTTGAGTAATTAATGCATATAAAATACTGCTCAAATATTAAAGGACTATATAAACAGCAGTTATTAATATTAGAAAATGTTTTGGAAATGTAAATGAAAAACATCTCTAATGGTAACATAAATGGGGAGCTCTTTCCCATTAATTAATATAGACCTATGTCACCTGCCTGGGTCATATGGAAGGTTGAGTTACATGAAGCCTGTGATGGGAGGAGGCTTTTTGAATGGATGGAATAGGAAAAGGCAGAGCTAGAGCACAGCTGAGAGATTGGTGAGAGAGTAGTCAGAGCTAGGAAGGATGCAGGCAAGCAGGCAACTCACTAGGATGAGAGTCAGTCATTCTGAGATTGTTTGTGATTTTGTTTAAGGGAGCCTGCTTGTTATTTGTTTAATGAAGCTGGTTTATGGGAAGTCTAGCAGGGGAAGGCTTGGAAATGATGGTGTTCTCTGAATTGTTATTGTGCATAGAATATGATGGATTTGGCTTTCTGGTGTCTGAATAAATGTTTTGGTTCTGTTTTCCATGTGGATAGTCTGTTGTATTTCACAATTCAGAACTGCATAGGGATATTCATGACCACCATAGGTGCTATGAATATCTCATTGGCTCCACAACATCTCAGTGCTGTATAACAAGAAAAAAAAAAGATATTAAGACCAACAATAACGCAAAAAAGCACAGAATTGGGAATAGATAAAGATGACAAATATCATGCACTTCCAGTTATTAGAAAATGGTGCTTTCTTGTAGGTGAAAGCTGCACCTCAATGTGTTAAACTTACTTCCTGTTTGTTGGGAGGGGTTAAGGAAGATGGACTGACCACCTTGCTGCCCTAAGGTGAACTCTGTGCAGGAGTAACTACTGTAGTTAGCAGTGAACTTTTGGGGAAATGACAAAAGTCTGGCCTAAAGAAAAAGTCATTATGCACTCTCCAATCTTATAGGTTGTGTAGCTAAAACTAGAGACCCAAAATAATCATGCAATTTAGACACAGAAGAGGATTTATTTCCTTGTACTTGGATAGGGGAGATTTTTTCCCTTTGTCTCTCTATTCTGCCCTTCCCAATCTCAGAAAAGAGTTTCTTTCAATTGAACCAGGGATGACTTCATTTTGAGCTTTATATCTTTTAAAATTGCTGACATATTTTTCTTAGCTATAGAATTCATAAAGGTTTTTCATGTTCCTCTGCATTTATCTTTTTCTCTACATTCCTTCCCCCTTCCTTTCTCTCCATTTAAATATTAGTCTTTGGGGGATGGAGGGAACAAAACAAAACATGAAAATAAACACAGCATTATCCAAAGACTAATAAACAAAATAACTATAAAATAATAGAAAAAAACCCTACCATTGTCAGTGAATAAAAATATATATTGTGACTTGATAACACCCAAATTACCATAGAAAATGGGCTCATTTAAATATTACAACAAAGATATGCTGTCTGGGAGCTAAAAATGTCCTGGAGGCTTCTGGGGCTCCATTTGGTTCTCACAGTGTTGGACATGTTACTTTCTCTGTGAAATACGCTAAAACTGAATAGGAATGAATCCCATTAGTATTTAAATAAAACTATTAATTTTTGTTGTTATTTATTGGCCAATTATACTAGAAATTACAGTGTTTAGCTGAGGACAATCAGCTCCCCAAGAGCTATAATTTTGCCTGCAGTGGGTAGGAGACAGATACAATCAACGCGCACAGCAGCACTCAGGATTAGCATTTCCCCCCTGCCATCCAGGAGGCTAAATATATCTCATTGTGTAAATAAGGAACCAGAAAGTACAAACCTACAAATTTTATAATTGAGTCTTGGTGACTGAGACCAATGTTGGATACTTGCTTCTTCTTATTTCTTCCCCTTTGCTCTTTGGTCATGTATTATATACTCTAGCTTTGAGTTTCCAAGATCTGGGTGGGACTACATTATGTGACCATTTCTTTGTTTTACAAAACATTTGTCTGCATTTATTACGTGCTCAGAGAGACAAAACAGTATGAGACATCTACCTATTTCAGAGGGGAATTTGTTTATATGGTTCACTCAGGTTAGGACATTGCTTTTGATCTGGAAGACAGGCTGCAGACAAGACAAATATGGTGCTATGACCAGAGATTCAGAAGAGGAAGAAAAACATAGCCAGCATTTACACCCAGACTTTAAGGCTTGCAAAGTGACTTGCAAAGTTGATCTCATGTTATTCTCACAAGTACTATGTGGGATAAATGCTATTGTTATCTGCAATTTACAGTTGAGAAAACAAGTTGGTAGAGGTTAACTTATTTGCCCAGAATCATGAGTCTAGTAAATGTTCGAGGCAAGCTCTAAACTCAAGTCTTCTGGACTCCAAATTTAGCATTCTACCATGAGTGTTGCTTAGTTGCCTAAAGATGAAAACAGCACAGGAATGATGGTTGTTGTTGATGATTGTGCTTTATTTTGAAGAGGACCAATGACATCACAGGGTCATGCCTTTTCCATGAATTAGCCTTAAGTGAGGCAGAATTGGACAGAATCTTTAGCCTTGCTCTCCTTTCCAAAGTCACCAAAATCCAGCAGCAAGACAAAAGCCAAGAAGATAGGTGATGGCCCAAGATGCAAAGGATAGCCTTTACATCTTCAATAATTGGTTAAGTTCTAAGTACTTCACAGATCCTTCTTCAGTCACTTTCATTGACATTTTAAGAAATTGTTCTCATCAAATCATTTCACCAGAGGAAGTCTTCACATGCTTGGGGTGGACATTTCCCTAACACTTGGATGAATTTGACATCTCTCATTTACTCTCAACCTAGTTTAGTCAATCTGATGATAGAATAATGAATGGTTCTGAGAAGGTAGAAAAGAAGCATTTAGGGCTCAGTTTCTTCATCTGTGGGTCAAAGGTTGGAGTAGATCAGGGGTAGGGAACTTGTAGCCTTAAGGCCCCACCCCTGGACTAAATGATCTCTTAAGATCCATGATAACTTTAAACATAAAATGCTATAAGAAGAGCCCTAGATTTGGAATCTGAGGTCCTAGGTTCAAAATCTCTTTTTCTTACTTACTACCTTTGTGACCTAGGGCAAGGCACTGAAATCAAAAGGCTGACTTTTCTATAATTGTTTACAATTTACAAAGCAACAGCCTGGTCAGTGATGTCTTACAAGTATTATCTCCCTTTGATAGGTGAAGAAACTAAGATTCATAAAGTTGAAGCCACATAAAGCTTAAGTATCCAATTTGGAATCTGAACTTACTTCTTCTAGCTACACATCCACTATATTATACCTTTTCTGTGGACTCTCAAATCCTCATCTGCGAAATGAAGGCTATGAGTTAAAGATAAAAAGAGTTGGTAAAGTGCTAAATTTCAGTTACTTGGAAAATCCAGTAAATTTGTTGAAGGTGTTAAAAGTAGTTAATAATGTGAGAAATGAAAATAAAAACAGTTTGAAGTTCTATAATCATTAGACTGGCAATGGTGACAAAAAATGGAAAAGGAAAATTGTTGGAGGAATTATGAGAAGGTAGGTACATAAAAGGGCTGTGTGGAGATGTGAATTGGTCTGACCACTGTAGAAAACAATTTGGAACTATACCGCTAAAGTTCCTAATCATGGATACCAGAAACATTACTATTAGGTAGATACCCAGAAAGATGAAAATGAGAGAGAAAAGGATTGATATGTAAAAATTTATGTATGTATATATACATGTATATATTTATGTACATATATACATATATATATGAAAATGGATGCTTATGAATTGGGGCTAACTGAATAATATTATTTATATGAATGTATATAGGTATATTATTGTGCCATGGGTCATGATAAAAGTGAATTATTTTTATAAAGATAACCTATGGAAGTTGATGAAGTCCCAAGAGAAAATGGAGAAGGAAGGGTATACCCACACATAGTGATTCTGATGTGAATGGTAAATTTGCAACAATAACAACAAAAAGACCTGAAAGTAGCTGTCAGACAGAAGGAGAACCATGGAAGTTTTGCCATGAAACACAGGGAATAGATAATAATACAGAAGAAGGGAATGGACAATAGCCATACATTGCCAAGTGTCAAGATGGAAAAGGGTTGAGAAAAGGCTGCTATGTCTAGCAATAAAGAAATACTTGGTCTTGGAGAGATCTGTTTCAGTCAAGTAGTGGGAATGGAAATCTGTTTGAAAGGAGCTGAGAAGTGAACATTAAATGAAATCAATGATAATGAATATGGATTGCTTCCCCTCCACCTCCCAGGAAAGGTGATGAAAATATAGAATTATAGCTTTAGTGTATAGTAGAATCAATTGAAGGTATATTTTTAAACAACGGATGGAACGTTGTCACATTTTCAGAAAGCAGAGGAGAAATCTGTGATAAAGAGGGACTGGAACATAGAACAGCAGAATGAATGCTCAAAAAGGCATACTTAAGGAGATGGCAAAAGATAGGATCAATGTCAAACATCTGAAGGATTGACTTTGGTAAGGAGAAGTCCACCTCCATATTTCATGCATCTGCTAAGAAGCAAATAGAGTAGAAACGGCTTAATGCCCATATCTTTTTCCTTCGTCTTTCCCCATGTTTCCACATTGATGTTCAGTAGTTGGGGATGGGGAGCAAATTTGCCAATGGCAAAGCTGAGATGTCTGACATAGCTTGAAGTCATCTCAATTCATTTATTTGCTTTTCCTTTGTAAAATGTTTAAAAATTATTTTATTGTGGATTTTTGTTGTTTTTCGGTCATGACCAACTCTTTATGAACCCATTTGGTATTTTCTTGGTAAAAATATTGGAATGATTTACCATTTCCTTTTCCAGCTCATTTCACAAATGAGGAAACTGAGGCAAACAGTGTTAAGTGACATTTTCTGGGTCACATAGCAAATAAGTATCTGTGACCAGATTTGAACTCAGGATGAGTCTTCCTGACTTCAGGCCACTGAAGCCATCTTGGTGCCTTATCGTGAATTACACAGTGATTAAAGAACACCAAGTTCTTCAAACCTAAAGAAAAACAAATGAGGACCACAAAGAGAGCTGTGACCTTGTGTCATGCATGATGATTTTTAAATGCATTCATATGTGAGTTTTTTAAATTAAACACATAGTAACAAATTACCCTATGTTTTACCCATCCTAAGTCTCTGCAGTTTCCTCTCTGAAATTTTGAAATGCTTTATTGACCTCCTTAGGTTTTCTCCAGGCTGCATTCTCAACTCTAGACACTTCCTTTAGAAAGTCACAGAAGTATCTTCACCTTGTAAATACACTCTATACTTGAACTTCTCATTTTGGAAGTACCCTACACACATGTAACCTATGATTGGCTGGTTCCTTTTGAATGTCCATTTTAGAAGACTACCAGAACAGCCATAATTTTTTCTCTTTTCCTCTTCTGGCTATACTCCTGATTCTCCAGATCTTCCCTATAATGCCCCTACTTGGGGATCTTCATCTCTCACTCTTTCCGATATTCATCTTTTTTGTGGTTAGTCTTTTTTTAAATACAATTTTACCATAGTCATGTTGACTAGAAGAATTAAAATGAATGGGAGAAACCATAAGACAGAACAAAACAAAACATAACACAAAAGAAAATGGTCTGCTTCATTCTGTGATCCAATTTCACAATTCTTTCTCTGGATATGGAAAGAATTTTGCTTCAAAAATCCACTGGGAACTTTTTAGGTCCTTGTATTGCTATGAAGGACTAAGTCCACCAGAAAAATTCCTGGCACATTGTGGTTGTTGCTGTGAACAAAGTTCTCCTAGTTCTGCTCCTTCCACTCAGTATCAGTTCATGTAAGTTTTTCCAGGCCTCTCTGAAGTCTTCCTGTTCATCACTTCTTGTAGCACAATACTATTCCATTACATTCACATACCACAACTTGTTCAGTCATTCCCCAATTGATGGACATCCCTTTGATTTTCAGTTTTTGACCAACACAAAGGGAGCTGCTATAAATATTTTTCTACATGTAGGACCCTTTCAATTTTTATGATCTCTTGGGGATAGAGTACTAGAAGCGATATTACTGGGTCAAAAAGTGTGCACATCTCTGTAGCCTTTTGGGCAGAGTTAGAATTGCTCTCCAGAATGGTTGAATCAGCTCACAGATCCACAAACAATGAATTAGTGTTTCAATTCTCCCACATCTTCTCCAACATTTGTCATCTTTCTGTTTTGTCATATTAGCCAATATGAAAGGTATAATATAATACCTCAGAGTGGTTTTGATTTGCATCTCTCTAATCAATAGTGATTTAGAGCATTTTTTCATATGTCTATAGATAGCTTTGATTTCTTCCTCTGAAAACTGCTTCTTCATATCCTTTGACCATTTATCAGTTGGGGAATGACTTGTATTCTTGTACATTTGACTCAGTTCTCTATGTATTTTAGAAATGAGGCCTTTATCACAGACTCCAGTTGTAAAAATTCTTTCCCAGTTCTCTGCTTCCCTCCTACTCATGCTTTCACTTAGTTTATTTGTGCAACAACTTTGCAATTTAATGTAATCAAAATTATCCATTTTGCATTTCATAATGTTTTCTATCTCTTCTTTAGTCAAAAATTTCTCCATTCTCAGTAAATCTGACAAATACACTATTCTTTGCTCCACTAATATTTTTATAGTATCGGTCTTTATACTTAGATCATATACCCATTTGGACTTTATTCTTGTGTACAGTGTCAGGCATTGGATTACCCACTAGCAACTAACGTTTTCCCACTTACTTAGATCTGACTTTATTTGTGTGAAAAGTATTTTGTAATTGAGTTCATGTAGTCTCTGGGATTGTTTTGTTAGGTAGATTCCCAGATATTTTATAGTGTCTGTCTTAGCTTTAAATGGCATTTCTCTTCCTATCTCTTGCTATTGGGCTTTGTTAGTAACATGTAGAAATGCAGATGATTTATGTGGATTTATTTTATAACCTGTAACTTTGCCAAAGTTATTTATTATTTGAAGTGGTTTTGGACTTGATTTTCTGAGATTCTCTAAGTATATCATCATATCATCTGCAAAGAGAGATAACTTAGTTTCCTCTTTACCTATACTAATTACTTCAATTTCTTTTTCTTCTCTTATTGCTGCAGCTAACATTTCTAGTACCATATTGAACAACAATGGTGATAATAATCATTTTATTGGAAATGCATCTAGTTTATCCCCATTGCATATAGTGCTTTCTGAAGGTTTTAGGTAGAGACTGGTCATTATTTTATGGAAAGTTCCATTTATTCCTTTGCTCTCCAGTGTTTTCGGTAGGAATGGGTGTTGTATTTTATAAAAAGCTTTTTCTGCATCTATTGAGATAATCATGTGGTTTCTGTTAGTTTTGTTGTTGATATGATCAATAATGCTAATAGTTTTCCTAATATTGAAACAGCCCTCCACATCTGGTATAAATCCTACCTCATCATAATGTATTATTCTGGTGATAAGTTATTGTAGTCTTTTTGCTAATAACTTAGTTAAAATTTTTGCATCTACATTCATTAGGGAAATTGGTCCATAATTTCCTGTTTCTGTTTTAGCTCTTCCTGGCTTAGGTATGAGAAGTATAATTTAATCATTAAAAGAATTTGGTAGAACTCCTTCTTCCCCAGTTTCCCCAAATAGTCTATATAGTCTTGGAATTAACTGTTCTTTAAATGTTTGATAGAATAAACTTGTAAATCCATCTGACCCTGGAGATTTTTTTCCTGGAGAATTCATTGATGGGTTCTTTAATTTCTCTTTCTGAGAGGGGGTTATTTAAGTAATCAACTTCTGTTAATCTCAGCAATTCATATTTTTTTAAAATAATCATTCATCTCATTTAGATTGTCAAATTTATGGGCATACAGTTGGGCAAAGTAATTTCTAATTATTGTTTTAATTTCATCTTCATTGGAAGTTAGTTTACTCTTTAATATTTGAGAATGATAATTTGGTTTTCTTCTTTTTTTAAATCAAATTGACCAAAGGTTTATCAATTTTATTGTTTTTTTCATAAAACCAACTCTTAGTTTTATTTATTAGTTCAGTAGTTTTCTTAATTTCAATTTTATTTATCTCCCCTTTGGTTTTCAATATTTGTAATTTCGTATTTACCTGAGGATTTTCATTTTATTTCTTTTCTAGCTTTTTCAGCTGCATGCCCAATTCATTGATCTTGTCTTTCTCTATTTTATTCATGTAGGCATTCAACGATATAAACCTTCCACTAAGAACTGCTTTTGCAGTATTCCAAAAGATTTGGTAGGTTGTCTCATTATTGTCTTTCTCTTAAATGAATCTGTGGCTTGTTTCTATGACTTGTGGTTTAACCCACTCATTTTTTAGGATTAGATTATTTAGTTTCCAATTAATTTTTGGTCTATCATTCCATGGTTTTTAATTACATATAATTTTTATTGTATTATAATCTGAGAAGGATGCATTCACTATCTCTTCTTTTCTCCACTGGATTGTGAGGTTTTTATGGCCTAGTACGTACTCAATTTTTGTATATGTGACATTTACCCCTCAGAAAAAAGGTATGTTCCTTTTTATTCTCATTCAATTTTCTCCAGAGATCTATCATATCTACCTTATCTCGAGTTTTATTCACCTCCTTAACTTCTTTCATGTTTATTTTGAGGTTAGATTTATCAAGTTCAGAGAAAGGGAGGTTGAGGTTCCCCTCTAGTACAGTTTTGCTGTCTATTTTTTCCTGTAACTCCCTTAACTTCTCCTCTAAGAATTTGGATGCTATACCACTTGGAGCATATTTGATTAGTAATGATATTGCTTCATTGTCTATGGTGCCTTTAGAAGGATATAGTTTCCTTCCTTACCTCTTTTGATTAGATCTATTTCTGCTATTGCTTTATCTGAGATTAGGATTGCTATTCCTGCTTTTTTTACATCAGATGCTGCAACCTTTACCCTGTGTTTCTGCCCCCATTTCAAATATGTTTCTTGTTAAAAAAAAATATATTGTTGGATTATCATTTTTAATTCTTTCTGCTATCAGTCTCAGCTTTAAGGGAGAGTTCATCCCATTCACATTTACACTTATGATTACTCTCTACATCTTTCCTTCCATCTTTTTTACATCCATTTGTGCTTTTAGTTGTCCTTCTCACTTCCCCTCCACAATAGAGTTTTAATTTTTGGCCACCACCTCCCTCAGTCTTCCCTTTCTTATTCCAGCCCCTCTCCCTTTCACTCCCCTTTACCCTAACTACTTCTTACCTCCCTTTTAACCTGCTCTCCCTTTTCTTTTCCCCTTCCCCTCCTATTGCGTATATAGTTAGATTTCTATACTTAACTGAGTTTGTTGTTGCCTCCTGGAATCCAATCAGATAAGAGTACATCTCAAACAATGCTCATTTCCCTCCCCTCTTTCCCTCTACTGTAATATATCTTTGTGGCTTTTCCTGTGATGCAATTTACCATTTTTGACCTTCTCCTTTTTCACATCTCCGGCTACAATCCCTTTCACCCTTAAATCACATTTTTAGGATCACATCATTTACTTTATACCCACTCCCTCTATCTATGTATATCCCTTTTATATATCATGATAAATATACAATTCTCAAGATTAACAAGTATCGGTGTATATGGGGGGCGGAGACAAGATGGCGGAGTGAAAGCAACAACTCACCTAAGCTCCTGGACAAATTCCTCTGGATACCTCTGAAAGGAGAATCTGACCAAAATTTGGAGGTGTGGAATCCAGTGGGTGACAGACTTTGATAGATTCGGAGCCCGGGTTAGACTGGAAGGTCCACGGGAAGGATCTGCTCTGTGGGGGTGAGCCCCCAGCGCACAGCGCAGCGCGGTCAGCGCAGCAGGGTGGAAGGGACCTGAGAAGCCCGAGAGTGGCGGGCGAAACCAGCGGAGCAGGAGAAAAGCCAAACCGAGCTGGTGAGAGCCGCTGAGTGCCAGATATCAGCGCAGCAGCCCTTGAAACCTTCAGCCTGAAGACTAAACTTCGGTAAGTCACGTACTTGAACTTCCGGTAGCCAGGATGGCGGAGTGATCAGTAAATGCTCTCTCCTCCCCCCTGATGACCGTGAAAGAACCATAAAATATTTCCCCAGAAAAATCCTGGATCAGCGGGAACAGCAGAAGGGGGCAAATAGTCTCATAACACCAGAGGCTAGGAAAATAGCAAAGGGGGATTCTTCCTACTGTGGCGGAGGCAATCCGGAAGAACAGAGGACCCAGCACAGAGAAAATTTGCACTGAGACCCAGGCAAGCCTCAGCGCCCGGGAGACAAGCCCCAGGAGGGGTGGGAACACGCATTAGTATCTAGGCCTGCCTCAGCCCTCCAGGGGAAAAGGAAAGACAATAGGGAAGCTGGGATCACCATCCCCTGACCTTGCCTTTGCCTCAGGTCAGCTGAGGAGATCTCCTGTGACCAGACCACTCCTCCCACACACCTCACAAGCTAACCCCAGGGTTGATCTGGGAAACAAAAAACAAAAACCTGCTTTTAGCTTCTTCACACATCAGCTCAACACAAAGTTCTGTACCTTCTGACTGAAAGAACCAGAAGCTACAACACTCAGCCAACATCATGAATCGGAAAAAGCAGACGAAAAGTGAAAAAACCATAGAATCTTTCTATGGGGATAAGGACCAAAACACAAATACCAAAGAGGTCAGAGCTGAGACTGTACTTCCATCTGAAACTTCAGAAGGGACTATGAATTTCTCTCAAGCTCAACTAGATTACCTGGAACAGCTGAAGAAGGAAATAAAAGAAAAACTGGCCAATGATTTTAAATTTATAAAAAAAGAATTCACTGATGAGAACATCACTCTGAAAAGAAAAATTGAACAAATGGAAAAGGAAGTTCAAAAATTAACTGGAAAGAATAATTCCCTAAAAGGAAGAGTTAATCAAACAGAAAAGGAAACCCAAAACCTAATTGGGAAAATTGATCAAATGGAAAAGGAAACCCAAAACATAACTGGGAAAACTGGTCGAATGGAAAAAGAAGTATAAAAATTAAATGGAGAAAATAGCTCCTTAAAGGGAAAAATTGGTCAGATGGAACAGGAGATGCAAAAGTGAACTGAAGAAAACAATACGATGAAGATTAGAATTGGGCAAGTAGAAACTAATGACTCAATGAGGCAACAAGAATCAGTCAAACAAAATCTAAAGAATGAAAAGATAGAAGAAAATGTAAAATATTTAATTGGAAAAACAACTGACCTGGAAAATAGATCCAGGAGAGAAAATTTAAGAATTATTGGCCTGCCAGAAACCCATGATGAAGAAAAGAGTCTGGACAATATCTTCCAGGAAATCATCAAGGAAAACTGCCCAGAAGTACTAGACTCAGAGGGCAAAATAGTCATCAAAAGAATCCACCGTTCCCCTCCCGAAAGGGATCCCAAACTCAAAACCCCAAGAAATATTGTTGCCAAATTCCAGAGCTATCAAGTGAAGGAGAAAATACTACAAGCAGCCAGAAAGAAACAATTCAAACATCAAGGACATACAGTCCGGACCACACAGGAACTTGCAGCTTCTACATTAAAAGATCGAAAGAATTGGAACCCAATATTCCGTAAGGCAAAGGAGTTGGGACTTCAACCAAGGATCAACTACCCAGCAAAGTTCAGCATAACATTTCAGGCAAGGAGAAAGTCATTCAACGAAATAAGGGATTTCCAGAGCTTCCTGACCAAAACACCAGAACTCAATAGACAATTTGATCTTCAAATGCAGGTCTCAAGAGAATCATAAAAAGATAAACAGGGGGGAAAAACAAAAACAAAAACTTGCTACTCAATTAGGGCAAACTGTTTACCTCCCTATAAGGGAAGATGATACCTGTTAATCTTGAGAACTGTGCAGCTATTATAATAAAAGGGATATACGCAGAGGGAACGGGTATAAAGTAAATGATGTCATGTCAAAAATATGATTTAAGTATGAGAAGGGATTGTAATAGGAGGTGTGAAAAGGAGGAAGCAGAAAATGGCAAATTACATCACAGGAAGAAGTACAAAACTATAGTAGAGGGAAGGAGGGGAGGGAGATGAGCATTGTTTGAGAGGTACTCTCATCTGATTTGTTTAAAGGAGGGAACAATAATCTTAAGTAGATAATCCTTACTAGCTCTATAGGTAGTAGGAGGGGAAGGGGGAAGAAAGGGGAGGGAGGCTAAAAGGGAGGAAAGAAGCAATAAGAGTAAAGGGGAGTAAAAGGGAGGGGGGCTAAAAGAAGGAGGGGAAGGCTGCAGGAGGAGGGGGAGAAAAGTGAATACTATTGAGGAGGGGAAGGGAGACGGGAGAGCTAAAAGCACAAATGGTGGGAAAGAGGATGGAGGGAAATACACAGATTGTAACCATAACTGTGAATGTGAATGGAATGAACTCTCCCATAAAATGGAGACGGATAGCAGAATGGATTAAAAGCCATAATCCAACAATATGCTGCTTACAAGAAACACATTTGAAATGGGGGGATACACATAGGATAAAGGTCAAAGGATGGAACAGAATATATTGTGCTTCAGCTCATGTAAGAAAGGCAGGAGTAGCAATCCTAATCTCAGACAAAGCAAAAGCAGAAATAGATCTAATCAAAAGGGATAAGGATGGAAACTATATCCTGCTAAAAGGCACCATAGACAATGAAGCAATATCATTACTAAACATGTATGCTCCAAGTGGTATAGCATCCAAATTCTTAGAGGAGAGGTTGGGGGAGTTGAAGGAAGAAATTGACAGCAAAACTATACTAGTGGGGGACCTCAACCTCCCCCTCTCTGAACTCGATAAATCTAACCTCAAAATAAACAAGAAAGAGGTTAAGGAGGTAAATAAAACTCTGGATAAGGTGGATATGATAGATCTTTGGAGAAAATCAAATGGGAATAGAAAGGAATATACCTTTTTCTCAGCTGTACATGGAACATTTACAAAAATTGACCATGTACTAGGACATAAAAATCTCACAATCCAGTGCAGAAAGGTACAGATAATCAATGCATCCTTGTCAGATCATAATGCATTAAAAATTACATGTAATAAAAGGCCATGGAAAGAGAAACCAAAAATCAATTGGAAACTAAATAATCTAATTCTAAAGAAGGGTTGGGTTAAAGAAGAAATCATAGAAACAATCAACAATTTCATTCAAGAGAATGACAATAATTAGAAAACATACCAAATCTTATGGGATACTGCAAAAGCAGTTATTAGGGGAAGCTTTATATCTTTAAATGCTTACATAAATAAAATAGAGAAAGAGGAGATTAATGACTTGGGCTTGCAGTTGAAAAAGCTAGAAAAAAAACAAATTGAAAATCCCCAAGTAAATACCAAATTAGAAATACTGAAAACCAAAAGAGAGATTAATAAAATTGAAATTAAGAAAACTATTGAATTAATAAATAAAACCAATAGTTGGTTTTATGAAAAAACTAATAAAATTGATAAACCTTTGGTCAATCTGATTAAAAAAAAGAAAGAAGAAAATCAAATTACTAATATTAAAAATGAAAGGGGTGAACTCACCTCCAATGAGGAGGAAATGAAAACAATAATTAGAAACTACTTTGCCCAACTTTATACCCACAAATTCGATAATCTAAACGAGATGGATGAATATTTTAAAAAATACAAATTGCCCAGATTAACAGAAGAGGAAGTTGAATACTTAAACAACCCCATCTCAGAAAAAGAAATTGAACAAGCCATCAATGAACTCCCTAGGAGAAAATCTCCAGGGCCAGATGGATTCACAAGTGAATTCTATGAAACATTTAAAGAACAGTTAATTCCAATACTATATAGACTATTTTTGAAAATTGGGGAAGAAGGAGTCCTCCCAAATTCTTTCTATGATACAAATATGGTTTTGATACCCAAAATAGGAAGAGACAAAACAGAGAAAGAAAATTATAGACCAATTTCCCTAATGAATATAGATGCAAAAATTTTAAATAAGATTTTATCAAAATGAATACAGCATCTTATCACGAGATTAATATATTATGATCAGGTAGGATTCATACCAGGATTACAGGGCTTGTTCAATATTAGGAAAACTAATAGCATTATCGATCACATCAACAACAAAGCTAACAAAAACCACATGATTATCTCAATAGATGCAGAAAAAGCTTTTGACAAAATACAACACCCATTCCTACTAAAAACACTGGAGAACGTAGGAATAAAGGGAACTTTCCATAAAATAATAAGCAGTATGTATCTAAAACCTTCAGCAAGCATTATATGCAATGGGGATAAGCTAGGTGAATTCCCAATAAGATCAGGGGTGAAACAAGGATGTCCATTATCACCACTATTATTCAATATGGTACTAGAAATGTTAGCTGTAGCAATTAGACAAGATAAAGATATTGAAGGAATAAGAATAGCCAAAGAAGAAACTAAGTTATCACTCTTTGCAGATGATATGATGATCTACTTAGAGAATCCCAGAGATTCAAGTAAAAAATTACTTGAAATAATAAACAACTTTAGCAAAGTTGCAGGTTACAAAATAAACTCACACAAATCTGCATTCCTATATATTAGCAACAAAGTCCAACAGCAAGAGATAGAAAGAGAAATCCCATTTAAAGCTAGGGTAGACAGTATAAAATACTTAGGAGTTTACCTGCCAAAACAAACCCAGGGATTATATGAACACAATTACAAGACACTTTTTGCACAAATAAAGTCAGATTTAAGTAAGTGGAAAAACATCAGTTGCTCATGGGTAGGCCGTGCTAATATAATAAAAATGACAATTCTACCTAAATTAATTTACTTATTTAGTGCGACACCAATTAAACTATCAGACAATTATTTTCTAGAGCTGGATCAAATAATATCAAAATTCATTTGGAAAAACAAAAGGTCCAGAATATCAAAGGGACTAATGAGAAAAAATGCTTGGGAAGGTGGCCTAGTGCTACCAGACCTCAAACTGTACTATAAAGCAGCAATTATCAAAACCACTTGGTATTGGCTAAGAAACAGAGAGGTAGACAAGTGGAATAGACTTGGCACTCAAGACGCAGTAGGCAAGGAATATAGCAACCTTCTGTTTGTTAAACCCAAGGACCCCAGCTTCTGGGATAAGAACTCACTGTTTGACAAAAATTGCTGGGAAAACTGGATAACAGTGTGGCGGAAATTAGGCATAGACCCATACCTGACACCATACACAAGAATAAAATCCAAATGGGTACATGATTTAGGTATAAACATTGATACCATCAATAAACTGGAGAAGCAAGGAATAGTGTATCTTTCAGATCTATGGAGAAGGGAAGAATTTTTTACTAAAGGAGAGATAGAAAGCATTATGAAATGCAAAATGGATAACTTTGATTACATTAAACTGAGAAGTTTTTGCACAACCAAACCCAATGCAACCAAAATCCAGAGGGATGTAGTAAATTGGGAAAGAATTTTTACAGCTAAGCTCGGGGATAAAGGCCTCATTTCTAGAATATGTAGAGAACTGACTCAAATGTATAATCATACAAGTCATTCCCCAATTGATATACGGTCAAAGGATATGAACAGGCAACTTTTGGAAGAAGAAATTAAAGATATCTATAATCATATGAAAAAATGCTTAGAGAGATGCAAATCAAAACAACTCTGAGGTACCACATCACACCTATAAGATTGGCAAACATGACAGAACAAGAAAATGATAAATGCTGGAGAGGATGTGGGAGAGTTGGAACACTAATTCATTGTTGGTGGAGCTGTGAGCGCATCCAACCATTCTGGAGAGCAATTTGGAACTATGCCCAAAGGGTCACAAAAATGTGCATACCCTTTGACCCAGCAATATCGCTACTAGGACTGTATCCCCAAGAGATCATAAAAATGGGAAAGGGTCCCACATGTACAAAAATATTTATAGCAGCACTCTATGTAGTTGCCAAAAACTGGAAGTCAATGGGATGTCCATCAATTGGGGAATAGCTGAATAAATTATGGTATATGAATGTAATGGAGTACTATTGTGCCATAAGAAATGATGAACAAGAAGACTTCAGAGAGGCCTGGAAGGACTTATATGACCTGATGCTGAGTGAAAGGAGCAGAACCAGGAGAACTTTGTGCACAGCAACGACCACAGTGTGTGACAATTTTTTCTGGTAGACTTGGAATTTCGTAATAACGCAAGAACTTCTTAAAAAAAAAAAAAATCCCAATGGTGGTTCTCAAGGCAAAATGCCTTCCACACTCAGAGAAAGAAATATGGAAGTCATTCGCAAAATGTAGCAGATCATGTTTGTGTATGTGTATGTTTTTGTGTATCATGTTTTGATTTGTTATATGATTTCTTTCATTTATTTTAGTCTGACTACATAGCATGACTATAGTGAAAATATACTCAATAGGAAAGTATATGTAGAACCTATACAGAATTGTATGCAGTCGTGGGGAGGGAGGGGGGTAGTGGGGGGTAGGTGTGGGGGGAATAAAATCTCAATTGTATGGCAGTGATTGTTAAACATTAAAAAATAATAAAAATAAATAAATATTAAAAAAAAAAGATTAACAAGTATCATCTTCCCTTATAGGGATGTAAACAGTTTGCCCATATTGAATAACAATATCCTCCCCCCCCCATTTACCTTTATATGTCTCTCTTGAGACTTGTGTTTGATGATCAAATTTTCTTTTGAGTTCTAGTCTTTTCATCAGGAAGGTCTGAAAATCCCTTATTTCATTGTATGTCCATCTCCTTGTCTGAAACATTATGATCAACTTTACTGGGTAACTGATCCTTGGTTGTTGTCTCATCTTCTTTGCCTTTCGGAATAGCATATTATCTATTCCTTCAAGCTTTTAATGTAGAAACTTCAAGGTCTAGTGTGATCCTGACTGTAGCTCCTCAATATTTGAATATATTTTTTTTTGGCTGCCTGCAGTATTTTCTCCTTCACTTGATAGTTCTGGAATTTGGCAATGATATTCCTTGATGTTTTTAGTTTGGGATCCCTTTCAGGAGGTGAATGGTGGATTCTTTCAATGACTATTGTATTCTCTGTATCTAGGACTTCTGGGAAGTTTTCCCTGATGATTTCTTGGAAGATATTATCCAGGCTCTTTTTTTCATCTTGGTTTTCTGGTAGGCCAATAATTCTTAGATTTTCTCTCCTGCATCTATTTTCCAGGTCAGTTGTTTTTCCAATTACATATTTTACATTTTCTTCTACCATTTCATTCTTTTGATTCTGTTTGAGTGATTCTTGATGCTTCATAGAGTCATTAGCTTCTACTTGCCTGATTCTAATTTTTATCAAATTGTTTTCTTCACTTAGTTTTTTGCATCTCCTTTTCCTTCTGTCCTATTGTTTCATTTAATGAGCTTTTTCTCCAGTTGGTTTTTGTACTTCCTTTCCCATTTGTACAGTTTTCCCAGTTAGGTTTTTTGCTTCCTTTTCCATCTTTTCAATTTTTCTTTTAAACCTTCTGTGATTCTTTTTTCATATTTTTAAAATCATTGGCCAGTTTTTCTTCAATTTTTCTAATTTGGCCTTTGCCAAGCCTAGAGGCCTGTATTGGGCTACCCGAGTCTTCCTTACCTCACCTCCCGAGGTCTTCGGCTGGCCACGCCAGATGCACGTATGAGAGAAAGGACGTTCCAGAGTCAAACAGGGGTCGAGCTTTATTACAGGGTTTCAGTTACAAGTGCAGGGGATCTTCTTTCTTAGGACGAAGAGGGGGAGATTTCCTAAGGAGGCTAAGCTTAAGGGATTGGAAGTAGAAGTACAAGCGGGGAGAGAGGGGGAGGGGAGAGAGGAAAGAAAAGAAGAGGAGCCTTACTGTCCTCTTGGCTCCACACGTGCTAAGAGAGCTTTTAGGCTTCCTCAATCCTACTTAATCTTCAGCCACACAGTTTGCATCTCAATACCGTGCTGTTAGGTAACTAGGTGTGCTCCAATCCAGGACGACCTCGAGGGCAGGGAGACTCCACCCATCAGGTATCTCCGGGGGAGAGGCGGAAATACCCGAGCTAGCCGAGCTAGCTCGGTCTGACCTTCTCGAACCCCCGCTGTTCATGGAGGGCCTCGTAAGACTCTAAGATTTAGAAGTCCCACTTTTACCTGCCCGAGACTGTCCACACGGAATTGAGCTTCCAGTCCCAACAGGCCTTTAAAATCCTTCAACTCTTCCAAGAGTGTTTTTAGGCTTGTGAACAGTTCGTATTCTTTTCTGAAGTTTTAGATGGGAGAACAGTGTCAATGCCGACCTCTTTGGTATTTGTGATTTGGTCCTTCACCCCATAGAAAGATTCTATGGTCTTTTCTTTTCTGCTTTGCTTCTTACTCATTATAATCACCCTTTTCCTGGTTTTTAAAGTAGATCTCTGCTTCTGGGGCACAAGAGACTCTGTCCCACAGTTCTTCTGCATTGAACTTGAGGCTTTCTGTGTTGTGGCCTCTTCTTCTTTCATCCAAAAGCTGAAATGCTGCAGCTTACCTGATGCTGAGGTATCTGGTGTGAAAAAGCAGAGGCCTGGTGAAGTCATTCTGATTTTCCCAAAAGTTGCCCTGGAGCTAGCTATGTTATGTGTAGGGGAGGGGTGATCTGGATACATCAGATCTCCTCTGCTGAGCTAGAGCACAGGGAACATCAGCTGTTGGTGATCCCATCTACACTAGTATTCCAGATTCCACTGGGAATCTGAGGCAAGCCTGGGGTCCTGATGTTGGCACTTATGGGCTCCACACCCCTGGGCCTAAGAATCTCTTCCTGGTTTGCTGAGGTGGGGCTGCCTGGGATGGTTCTGGTCCTGCACTTGTCACCTTCAGCCACAGCAAGAGGGACCCTCCTTAGCAATTATTCTAGCACCATTTGCTAAGAGACTTTTTAACCCTTCTGCTGATCCCACTGTTCCAGGATTTTTCCTGGGAAAATATTTTAAGGATCTTTCAAGGTCAGCAATGGAAAAGGGAGAGCATTTACTGATCAGTCTGCTATCTTTGCTCCTAGAAGTTTGAGTAGGTGGATTTTAATTTTCGGGCTGATAGTCTCAGGAGCAGATACCTGGGGTTCAATGTCTCTCACTCACTCAGTTCTGCTGGACTTCTGACCTGGGCTGATATGCCTGAGTTTCCACAGAGTGGCTGTTGCCTGAGGCCCCCTGGAGCTTTCTGCAGGGCCCTGACACAGTGAGGACTGAGCTGGTATAGCCTGTACAGTGTGCACTGTGTTCTCCAGCCTCATGTAACAGATCCTTCCCAACAATGTTCATCTTTCTGCCCCTCAAAAATCCATTCAGATTCACTTTTTAGAGATATCTGAAGGAGTTTGTCTTAGAGTTTAGGTGAGTAGGTGCTCACTCTGCCATGTTGGTCTATATTTATCATCTTATTGGATAATTGAAATCTGTTCTCTAACCTTTTTACATAATCACTGAATTCTGGTTCAGTGTCTTCTCCAGGGTGAACCTATTCAGTATTGAATAATTAAAAACAATTACCCAATTAAAAATAGTTTTTTTCCCTCTATTCCTTCACCCGTTTGCAGTCTTAATGAGTAGGTCCCCACTTGGAATGAAAATGAAATTAAAATCTCCTCCACTTCACCATAGGAGTGTTATGGTGGGCCTTCAAAAATGAGCATGGCTTTGATGGGTACAATAATAAATATATAAAGTATACAAAATATATAAAATACACAAATTTTATTTGTATATAAATACAAAATATAAAACATACAAAAATGTGTATATAAAATTTCAAAAATAAATAAAAACCTATAAGAAGAAATTCAGACTATGGGACCTGCAAGAAGAATACCCTATAGATATTCTATTGAGATTGAAATTAACAAGATGGTTGGTTGAAGCTTGAAGCTTGCTTCTTGTAGCTTTCCTTTCAGCACCAAACCTTACACATCTTAGCATTGACTAATATACCTCTTTTGCCAGATCAAATTGAACCCAAATGCATTAAAAATAAAAGCTATTTTTGTGAACAGAATAGAAAAGTAATGACAAGAAATTCAATCAAATATGAAAAGCTCAGTGCCAATTTTGCTTTTGCATTGGTTGCTACCTCCCGCTTGTACTAGCTCCAAACAAGTTTAGCTTCCCATTTAAGTTCTCTGGTTCCACAATGAAAGTGGAAGAAGGACTCAGGAATGGTTCTAGAGAAACATTAATGTCAGTCTTATGAGTTCTAACTATGCAGCACAATAGGTGTCAAGTGTTGTTTAAGTCACTGTAGATTATCTTTATGCAGAAGCTTTAATATAGATTTTGCTTGCCTTTCTCAGTGTTGGGCCCACAATCTAAGATGATTCAACCTCTCTGCACTGTGATACATAAAAATATTGGCATAGTATAAATGGGGCTATCATTTTTCTTTCTTTCAGCTACCCTACTCCAACTTCCTTGGTCAACCTGAATAATAATATGTCCTAGTATTTTAATTTACAACCTAGAAGCAATCAGACTGCATACTGGGTGATATTATCCTTTTATGTAGCTCATTCACAGGTTTCTGGAGGTGAAATCCCAAAGATAATTTGCTCCAGAGAATGAAGTTATCTCTGTCCTGTGCATTGTGGTGATTCGGGTCCATGGATAGATAATCTTTCTTTACAGTGAAAATTGGGAGGCAACTAGTGTAGCTGGAATTGATCTTGAGGAAATAGACCTGAGGAAAAAAACAGCTCAGTCTTGCAATCAGTAGCAAAATGAGAAATGAGGACCACTGTTATTCAATTTTCTTTATCCTTGACTAGTTTAGGCTGTCTCCCTATAGGTCTTTAATGGACATTTTCTCCTCAGACTTTCTAACAGGATGAAGTGAATTCAATCAAATACACATATGGAGCTTTTAGCACTAGAGTAGTATCTCAATTGGGAAGCTCTGTCCTTTTAACCACCACTGAAACCTTAATGAGGGACTGGAATGGCTAAGATAAAGAAGAGGGATGAGGGAGGAAGAGAAGCATTTACAAGCTTTTCATTCTTTGCTTCACTTCACCAGTGAATAGGGACAGGGTAGAAGAGACATGAGAGGTGAAACCATGACCCCTGTAGTAACAGAGAAAGAGTGTACTCAGGGCAAGGAACTGAGATTTCTTTTTAGGAAATGATACCAGGAAAAAACAATGAAAGTGTTATCAACATATGAAGCAATTTAGGGGAATTTAAGTGTTCAGAATAACAAAAATCTCACTCTTATCCAAGGAACAGAGGAAAATATGGGTTCATTTACATTGAATAGGAGCATCTTACAGTATATAAATTATCGCAAGCATGTCAAATTATTATGTCCTAAAAAAATAATGAAACAAGGAAGTCACCAGCCACAAGTGACAAAATGAATCAAAGGGCCAATTCAAAAAAAGTTGTTAATGAGATGCCCTGTCAAAAAATATGCTGACTAAAGTATTTCCCTAGTTGCCTCAGTCTGTCAAAGACATGCAGTGTCCATAGGAAATCAGCTTAAGATACATTATATTGAAGGCAGTTCCCTTACATGTTTCCAGTTTTTAGTTGCTTCTTTTCCATTATTCAAGAAAAGTCACCTCTTTGTCATCAGATATACTAGAATAAAAAACAGACACCTGTTTGTCAAAGAAATTCATGTGCCACCAGATAAATACACTACTGTGTATGGAGGAAAATGCTGGAGTGATAAAGTAGAGAGGTATGCATTTATGTCATTCCATATAACTAGGGAAAGGCTGAAATCCACCCCACCCCCACACACACACTCCTTGTAACATGTTAAGAGTGCCTGATAAAACTACCTTTAGGCATTCTGGAGGGGGTCCTGAATACTTATAAGAATGAAAACTCTGAAACTGTTGATTTCGTAGTCAAGTTAGAATTTCTGAACAGGGTAATTATAGATGACACTTGAGAGAGTCAGAGCCCAGTGGGAGAGCAGAATGAAATCTATTTTCTGTAAAGGCATCCCACCCTGACCCTCGACAAAAAATAGAAGTTAATCATATCTCTATGCGTGTTATAGCATATGTGGCCCATTGTGTAATGAATATATCTAGATACTTTACCCGCTCTTTTCCTTCTTTAACCATTAGGTTGAAATATATATGCGTATATATATATATATATATATATATATATATATATATATATATATATATGTGTGTGTGTGTGTGTGTGTATATATATATATATACACTCATGCATGTGTGTGTGTATGTGTGTGTGTGTGTGTGTGTGTATGGACATATTTGTCTTGAATTAGTGTGCTTCTGAGGGCAGCAAGATTTAATTATTTAATTAATATTTAATTATTTCTACCATGGACAGCTCCTATCAGCAAAAAATTTTTAAGGCTAATCAAGAATCAGTAGGATTAAAAGCTGATAGAAGCACTTTGACAAGATTAGTTCTTTCCTTTTATCCCACTATTGCAAGTTTTGGTGGCCCTACCACTGTTTCTGTTTCTTCCCTTTGATCTCACTTACAACTGTTTTACTGTACACATAAAAACAACTTCATCGGCTCAAAAAATTTATGGATTCTTTTTCATTGTTCCTGTTGCTGAGCATCTCAACTTTTCCAGAATATCACTCATGTTCACCTCACATATGCCATCAGTTTTCAAATCTTGTCACTTTTACCTATAAACATTTTTGTGTATCAAATCCCTTCTCTCTGGTCTCACTTCAGGGCCTCATTACATCTAGCCTAGATTATTGAAACAGGTTGTTAATTAGTCTCCCTAACACAAGTAATTCACCATTCCAGTGCATTCTACACACCCCTGCCAAAGTAATTTTGCTTAAGTGAAGATCTGATCATGTGATTACCACAGTCAATCAACACCCCTCAATTTCTGTTACCTCTAAGGTATAATATGAATTCTTCTTTTGATTTATTAAAGTCCTTCACAACCTGGCACCTACTTCTCATTTCTGTTTATTAGTTATTTATTCCTGATTATTAGTCAATCTCACTATGTCCCTCATAACACACACACAGAAAATCAACCACAATAAAACACACACATACATAATTCAAGCCAGCTGACCTCTCTGCTCCTCAAACATGGCACTCTGTTTCTTTGGCCAATTAAAATACAAATTTCTTGAAAATAAAAATAGTTTTCTTCACTCTTCTTATAGGTAGCTAGTGGATGCAGTGGACCTTCATTAGATCTTTATTTTTATGATAGATGTCAACCCACTGACTCATACTCTAGGTCTTGACTATTTAGGCATAACTGTGATATTTGCAAGGTTAGCTTGGTAGTAGAGTAGATAGAGCACCTGAAGTCAGGAAGACCTGAGTTCCTGTCTGTTCTCGGACATTACTAGCTCTGTTATCCTGGGCAAGTAATCTAACCCTCTTTGCCTCAGTTTTTTCATCTGTAAAATGAGGTGGAGAAATAAATAGCAAATCACTCCAGTATCTTTGTCAAGAAAATCCCAAATAAAGTCATGAAGAGTTAGACATGATTGAAACAATTGAGCATCAATTATAACAAAGTAATAATTGCTAAGCAAAAAGCTGATAAAATATATTTTTAAAATACCTATTACATTTTTACTAAATACAATTATAAGTAAAGATTCACTGCAATAATTTGACACAATTTTAGAATGCTGGAGAGAGGTACAAACAAGAAATTAAAATTGATAAGGATAATAAAAATAGAAATAATCAGTGTTTTGGAGGCATCATGGAAATATTTATGAATTAATGTATTGTTGGTAACTTGTCACTTGGTTCAATTATTTTGGTAGGTAATTTGTGACCTTGAGACCCCACTACTAAGTAACATCAAGGAGGACAGCGCTAAGTAAAAGATCCCACATACAACAAAAGCATCTTTGGCAGTAACATTTGCAGTAATAAAGAACTGGAAACAATTAGGCCCCCACAATTTAAAGTTTGGTCTGTTGTTGCAATGAAATATTACTGCAGTGTACATAAATTACAGATATGATTAATACAGAGAAGTATAAGTAGACTTGTATGAATTGATGTATCATGAGGTAAAAAAAACTAAAGAAGACATTGATGACAATCCATAAAATGCTTAAAAATGTTGAATTTAACATTGAAATTCATCATATTACACTTGAATTCAGTTGAGAAAATGCATCTCTTACCTTTCTTTAAAAAAATACTTTACTCCTAAGTTTTATGTTTATGGTGCAGTTATTTTCTGATTACCCTACACTCTGAGAGTTCTTTTGTAACAAAATAAAACAATGAAGCAAAACTAACACTACAGTGACTCAAAGCATTTAGCACAGTACCTGTCACATATTAGACTCCATATAAATGACTGTTCCCTCCCTTCCTCATCAGAAAATTCATTGAGTCTCCTGCAAAGGTGTTTTTAGTTAATGGGAATCTATTTTATCTTTCATTCCCTACCCCATTGAAAAAAAAGATAAAAAGATTTCTTGTAGCAAATATGCACAATCAAAGAAAATAAATTCTTTCATTGTCTAAATACAAACACACACATATGTCATATTTTGCACCCTAAAGCCATCATCTTTTTTCAGGCAGTGAATGGTGTGTTTCATCATCAGTTCACTGAAATCTTCAGGTGCTTTTCCAGGCTCCTGTGACTGACTTGCTTTTTTTTTTTTTTTTTCAGCTGAGAGATTTATCTGATTTTTGAGAACATTTGTTCCACTCCTTTATTTTTTATCTTCTTGTCTCTGATGATTAGATGTGTTCCCGGTAAGTGTAAGATTGTGAGTTTTTCTTTTGTTTTGTTCTGTTAGCATTTTAAAAATCATATTGGATTGATTAATCCATTTGCATCTAAAGTTATGAGTTAGGTTTTTATTTTGCTCCACTTATCCTTAACACTTGTTTTCTAAATGAAGGTTTATTTTCATTCTTCTTCCTCTTTTAAGATAATACTTTGTCTCTTTAGTCATTTTGCTTAATTTATTTTAAGGCCAACCCATTCCCATAGGATATTTTCTCTTCACCATCAAGTCCTCTGTTATTTGCCACCACTTTCCCTTATTGTGCAGTTATATTTACTTTATTAATTCCTCTTTCATTCTTCCTATTTCTTTGCCTCTCCTTTCTCTCTAAGTGTTTAAATGAAAGCCCCTTCCTCTCATATCCTTTAAAAAATTTGGCATGTTAATTTTTTCTCTAATTTCAGAATGCTTTTCTGAAAAGGAATCCTTTCTCTCATTTAATTCATTAAACTTCTTTCCTTTCTATATTAGAGTTTTATTCTTTTATCTATGATTCTTACATTGCCAGTAGTTTAGCAGACTGTTACCTTGTTAGGGTTCTTGATATGCCAGTCTATGAAGATGGTTGTAATTAGTTTATCGTGCATCATTCTTATTTTGGAGAGGTTTGAGAGGCTGTGAGGATCCCAGAAAAGATCTTAACCTGTATCTTGTTGGTCACACTACACAGAAGTCAATAGGTTTCTGAGTAGGTTGATATCTAAATCCCTTTTGCACCAAGTCATGTCCTGAAACAATCCTCTTCCAGTACATCCGTATACCTGAAAACCCCTAATTAATAATGAAGTAGCATACCACTTACCTGCTATAATGAGAACAGAGTGTAGGACTAGGAATACTATCTTCAAGTACCACTTTTCCACTTTTTGGCAGTTTGCTTCTGAGCAAATCCCTTAAATGAAATAAGCCTCAATTTCCTCACCTAAAAAGGGTTTAATCTCATATATCTCAACCATATTCTCTTATGCCTACATGTCTAGATCTCTCAGGTATGAAGGCTTAGCAATTAACTGTCGCTGGATATTCCTACCCATCGATATACATTTCTCAGAAAGTTCCTGGGATTTTCAATTTATTTAGTGGGGACAATTCTTGGTTAAGGGTGGGATTCAAAGAGGGGAAGATGGGATCTTCAACATTTTACTGTTCATCTGGAAGAGAACCACATTACAGGAGGGGGAATTGGCAGGTTTTGCTGTTGCATGATGGGAGTATTCTGCAAGCTTGCTTCTTTATGAGAGGATTTCACTTCTAAATATAGATTTGTTCTTAATCCCCACTGAAGTTAGAGTTCATAATAAGGAACAAAACATGCCTTTAACCTTGATGCAGAACATTCTGGGTAACAATAACTTTATGTCTTCTTATGTATCCCTTTTTGTAAGAAGCAATTAGGTAGTTGGCCTCAGTGATGACTTCACTAATTTTCTACCCTTTGCATTTTTGCATAATATTTTCTTCTGCATTTAGCTATTAGGTGGTTAATAAAGTTAGCTAATTATACGTTACCCCAGAGCCAGCTTAGCTTCCAATCTCCTCAGCAATTATTCACTGGAAACTGTTTTTAATCCTCTTTGATGACTTTTGCAAATACAACTTTGTGTCTTGTTCCTGATGCCACTGCATAATCCCTTATTAAGAATGCTAATCTCTGAATTCTTTACTTTATAATTAGGCTGTTTTCTGTTATTATAATAGCAGCAAGGACAGATGCTCCAATATTACAATCCTGCCTTAATTTTTCTTACTTCCTAAGACAATTACCAAGAGAACAGACTCCCTCCAGTGAACCTTAAAACTGTGAAATAGCACCTTCCTTGCACTGAATAGGAATTGTCTCATGAGTTTCTTGACATTATGTTCAGAGTTCTTACTATTAGAGAAAACTGATAAGATCATAATAGGTGACATATAAGTCCACCCCAAATATCAAATTATTTTAAGAAATTATCTGAGAATTAGCAGTGTGGAATAGCAGAAAGAGAATTAAGGGGTCAGGAAATCTATGTTTTAGTCTCATATCTTTCACTTAAGGGCTTTATGATAGTTGAAAAGTCACTCAACCTTTCAAGGATTTGGATTCTTTATATCCAAAATGAGATATCTACTAGATATTTCATGATTCCATGAAATAGCATTTTCTAAAATAAATACAAATTCAACTAAATGGTACAGTGAGTAAAAATTGGGACTTGAGTCAGAATGGCCTGAGTTCCAGTTCAGACTCAAACATTTACTAGCTCTGTGATCCTAGGCAAATTAATTAATCTCTGCATGCTTCAGTTTCCTCAATTTTAAAGGCAATAATAGTATTTGATAATAGCAGAAAATGAGATAATATTTGTAAAGTGCTTTCAGGGTTTAATGCATAGTAGGCACTTATGAAATGTTTTTTCTCCTTCCTTTCTTCCTACCTTTCTTCCTCCCTCTCTTCTTTCTTTCTTCCTTTCCTCCCTTCTCTCCATTGTTTCTTGTGTTTTCTTTTCTTTTTTAAAATTTTATTATTATTTTATTTGTTTTTAGTGTTCTACATTCACTTCCATACAATTTAAATTTTCCCCCTCCTTCCTCCTCCCTCCTCAAGTTGGCATACAATTTTATATAGGTTCTACACATATATTCCTATAAATACATTTTCACCTTAGTCATGTTGCATAGAAGAATTAAAATGAATGGGAGAAATCATAAAACAAACCAAACATAATACAAAAGAAAATGATCTGCTACATTCTGCAATCGAATTCCATAGTTCTTTTTCTGAATGTGGAAGGCATTTTGCCTTAAGAGACCACTGGGAATATTTTAAGTCCTTGCATTGCAATGAAATTCTAAGTCTACCAGAAAAAATCCTGGCACACTGTGGTTGTTGCTGTGCATAAAGTTCTCGTGGTTCTACTCCTTTCTCTCAGCATCAGCATCATATAAGTCCTTCCAGGCCTCTCTGAAGTCTTCCTATTCATCATTTCTTACAGCACAATAGTATTCCATTACATTCATATACCACAGTTTATTCAGCCATTCCCCAATTGATGGGCATCCCCTTGGTTTCCAGATTCTGGCCACCACAAAGAGTGCTGTTATAAATATTTTTGTACATGTTGTGCCCTTTCCTATTTTTTATGATCTCTTGGGAATACAGTACTTGAAGTGGTATTGCTGGGTTAAATGATATGCACATTTTGGTAGCCCTTTGATCATAGTTCCAAATTGCTCTCCAGAGTAGTTAGATCAGCTCACAGCTCCACCAACAATGAATTAGTGTTCCAACTCTCCCACATCTTCTCCAACATTTATCATCATCCTGTTTTGTCATGTTAGAAAATCTGATAGGTGTGATGTGGTATATCAGAGTTGTTTTGATTTACATCTCTCTAATCAATAGTGATTTAGAGCATTTTTTCATATGACTATATATATCTTTAATTTCTTCCCTGAAAACTGCCTGTTCATATCCCTTGACCATTTATTAAGGAATAATTTGTATTCTTGTACATTTGACACAGTTCTCTATGTATTTTAGAAATGATGCCTTTATAACAGACAGTAATTGCAAAAATTCTTTCCCAGTTTTTTGCTTCTCTCCTAATCTTGGCTGCATTGGGTTTGTTTGTACAAAAACTTTTCAATTTAATGTAATCAAAACTATCCATTTTGCATTTCATAATGTTTTCTATCTCTTGTTTAATTCTTGCATTTTATTTTCAAAGAATATATACAGCATTTATTTTAATTACAGGCCACAACATTTAACGCCAATATCTACCATCATTTTGTACACAATAATGATAGTTAATAACAGCTAATATTTATCTAGTACTTACTATGTACCAGGACCTTTACTAAATCTTTTACAATTTTTGTCTCAATTGATCCTCACAACGACTCTGGGAGACAGATTTGTGTTCAGTGTGATACAATCCCATTTACTTGAGAACCCAATTTAATGTTGCTTTGGTGAGTTTTCTGACCTCCATCTTTTTTCTTTAGTCTTCATTGACCTACTAGACTTGTTAATTTCTGTCTCTAATTGATCTAATCTTGAATCCCCAATACATTGATCTGATCTTGAGTCCCTAATTTCTACTTCTGCTCATGCTCTTTGGGATGACTGCTCTTTGCTCTCTAACTCTCTAGATGCAGATCCATCCTCTGTATTTCTGAACACTCTCATCTCTGTTCCCGGGTCAGATGTTCAACAGTATTCCCTTTACCTTGAAAGACTGTTCCACTCTCTGAGAAAGCAGATAGATTAGATAGAAGACCCCATTTGAGATTAGAATCCCTGCTCTGCTTCTTTACATTCCCTTTTTCTGGGTCTCTGTTTCCTCATCTAAAGTCTCTAATCCTGTCATCCTGGATCTGCATTCTGGTCAATAATCCTGGCCTCTACTATGCTTATGGTAAGGCATGCCATTCTTGTAGGTCTTAGAGATTTGGAGAATACAAAGCCATAATTCTGAAAGTTCAATTATTGAATTTCCTCATGTTTAATGTGAAGGAGTTCAGCTAATTTGGACATCTTGATTTATTGAAAAAGGAGAGGAAGAAGAAAAGAAATTTAAGTGAGAAAAACCAAACAAAAAAGCAGCTTCTAGGTAGCAGAATCAGACTGTTCTTATAGGATCACCAAGAGAAAAGAGACACAGAGAAAGCATACTTCCAGAAGGCAAGGTAGTCAAAGTGCTTTAATTTTCAGCAACTCATTTACATGTGGTAATGTCTTAAAAACCTTATTTAATATGACAGCATATAAGTCCACACTGACCCACAAATGAATGTCAAATACTATCCACATCTAAACTAATATATGTTAAGACAACTATTAAAGACTCACACTTGTTTTGTTGTATTATGGATTTGATTTCCCACAATTGCATTTTGTTCTATGGCTATAAAAGTCTTTGACTCTCTTTCTCATTAATAACAAATTGCAAAAAATGTTGTAGTTTTTTTGAAGCAATGTTATAATGTGAATGAAAAACAGACTGCAAATTCTCCAATGAGAGAATTATTCATAAACTATATTATTTCTTAAGGAATAATCATAATTGCCACTTTACACCTGGTTGTTACTTTATGTTCCCTGGGGCAAAAAATGATTATGAGTAAGTAAGCAAAAGGTTCAGCTTTGAGGACAGCTCCACCGGAGGGAGAGAAAATGAAACTATTAGTACATGGTAGAGAGGAAGCTAAGGTAAACGTGTAGACTCAGGGAACCTAATTCTTTTCTCAAAGGCACTTTTTCCTCATTCTTTTGAGACTAGTTGTGACTAGTGATTATGCCATTGGCTGTAGTTACTCATAATTTTATTTCCCAATTCACTTGAAGTCTTCTGAATTATTTTACTTAGTTTCAATGGACTAGGTCAATTGATATTCAGTTGAGTTGCAGCATAATATAATGGGGAAAAGACTGGATTTGGAGCTAGAGGACGTGGGTTCAAATTTTGACTTTGGCAAATTGGACAAATAACAATATCACTTGGCCCCAATTCCTTCATTTGTAATTTAAGGAGTACAATTTTCTTATTCGGATATTTTATGTTTATTGAAAGGAATAGAGAACGGTATTAAGAAAAACACTGAAAAATCAGTGCCTTAGTATTATAGCAGAAAGAGATGAGAAAGTAGTCCCAAAAGAGGAGGGGGGAGGTGGTTAGGATTTAATGAATGCAAAGACATTCAAAGGATTTTGTTTCCCAGAAGTGTACTAACATATGACAGCTGTGTAGACTTTGAGACTGATAGATGGAAACTCATAATAACTAGAAATTTCAGTAATTGTGAAACATGTATACATTTTCAATCTGTTGTGTATGTGACAAAAATTCAAGATTTTGCATTTAACCCAAGGCAGAGACAAGTCACTTCAAACAAGGAGAGCCTCTTTGTTGGCAAGAGTTAATGACTAAGGAGGGAAGCAGCACGCGAAGAAGCTCAGTCATCAGCTGGAGATAGAAACAGAGAGACTTAAAACAGAGAGAAGAAAGGAGGAGACATAAATAGATGAGGAGATGAGAAGAGGAACTACTTTCATCTGAGCCTTGTTAAGACCACTGAGCAGTGTTAAAGAGCCCTTTGAAGTTTTCTTGAGTTGCCATATTTTCCAGATACAATGGACCTAGAGTCTTCAGGAGGCCCTGAACATGTCGAGGACAAAGCCTCACCTGAGCTGACATAATTTTTGTTTGTTTTCTCCCCAAGCTGGACTCCCTGTGTTTCCTTGGGAGTCCAGATAGGTGTCAGAAAGTATGCACCAGAATGAGAAACTACTTGTCTAGCTGGGAGCATTGCAGATAAGGACACCATCCCATCTTCATGGTCTAGCATTTCTGAAGGGAAAATAATACTAATTCTACCATAATCTTTCTCCTTCTTTTTTGGAAAGGGATTTGTCCTTTTCTCCTCCCATATGACTTTCTCTTTTCTTTGTAACTTAGATGCCCAAGGCTTTCTGTATGGAACTGGGTTCCTTGGTATAAGGAATTCCCACGTGCACATATTTTTCTCCTGCAATAAATCCAGTTGCAACACATATCCCATGGACTTGTGATACTGTTTTTGTCTAATGGCATGTAAAGATTAGTCTTTGCAGCTAATGCTGACAACTGATATAATTAATAATAATAATAAACATTTATATAATTCTTTAAGGTTTGTGGAACATTTTACAGTATTATTTCATTTGATCCTCATAATAATCTGATTTATTTGTTATTATCTTCATCTTAAAGATAAGGAAAATGAGGTAGACATAGTTAAGTTATTGGAGGAAAGCTGTGCTATTTGAAAGAGCTTAGGTGAGGAGATAATTATTTCATGCTATTGAAGAGCTGGTTGGGAAAGAGAAAGTTTAGGCAGTCCTGTCCACATATAGTTTGAAAGATGGAAACTCCTAGAAGTCTCTCTGCCTTTCTCTTTACTGCCACTTACAGCTTAGAAAAGAGAACCATCTCAAAATCCTTATGGATTCCAGATCACAGAACTATTTTTCTAAGCTAATAAATACTACACAGTCCAGGAAAAAGAGCAGATATGAATAGTTGTGCAGACCTTTGGTTTATTGTTTCTGCTTTCATTAAAATAACAATAATTCTTTTTTAAAAAATTATTTTGTTTTCAGTTTTCTACAATCGGTTCCATATATCTTAGATTTTTCCCTTCCTTCCTCCTTCCTTCCCTCTCCTCCCTTCTCCCTCCCTAAGATGGGGTGCAATCTTACATAGGTTCTACACATACAATCCTATTAATACATTTTCACCTTAGTCATGTTGCATAACAGAGTTAAAATGAATGGGAGAATCCATAAAACAAAACAAAAAAACCAAAACATAGCACAAGAGAAAATGGTTTGCTTCATTCTGCAATCCAATTCCATAGTTCTTTCTCTGGATGTGGAAAGCGTTTTGCCTCAAGAGACCATTGGGAACTCTTTAGGTTCTTATTAGTCACGTGTGACTTTTAAATGAGTAGCTCTTTTAGGTAAATGAATAACATATCAGTATTTTCAGTAGGACCCTGAGAGTGAGTAGTAATAGAGTAGGAGGCCATTTGGAGAACCACCCTTACATTTCACCAGCGACCCCTATCTTTGTAAAAATCTATGATTCAATGTTAATTCAGACAAGCATTAATCCTTCCACCATCCCTAACACATGAGGTCACCCTTAGGTTATTAGAAGCTCCAGGCATTTTTATGGGGCCTCTTTCTATATAAACTATTTCAATAAAATTGTATTACAAAATTCAAAGGCCCGTGTGAGCTATATTCATTTAATTATAGTTAGAATAATTAGCTTACAGCATTCACCTTTTCATAAGAAGTAATGACATTTAAACACTACAGTGTTTAGAGTCAGAATGATTGTCTAAATTATGGTTTTAGTCCACACAACCCCTTAGTTACTACTCATACCTGGTCCAGGTCCCTAACAGCACTTTCCAGTATTATTGTAATATTTCCCAGTTGGTCTCCCTGCATCCAGCTTTCCTTCAATTCATCTTCCTTAAAGCTATTAACTTGATATCCCTAAAATGCAGCCCTGAACATGTCATTCATTTCCTAAAAAAGCTTCAATTATTCTCTGCTTCCTCTAGAATATGATACAAATTCCTCCATTTGGCATTTAAAGCCCTTCACAGTTTGGTTGCAGTCTACTTTTCCAGGCACATTATAT
This sequence comes from Notamacropus eugenii, assembly GCF_028372415.1. Classification (NCBI taxonomy): domain Eukaryota; kingdom Metazoa; phylum Chordata; class Mammalia; order Diprotodontia; family Macropodidae; genus Notamacropus; species Notamacropus eugenii. Next base: position 669,211,955 of record NC_092872.1, read on the forward strand.
ATTACATTTTGTCAACACTCAATGCTCCAACCATACTTGATATCCCCATACATGTTATCCCATCTCCTTTCTCTGTGACTTTGCATGGGCTGTGCCCCTTGCCTGGAGTTCTGTCTGTCTCTACCTTTACATCTTGATTCCTTAGTACTTTTCAAGACTCATTTAAATACCATCTTCTTCAAGTGACCTTTCCAGATCTGCCCAGTAATTAACCCCACTATCTTTACTTTGTATAGAACCTGTATTTAGTCATCTTGGAACACACTCTCCCTCATCCCACATGTATGATAAGCACTTTATAAATATTATCTCATTTGTTCCTCACATTAAGGGTTAAGGAGTTGGGTGCTATAATTATCATCCTCATTTTATAGCTGAGGGATCTGACACAATCAGAGATTCAGTGACTTGTCCAAGGTCACATAGCTAACAAGTGTCTGAGGACTTTCTGACTCCAGGCCCAATGGTCTATCCCTCTAGCTGCTGCATCAACGTAAGATTCTTGAGGACAAGGACCATTTCTCTTTCTTATCAGTATCTTTAGCACCTAATGTACCTGGCACACAAAAGAATCTCTATACATGCTTGTTGATGAGACACTAACATTACAAAGAAAAAAATAACAACATATAATGCCTGCATTCATGGAAGTTTCAAATGATGGTCTTTACTCAAAGAGTTATAGTTCAGGATAGATGATGAATAAGTACAAGGAAAAGAAACAAAAAAGAAATTAGGTGGGAGAGAATTTATAACCAGGAGGATTAGAGGTGAAATCTAAATTGATCCTTGAGAGGAAAACAGCCTTTTGAAAGGCCTGAGATGCTCAGGCATACTGGGACAGCTGGGGAGTCTTCAGGGAAAAGCCAAAGGCTATGCACAGGTTTAGAGCACAGCCAACACTGTCTGGAGAATAGTTGCTATTCCTGGCTGGGATATAGTTGTATAAAAGTACTTATGTGAACAAAATATAGTAGTGACAATATAGAATTTCAAATGAAGTACGGAATAAAACAACTCACTCTATAAGAAGAAAATTTACAAAAGGCAATGTGGTACAGTAACTAGAATGCTGTCTGCAGAGTGAGGAAGGCCTGGGTTTCCACTCCTGTCTCTGACACGTACAGGCTTTGTGATCCAATGCAATTCACAACCTCTCAATGCTCTAGATAAAAAAAAATTATAGTAAAAATGCTGGAATAGGTTAGAGGGGAAATTTCTTTCCTTTTAGGTCCTTATGTCAATGGACTCACAGGTTCACTCTCTATCCTAAAAGTTGTTACTCTAATACAAACATTTACTGATTTAGGCTAACCTATTATTAATTGTCTCTGCCAAAACACGAACCAATTTTTAGTTTTAAAATAATAAACCATATGTAATTGCATCATTAACAATAAAACTATATTTTGATGAGAGCAAAACAGTCTTATACTATTAAAAATAATTTAAACATTATTTCATCTTTATCCCCTTTTTACTTTCTACATTTCTGTTTCATAATAAAATGTTAAGTGCAGTAACATGTATAATTTATATATAAATACAAATATAATTTTTACTGATCAGAGTAAAATATTGAACTGTTGTTCCATGAACCAGAGAATGGTGACCTAGTTTACATGACTTGCCCACAGTAACACAACTGGTGTGTATCATGGGCCAAACCTGTTCTAAGTCAAGCTACCTCTCAATAGCTCCTTATTTTGAGCTGAACTCTATGTTCTTATACATTACACATACTACTTCTAGACACCTTTCTCTGAATTAACAGAGAATGAAAAAATTGTCCCTCTGAATCCTAACTGATTGTTTCTGAGGTTCCAAAGATGGTGATTGAAACATCTAGGCTAGAGGGTACAGTGGTTAGAACGTTGGACTTGAATTTTAGAAGACCTGTATTCCAATCCTCCCTCAGATGCATAGTGGCTGTGTAATCCTGAATAATTCCTTAACCTTTCTTGTCCTCAGTTTCCACAAAATGAGGATTAAAAGTTGCATTTACTTTCCATGGTTGTTATGAGTATTAAATGAGATACCACATGTAAAGTGCTTCGCAGACCTTAAAGTGTTTCATAAATGCCAGTTGGTTTTTGTTGATGTTATTATTACGTCTCTGCTATACTTAGTTCTTTCCCATGGCTTTTGAAGGTGGAAGGGAAAGAGTACTCAGAGCAGGAACATGGCATTGATAGGCCACTCCTTCAATAATTTGCCTCAATCTGTTGTTGGAGAGAAGATTGAAACCTGTTATTTTTCTATACTGTAGAAGACCCATGAGGGGGGCATATCCACAGTGTCTTGGGATAGGAGGAAGCTCTAAAGTGGACCTTTACAACCTGGCAGTAGATAGAGGCCAAAAATAAAATAGACTAGAGACAGACTGATGATGGTTGGTTGCTGTGGGTCAAGTGACAAGCAGGAAAAGTGCTCAGTGGCAACCCTTTTTCTCTTGCAGCCTGAAATTAGGATGGCTGCAAGTGGTCCTCAGGATGTATGTTGTGCAGGCCTGCTCTGAAGCAAAGGTAGCTATTGAATGGCATAGAGGGCTCTTGGAGATGATTGAAAAAGTCATACCAACTCAATCACTTGCAGTCTCATCCCTGGAACATAGTATGCTCCTGTGCATGGCCCTTTGTCTAGATACCAACCCAGGGATACTGATAGGGCCTAAGTCTGGTCCACCTTGACTGGAAGGTTCTGGGGTAGCAGGAAGGTGTCTTCTTCCTCTTCATTCCTTCCCTCAGCTGCTGCTGAGAATTCATCCTGATAGAGCTGGGAGGGAACACTCTCCATGGTGGAACAGATATTCACTAGAAAAGTCACTGCTTGTTGTGTTTGCCCCATACATGGAGATATTCTGGCAAAGTTGCACTGTACCACTAGAAGACTCTCCACCTTTCTTACTACCATCAAACCACATAATACAGCATAATTGTCTGGTTTAATTTAGTTGTATTCAAACATTCCCATACCACATACAATATCCCGTATAAATAACGTCATTCACTTGACTGAGCAGATCATTCACAATTATTTTGTTTTATTATGCATATTTCACCGTGTGCCTGTGATGATCAAGGTTCTCCAAAGCAAGTGGGGAAATGGAATAGGGGCCCAGTTTGCCTAGATCTAAGGACAGTGCTGCTAACACATGCCATTGGATTGCCAAGGAAATGGGAATATATTGTGCTTGATGAAATAGAGAGAAACTACAACTAAAACTTGAACTTCCAAATCTTGTTTGAAAAGAAGGTAAAGTCTAAAGTAGTATAATTTAACACAAATTTCTAACATGCATATAGGGGCACACAAGTCTTGTCAAGATAAGTTAGAATAGTGAGAAGCAGGAGAATCAAACAAAAAAACAAACAAAAAAGGAGAGGAAATAATGAAGATAAATTAAAAATGATATAGAGGCTGAAATTTGAGTTTCTATTCTAGGTTAACACAGAGATGAGTTGGTAAATATAGACTTTATCATACGGCCATTGACCCTCAGGTTCTTGTAAGAGGGAGCAAGGAAGACGAAAGATGGAGTGGATGGAACAATGATGAAGGAAAAGATGTTCAACTTTGATTTTACTTTTGTTTAATCTCCCAAAGTAAATCATATTTGTGCTCAAAAGAAAAGCATAAATGTCTAGGTAGTTGGTACCCAACCAAATAGGGGGATAGTAAGAGATCCCTTAGCTGCCTTTTCTGAGTTTAAGTTCTGAAGACCAGAAGAACTTACTACAAGATTGTGAAGGAACCATGAGATGGGAGTGTTCAATCACTGTCGTTACTAGCCACCAGAAAAACAGGACAGGTGGTCCAGGACTGGAAAAGGAAAAAGAAAAACATTCAGCTTTAGGGAAAAAGAAAAGGGAATGGATATGGAAAGTTCAATTCATAGTGCTTGACTTAAATTTCTGGTAAAATTCTAGGATACGTATGATTAGTTGCCATCTAGTAACAGAAGTGATGATCACAAAAAGTGAACATGACTTCAATAATAATAGGTCATCTCAGACTAAATTAATTTCCTTTTTTGTCAAGTTTAACTAGACTGCTAGAACAAGGAAAGTTTTGTTGATGAATATTGTATAGATTGTAGCACACATCTTGAAGTCCCACATGCTATTTTCTGGAAAAGATAGATATATGATACACATTTATAAAGTGGGTTGGATTTGGAAGTGTTCAAATTGTCAGTTACAGCATCACCTAAGGGTCAACATTAATTTGGAAGTTGGTTTCTAATGGATGGTCCTTGGGTCTGTGTTATTTACTGCTTTTATTGATAACATTTATGTTAACAATTTAATAACCTAGTTAATATTAATAATAGTGATATTAACAGTGGATAGAGTGTCAAGCCTACAGTCAAGAAGACTCGTCTTCCTGAGTTCAAATCTGGCCTCAGACACTTAATAACTGTGTGCCCATGAACAAATCAGTTAACCATGTTTGCTTGGGTTTCCTCATCTACAAAATGAGCTGAAGAAATGTCTGTGTTGAGAAAAACTCAAATGGGGTCATGAAGAATCAAGCATAACTGAAAATGACTGAATAAGAAACAAAAACAAAATTAATAACTTGGATAAAAGCATAAATGACATGTTTATCAAGTTTGCCTATGACTTAAAACAGGGAAGGGTAACTAATACAATAGATTACAAAGCAGTAGATCAGAAGTATCTTGATGGGATAGAAGATTCATCTGAATCTGAGGTGGTTAATTTGAATAGGAGTAATTTTAAAGTCTCAAACTTTGGTTTAAAAAATCAGTTTCCCAATACAGGATAAGGTAGGCATGCTTAGAGAGCAGTTTGGCTGATAAAGTTTTGGGGGTCTGTGGACTGAAAACTCAATATAAATCAGGAGAATGACATAGCACTAAAGAAAAAAATCTAACATAATCATACTACAGAAAAGCATAGATTTTGGGAGTAGGGAAGCAATATTCTGTTGGGCTGTGATCTTTTCATATCACATCTAGAGCAGAATATTGGACACAAAGTCAAGAAGATCTTGGCTTATGAACCAACTATTCTGGAGAGCAATTTGGAGCTATGCCCAAAGGGATATAAAACTGTGCATACACTTTGATACAGCAATGCCATTGCTAGTTTCGTACCCCAAAGAGACCATTAAAATGGAAAGGTACCCACATGTCCAAATACATTTATAGCAGTTCTTTTTGTAGTAGCAAAGAACTGGGATTAAGGGGATGCCCATCAATTGGGGAATGACTAAACAAATTGTGGTATATGAATGTAATGGTAAACTATGGTGCCATAAGAAATGATGAGCAGGCAGATTTTAGAAAACAACAAACCTGGAAAAACTTACATGAACTGATACTGGATGAAGTGTATGGAACCAGGAGACTATGATACCCAGTAACAACAACACTGGAGGTTATCAGCTTTCATAGACTTAGCACTTCTCAACAATGCAATGTTCTAAGACAATTTCAGAAGATCCAAGATGGAAGTTGCTCTCCATATTCAGAGAAAGAATTATGAAATCTGAATGCAGATCGAAGCACACTACTTCTCTTTGTTTTCTTTCTCAAGATTTTTTCCCTTTTGTTCTGGTTCTTCTTTTGCAACATCACTGATATGGAAATATGTTTAATGTACGTGTATGACCTTGCTTGCTTCCTTAGAGAGGGGAAAGGGAAAGGAAGGAGAGAAAAAAATAGAACTCAAAGTCTTATCAAAGTGAATGCTGAAAACTAAAATAAGCAAAAATAAATAAAGATCTTGGTTCCAATCCTGCTCTTGGCAGGATTATGATCTTGATTAAAACATTGAATTTCAAAGAACTTATACTAATCTATGAAGCATGAAGACAAGTATTAACAGGATTATTGTGAGGTTTGAACAAAATATACATATATAGGTATATACACACAAACACATATATACATATACATATATGTGTGTGTGTGTGTGTTAGCACATTCTAAAATGTCTAACATTAATTGTTTTGACCACTATTCCAGGTCTCTGGCCTAAGAGGCTGATCATGTACCCTGTTATGTGTTTGTCCTTCGTTGCCAAAGAAAACCATGTCATCAGAGAAATTATGACATGACTTGCACTTGACTTTGCTTTGAGTGAGGGAGGGCTGTGCAGGTCACCAGCCTCACTTCTCCTCCAGAGCCATCTCAATTCAGTGACCAGATATTCATCAGGATGACTGGAGATGACCCAGGATGAGATAGTTGGGGTTAAATGACTTGCCCAAGGTCACACAGCTAGTGAGTGACAAGAGTCTGAGGTGAGATTTGAACTCAGGTCCTCCTAACTCCTGTACTGGTGCTCTATACACTGCACCACCTAGCTGCTCCAATCATTTATCCTAGATGAGTATTGACTACTGAAATTATTAATTCCATATGTATGGTGCCTTGAATCTTGATTTTAACTACAGTAGTAATATAATTAAAGTAATTTAATTGTTTTAAACATTTTACATTTAGGAAACTGAATCTCAGAGAAGTTAGATGACTTGCTCAGAGTAACTCAAGCATTTGTTGCTAAAGATGGGCCTTGAGCATAGAAGCCCTCACTAAAAGTCGAGCCCTCTTTGGACTATACTCCAATGCAAATGAGAGTCTTACATATTCTCTATGGCTACTCAAAGTGACAGGCCAGGAAATAGTCTGTCCATTATCTTGTTAAATTTGTGCATCTAATGAAATGAAAGAATGACATGTAGATGACTCAGTGGATAGAGCACTAAGCCTGGAGTCAGGAAGATCTGAGCTGAAATCAAGTCTTAGACATTTATTAGTTATGTAATGCTGGACAAGTCACTTAACCTCTGCTTGCCTTAATCCACTGGAGAAGGAAATGGTAAGCTACTACAGTGTCTTTGCCTAGAAAACCTCAAGAATAATATGGTTCATGGGGTCACAAAGAGTCAGACATAGCTGAATAACAATAACAGCGACTGAATAACAGTAGTATATATATGCATATATATATATGTGTGTGTGTGTGTGTGTGTATCTGCACATCAATGTATGTGTAGATACACATTTGTACAATACACATATATGTATTTGATCCATATATATACATGTGCATATGTACATATATCAGTCCTAGACCTATAGATGTCTCTATGAATCTGATACTTCTGCTATTGAGCTCTTATCCATACATGGTATTTAAAGGCATGACTTTTATTTCAATATATAAATGCAGCACTTATTACTTAATCTTAAATTCTCAGATTATCAGTAAGTAGAATCAATTATTGAAAACGAGTACATGCCATCAATTATAATTAAATTTATACTTATTTAAAAAAAACAACAAAACTTAAATGAACCACTAACATATTCAAAAGTGTTATTAAAGAATTGGGGCACATTGAAAAACAAGTGTTTTTTTTTAATTTGGTGCTATTCATGATTAACAAGTAAAGGAGATCATAATAGAGCAGATCATATGCTTTCCCTAGACTACTTGACGCAAATCTTATTCAGAAAAGAAGACAAAACCATCTGGCCCATATGAGAGCTCAGGATAATATGGAGGTGTTGTATGGGAGTGTAAGGCAATTATCAGAAATACTTTAAAAGATTCATCTTTTGGATAATTATTATTACAAAATCATACAGGTTTTCAATGGTAGAAGTTAGTATTTTAAAATCATTTTAATTAATCAATCAACAATTATTTATTAAAAACTTGCTGTGTGTCAGAAATTCTTCTAGGCTCTGAGGTTGCATATATAAAGTATGAACCAATCCCTTCTCTCCAGTAACTTACTTCTAATGGGGAGGGGGTATAGAATAAACATAAAAAGAAGACAATTAAATATGCAATTGTTAAATAGATGGTTGGTTGATTGTTGTTCTTCATTCTCAAAAAAAGGAGCAAAATGACATCATTATGATAAAGTCAAGTTTCAACAGGTTCAACTGTGGCTGATCAGACCAATATGAACTTGGAATGCTTTACCACAGATTGGGCACAGATTGTCCATGTGAACATTTGGGGTAGATACTCCAAATTTGCACATCGTATGTTTCCTTTGTGCTGTTTCAATTTTGCTTTGCTCATAGAGCACAGCACCCTTTCTCATGTGGGCATACCATGCTGAGCTGTCCTGAACCAGTGTCTCCCATGTCTCACAATCAAATCCAAAGTTCTTGAGAGAGACCTTGAGAGTCTACTTGTATCACTTCTTCTGACCACCATGTGATTGCCTACCCCATGTAAATTCTCCCTAAAATAGTCTTTTTGGCAAACATACATTTTCCATTTGAACAACATGGCCAGCCCATTGGAGTTGTGCTCCCTGAAGCATAGTTTGAATGTTTAATTTAGTTTGAGTAAGCACCTCAGTGTCTGGTACTTTATCCTGCCAGGTGATCTTCAGAATCTTCCTAAGACAGTTCAAATGGAAGCGATTTAGCTTCCTGTCTTGGTGTTGGTAGATTGTTCATGTTTCACAGGCATACAACAATGAAGTCAGAAAAAAGACTCTATACACCCTGAATTCGGTAGTCAGTCTAATACCTCTTTTCTCCCAAACTTTCCTTTGGAACCTCCCAAACACTGAGCTAGCTCTGCCAATATTTGCAACAACCTTGTTGTCAAGAGGTACAACCCTGGAATGTACACTACCAAGGTATGTGAACTTATCCACTGCATTCAAAACTCCTCCACTTGTTGTAACCGATGGTTCCAGGTATGGATGGAGTAGTGGCGACTGATGGAGCACCTGTGTTTCTTGGTGTTCATTATTAGGCCAAAATTAGAACAGGCAGCAGAGAACTGATCCATACTTAGTTGCATCTCAGCTTCAGAGGCTGCATTGAGCATACAATCATCTGCAAACAGAAAATCATGCACCAACATTCCCTCCACTTTGGTCTGGGCTTGTAGCCTTTCCAAATTGAAGAATTTACCATGAATATGGTCATTGACCTTGATGCCATGTTCATCCTCATTGAAAGCATTTGTCAACATGGCTGAAAACATCATGCTCTAAAGCACGGAAGCAAGCATACAGCCCTTTTTCACTCCATTGGTGACTGGGAAGGCACAAGAGCATTGTCTACTATCAAGAACCTGGGAAAACTGCTTTTGTTTAATGTTTTTCTTTGTTAAAAGGGAGAGTTCATTTCAATCAAAGGAGACCTGAGGTATATCTAGAAATGACTCTGATGTAAAAAGAAAAGGTAATGAATGAATCTAATGAGAGAAACACAGAGTGACAGAGATAGACATTACTTTAGCAAGGGCAGATCAAAATGAGGGTATTTTAGCCATTTTAAACTGAAAGCATGACAACTAGGGATTTCATCAGATGTGTTATTCAGTCTACTCACATTACTATGGAATGAGTCCTTTGAGATCTAATAGTGACAGATGTGAGTGATATCTACAAAGCAGGCAGGAACAATTCCCATAAAGGCAGGCTAGGAGATAGCGTGGCAAGATAAAACAGTTTGGAGTAGTATAGTATAATTGGGGTGAGGAATACCTGAGTTTCAATTCTGATTCAGATACTAACTAGTTTTGTGGACTTTAGCAAATGTTTAACATTAAAACCATGGTTTCCTCATCTGTATATGAGGATGATAATAGCATCTATCTCTCAGAATTGTAAGGACCATTAAGTAAGATAATATGCAAAATGACTTGCAAACTTTAAAGCACTGCATGTATATGTATATATATATGTATATATATATATAATATATTCCATTTTTATCATCATCATCATCATCATCATCATCATCATCATCATCATCCATCAGGAGATAGGTAGAAAAGTAAAATTACTGAAACTTGAGTCAGGAAGACTTGAGTTTGAATCCAGCTTCAGACACTTAATAACCATGTGACTATAAGCAACTCATTTAAGCTCTCTTTGCCTCAGTTCCCTCATCTGTGAAATGGTGATAACAATACCTGTCTCTTAGGGTTGTTGTAAGGGTCAAATGAAGTAATAATTGTAAAATGTTTAGCATAGTGCCTGGCACACATTAAGTGCTATATGAATTATCATCATCGTCGTTGTTGTCGTCGTCATCGTCATCATCGTCATCATCATCATCACCAGCAACAGCAGCATTATTTCTACCTTTACTTCAAAGAGAGGTAGAAAGTTGGGTTACTTTCATAAAAAACAGTTCCTATTATATTCTATCTGAGTTCAGCTCCAGTGTCTGCACACATTACCGAATGCAAAAGAGAACATTTAATGGGAAAGACACTGGAGCAAGTTGCAGAAAACCACAGATCTAATTCTATCTCTGCTATTTCCTTCAGATAATCCACTTAATCTTGATGATCCTGGGTTTTTTCATATGTCAATCAACTATAATAATAACAATAATACCTGACTTGTCCATCTCAAATGATTGTTTCTGGTATCCAGTGAGATATTGTATGGCGAAGGATTTTGTAAACTCCAAGGATTTATACAAAAAGATATTTATTACAATCTAATTATACACATGAAGAAAAAAGAAGTAGGAAGTGACTTTGGAGAATAGCCACTTAACTTTATAGATGGAAAATTGAAATAATAAAGTATGTGGTTTGTTGAAGCTCCCATGAGTACCAGTTATTGGCAAAACCAGACTTGGTTGTTTTATTCCCATTGGGTCATTAAATCAATTCAAAGACCCAGATGCTTTAAGTAGAGTTTCCTGAAGATCTGTAATTCCTTGAGAAAGCAGAAAGGCTTTAGATTGACAAATGGGTTTTATTGATTTGACAGACAATTATGGTAATAACTAAGTCTTGCCCTTTAAACTCCACATGTCCATTTTCTCTGCTCACTAGGAAATCAAGAGGAAACTGAGAGATGCGGAATATTTGTTCATAACAGGGTGCAAAAAGAGGAGAACTTACTGGGGACATAGTCAGTGGTTGCTAGCAGTAAGCTCAAAAAAACTTGAGGGCTAGGTCTCTGCGTCCAGTGTAACCTGATCCTTAAAAGGTCTAAATAAGAAAAGCTCTATGATCTTGACCGTGTCTATTAAACAGAGCAAGTTGCAAGTGTTCTGAAAAGAAACAGAAAACCATTTCTACATTCATTTTTTTAAGGTTGTTCCACGTACCTATCAAATCAATTTTGTCATCTTCCATACTAAAGGCAGCTTAGGAATAAATTTCACTAGAAAGGGTGTTTTTGTCACATCTAGTGATTTTTCAGTACAATTTCCCATGCAGTCTAGGTATAGTCAATGATCCTAGGTTGTGGATGGCACTCAGTGGCCCCCCAAATCATTTTATTTTAATGATACTTAACCACCCCTCTAGTACATGAGCCCATTCTACTCTGTCTTCAATTCAAGTTTATTTGATTCATTGTACATATTAACCATCAATTATGCATAAGGTCTTGTTAAAATTCCTATATATCACAAACAAAAACCTTTCAAGAAAAGAGTTGTCCTTTCAGTACAACTGTCTTTTGTTTTTCTCTTTTTATTTCTTCACTCCTATCTGTCATTATTGATATGTTATTACGCAAGTTCATTTCAATGTGTTATTCTTAGAGTAAAAGAAAAAAATTGATGCTGACCTTCAAAAAGGACATCATTGGTCTCCTTAATTCACTAGAAATCTACTCAATGTACAAATATTTATAAAGTAACAATTTACAGAATGATGTAGATAGAAGAAAAAAAAAGTGCTCCTACACTCCATAAGTTGTCTTTCTACAAAGGGGTACAACATGCACACAGATCATCAGGTTGTGTCCCTCGATAGGACTCAGTTTCAGAGATTGTATAGGGCTCATGAAGAGATATGTCCTGACTATGAACTCAGAGGGGAGCCTTTTCTGTGAGCTATAAGTTAATCAAATAATCCCATATTTTAAACCTTTTGATCCTGTGTTCCAGTAAAGGCAGCATGTGACTACCCTTAGGAAAGTACACATTCCCCACAGTGCAAGTGATTGAAAGTTAGTCCTTGGAAAGAAGCTAATTAGAAAACCACTACAATTAGACTCACAAGAAAAATATAGAATAATTTTATATCCACATTGTAGTGCACAGAAAGGACTCACATGTAAGCCCATTAGCATTCAGGAAACTACCTCTTTGCTTCTCTGTGCCTTTGTTGTGAATAAAGAGAATCACAATGATATCACACAAGACATTATTTATAAATAACTTTAATGTGTTATACAAATGGGTGCTGTTATTGGGCAGCTACATGGTACAGTGGAGAAAGTGCTGGACCTAGAGTAAGGAATGTGTAATTCTAAATCCAGCCTAAGACACTTACTGACTGTGTGACCCTGGGCAAGCACTTAACATCTCTTTGCCTCAGTTGTTTCACTTGTAAAATGGGGGTAACATATAAACAAAAATACAACAAGAAACCTACTTAACATGGTTTTTGTGACAATCAAATGAGATATTTGTAAGGCTTTTAGCACAGAACATGGAACACAGTAAGAGCTATATAAATACTTATTCCTTTCCCCTTCCTTTCTTTTGTTGATTCATCTGTAAAATGAGGTTAATAATGGCACAATCTTCCCTGCATGGGTTTTGTGAAGAAAATTCCTCAGTGACAGGATAGTAAGATCCCTATCAATATCTTAGGCAACACTCTAAGACTGTTAGATACAGAATGGTTAATAATGCACATTGTTACTGAGAATAAGAAGTTAACCACTTAAAAAATCAGAAGAATAATAACAAAAATACCTGAGGATAACAATTCTTCTTCTGCCAATTTCCTAGGATTCTTGTAAGGACTTGAGAGATGAAAGCCTGGTGTCAATTATAAAGTGCATCACAAAGGAAAAGCATTATTATTTCAACAGGGTCCTTCTATCATATTCAATATAATCACATTCTGAAAAGTCTCTGGAAACTTTCTGAACAATCACTTTCCTATCATGAAATAAGACAAAATCAGTGCATTTGAGGACTCCCTATCATAATGATGATAATAATAAAGATAAGTACCACAACAATAAGTAATAATAAATACCTCAACTCAAAAAACCTTAGAGAACTTGGAAACCCTAGCTTCGCTATGGCAAACTAATGGAAACAGTTGAAGAAATGCTAATGATCATGGGCAAATAGTTAACATTCACATATAGAATGGGGAGAGCTATAAATATCAACTTAAATAAAGAAAGACAAGACAGCTTTTAATATTAAGGAATTGAGAACATATGGTCTTTTGCAGATTCTGAAAATATCCCAGTGGGGCTACACAGTAAGAAGCTAAGAATAGTCACCTGAAAAGTACATATTTTGCTCTCTCTGCCCTTGTGTTTGTGCCCCATTTCATTCTTTTTGTAATAACTGAAATCAATAATAACAAACTACTTTGTGATGATAAAAATCTTCTTATCTCTATTTTAGAAATGAAGCGACAGAGGACCAAAGAAGTAAGGTAACTGACTCAGGGTTACACAGAAAGTGCTAGAAGATAGACTTGAAACTCGGGTCATCTGCTTCCAAAACCAATTCTCACACCATTCCATTATAATGATCTTCCAATTCCAAGTCCATTGGAGAATGAGGATAATTGGTCTCAAATAAATTCCAAAGTAATTCAATACCTTCAAAACAAATGCTCTTGAATAGCGCCACCATAGTTCTTTAATAAGAAAATGAAGGAATAATAAATTTGTGGCAATATTGTAGACTTTTGCCTATTAGATATTATCTAGTATATAATTCAAAAAGGCTAGGCTTGCTTTGTAATCCTCAGAAGTTGGCTTGAACATTATAGAAGACAGAAGAAAAATGCCCAGTGACAAGTGAGTTTTGTGTGAAATTCCTGACACCTTTTTTACCCAGCTCTTTAGGATGGGATGTTTGGAAAATAAGATGAGAACTCATTTTGTTAGAATCCCTGGGCTGTAGGATCTCATGAGATGTCATTTATTTTATCTGCTTTCCTTAGGGAGGTTCATGTCTTAGACATGTTGTGGAGAAGGGTTGTTTTTATAGCACTGCAGGGAAAAAGAATAGAAAAATAGTATTGTGTCAAACCATTCCATTGTTTGCCATATTTTACCATTAGGAAGTTCTTCCTTGTGTTTTACTTAAATCTATCATGATATAATTTAAATTTATTTCTTTTGAAGCAGGAGTACCATATTAAATAAAAAATAAGAATTACTATTCAATATCTTAAGAAATATGATTAATAGGAAAAATTATTTTTAAAAATGTGGGGGAAAATAAAAAAGAGATAGCTACAGTTGTTCAGTATCAGCCATAAACTTTAAAAATTCCTTTGTATTCTTTGCAATTTTTCCAAGCTTAATTTCTTAAAGTTTTTTGTCCAGAATTTCTGCTCAAGAACAACAGTACCATCAAGGCCAATTTTCATTACTCTTTAATGTAGTTACTCCTTGATCTTGTTTAACAAAGGAATCTCAGGGTCCTGTTAATAGCTAGAATTTCCATAACTGTCTTTAATCTTTACCAAGAGATTTTAGATTTGAACCATCTCATAGGGAATGATTTTCTTTCCCTTGCTGTAACAAACTTCATTTCTAGGTGGCATAGTGGATAGAGATCTGGACCTGGAGTCAGGAGGCTCAGATTTCAAATTTGGTCTCAGATTCTTACTAGTTATGTGACCTGAGTAAAGCACTTCATCTCTGTTTGTGTCAGTTTCCTCAGCTGTAAAATGAAGATCATCATATCTCCCTTGTAGGGTTGGTGTGAAGATCAAATGAAATATGTACAAAAACTTTAGTAGATTTATTTACACAAAGTAGGTACTTTTTCTACATTTCAAAATATTTCCCCTTATTTTCCCTTCCCTGCTCTCAGACAGAGATACTAATAACCCATCTACCTCTCCCTCCACTTCTTACCCTTCCACCCCCCTGGTTCAGTCACAGGTGACTCATATCATGTTAGGATAGAACCAGATGTTCTTTAGCCTGATATAGCCAGCTTTTGAAGCACTAAAAGCAGTGGATGAAACACTGGCTCTGTAGTCAGAGGACTTGTATTCAAATCCCATACCTGATGCTTTACCACCTGTATGACTTTGGGTAAGTCAATCTTTTTGGTATCTGGGAATGACTAAAACAAATATGTTGTTAGATGACCTTTGAGGCTCCTTTTAGTTCTAAGTCCATGGCTGTGTGATTTCTGTTTGTGACTCTAAGCTGTCTAGAACCTAGGCATCCCTGATCCCTAGGCATCAATTCTTTGATTGTCAATCATTTGGGCTCTTGTCTCCTTGAACATTTCCAGATGTTCAAATCCTCAGTGCCCTGTGGACTTTTTTATTTCCAAAAAGATCTTTCAGTATTTTCTGGTTTCTTTGTGATCCACATTTCCAAAGTTTCTTGACTTTTTGACCAACTTTTAGTGCCTGGGGTTTATCATTTCATCTTAATTGGTATCTTTCCTCTAATAGCTTCCAGGTCTGACAGTGGCTGGATACTCAGAATTTACCTTTCTGCTTCAAAGCCCCTGAAAGTACTTCTTCTGAGCACTTTTGTGGAAGCCATAATAATATGTATAAATATATACATACATATCATACCACACCACACCACACTACCTCCTATTTAAATGTCACAAAGGAGAAATTTTCAAAGGTATCCCAAACAGAGGAGTACTTGACTCTCTGGACAAAGGCCATTCAGGGACACCATTAAAAGGAGAGATCTTTTGTGATTTTCAAGAAAACCAAATGGTTCATCATTCAAGCAACATTCATTCAATACATATCTATTAAGTATATACTCTTTGCACAATGTCATACTTGGTACTTAAGGAAATACAAAAATGTACCAGACAGTGTCATTTTCTAGAAAGAGATTATGATCTAGGTGATCTATTGCTCTAAGGAGACAATTTATTTGATTATTTAGATAATAATTTTTTTTTACTATTTGCAGAGTTGTGGTAAAATAGTGCTATATATCAGATCACAGCACTGATTTAAATTCCAGCATTGCTACTTGTTATCCATGGGACTTTGGGCAAGTCAGTTAAGATGTCAGTGCTTACTTCTTTCTTTTTAAAATTAAAAAGGTTAAACTAAATGACTGACACATAAGATTTATGTGTTTTAAGAGCAGAACAATAAAGAAGTATAGTTTCCCCTTAACTAGATCGATCTAATTATCTAAGCTAGGTAATTTGGACCTAAAGTGAAATATGGAGGCATCATATATACATTCAGCAATGGACATAACCAACATTATCCCAAAAGACAAGCCTTAGTCTCATCCTGTATGTAGGAGCAATGAATTTAAATTGGAAAAAAATAGAAATGAGAATGAATACTGCCAATATGCTAGCAAGGTTCAGGATGTCTGTTTTGGCTTGCAAGGGTTCCTTTTAGTATGCAATGTATTATCTAGGCAGTATAGAAATGATGGTAGTATGCACTCTGTAATCTCCTCTCGATTTGATCTACATGATTGCAATGTGTACAGGATATTAGTATTCCTGAAGAATTCAGTTTAAATCATAGAAATCATTATTAACATTTACCAAGTTACTGGGCATTAGCAGAAATCTCTTCACCAAGAGATTTTCTTTTTCATCTGTCTAGTTAATAATAAATGTGTTATGCCACCTTCATCAACCAGGACTAGCACATTTTCATGAATTTCAATGTAAGAATTTCCAGGTTGTAAGACTTTTGTGGTTCCTTGGAGAGAGAGAGAGAGAGAGAGAGAGAGAGAGAGAGAGAGAGAGAGAGAGAGAGAGAGAGAGAGAGAGAGAGCAGAGAGACAGAGAGAGAGAGACAGAGAGAGAGAGAGAGAGAGAGAGACAGAGACAGACAGAGACAGAGAGAGACAGAGAGACAGAGAGAGACAGAGACAGAGAGACAGAGACAGAGAGAGAGACAGAGACAGAGAGAGACAGAGAGAGACAGAGAGACAGAGACAGAGACAGAGAAACAGGGACAGAGAGAGAGAGAGAGAGTTCAGGTTACTCTATAATACCCTGGACAAATGCTTAATTGAACCACAGGATAGTATAATCAACCCAGTAAGAATCATAGAGTCCTCCTCCTCCTAGGAAAGAATATTTTTTTTCAGTTCAGTGACCTAGAAACATAGTATTTTCATGTGGACTATTTATGTGTATGATGGCACCAAAATGGTAAATTTACATGAATTTTAACTTGTAAACTTCAAAACTTGAGTAAACTTGAAAAAGTTAGGAATACCAATCATGACCTCAGATAAAACAGCAATAAAAATAATTTTAATTAAAAGACATAAACTAGAAAAATTACTTTTCACTGAAAGATATCATGGACAATGATATAACACTAATACTAAACTTATATACATCAAATTTCACAGCGTTTAAATACTCAATTAAAAGATTAAATATTTCTTTTTTTTTATTTTTTTTTATTTTTTATTTTTTTATTAAACTTTTAACATTTATTTTCACACATTTTTGGGTTACAAATTTTCTCCCCTTTTTTCCCCTCCCCCCCCCCAGATCCAAGCTTTCTAATTGCCCCTGTGACCTATCTTCTCTCTCCTCTATCCTCCCTCCCTGCCCTTGTCTCCGTCTTCTCTTTTGTCCTGTAGGGCCGGATAGCTTTCTTGACCCCTTAACCTGTATTTCTTGTTACCCGGTGGTAATAACATTACATTTGGTCCTAACACTTTGAGTTCCAATTTCTTTGGCTCCCTCCCTCTCTACCCCTTCCCCTTGGAAGACAGGCAGTTCAATATAGGCCATATCTGTTTAGTTTTGCAAATGATTTCCATACTAGTTGTGTTGTATAGGACTAACTATATTTCCCTCCATCCTGTCCTGTCCCCCATTACTTCTATTTTCTTATGGTCCTTTCCCTCCCCATGAGTGTCGACCTCGTATTGCATTCTCCTCCCCATACCCTCCCCTCTATCCTCCCCCCCATCCTACTTGTGCCCCTGTGCCCCACTCTCCTGTATTATGAGATAGGTTTTCCTATCAAAATGAGTGTGCATTATATTCTTTCCTTTAGTGGATTGTGATGAGAGTAGACCTCATGTTTTTCTCTTGCCTCCCCTCTTTATCCCACCACTAATAAGTCTTTTGCTTGCCTCTTTTATAAGAGATAATTTGCCCCATATAACTTCTCCCTTTCTCCTCCCAATATTTCTCTCTCACTGCTTGATTTAATTTTTTTTTTTTTTAGTATGTGATCCCATCCTCTTCAATTCACTCTGTGCACTCTGTCTCTATGTATGTGTGCGTGTGTGCATGTGTGTGTGTGTGTGTGTGTACTCCCACCCAGTGCCCAGATACTGAAATGTTTCAACAGTTATAAATATTGTCTTTCCATGTAGGAATGTAAACAGCTCAACTTTAGTAAGTCCCTTATGATTTCTCTTTGCTGTTTGCCTTTTCATGGTTCTCTTCATTCTTGTGTTAGAAAGTCAAATTTTCTTTCCAGTTCTGGTCTTTTCATCAGGAAAATTTGAAAGTCTTCTATTTCATTGAAAGACCATTTTTTTTCCTGAAGTATTATACTCAGTTTTGCTGGGTAGGTGATTCTTGGCTTCAGTCCTATTTCCTTTGACTTCTGGAATATCCTATTCCATTCCCTTCTGTCCCTCAATGTAGAAGGTGCCAGATCTTGTACTATCCTGATTGTATTTCCACAATACTTGAATTGTTTCTTTCTAGCTGCTTGCAATATTTTCTCTTTCACCTGGGAATTCTGGAATTTGGCCACAATGCTCCTAGGAGTTTCTCTTTTTGGATCTCTTTCATGCGGTGTTCTGCGGATTCCTTGAATATTTATTTTGCCTTCTGGTTCTAGAATCTCAGGGCAGTTTTCCTTGATAATTTCATGGAAGATGATGTCTAGGCTCTTCTTTTGATCATGGTTTTCAGGTAGTCCCAGAATTTTTACATTGTCTCTCCTGATTCTATTTTCCAGGTCAGTTGTTTTTCCAATAAGATATTTCACCTTATCTTCCATTTTTCGAATCTGCGCGGTATGTTCTGAGATATCTGTCTTTCTCGAAAAGTCCAAAGCTTCCATCTGTACCATTCCAGATCTGAGAGATCTATTTTCTTCAGTAAGCTTTTGAATCTCCTTTTCCATTTGGTTAATTCTGCTTTTGAAAGCATTCTTCTCCTCATTGGCCCCTTGCACCTCCCTTGCCAGCTGAGTTAGGCTAGTTCTCAGGGTGCCAATTTCTTCAAGATTTTTTTGGTTCTCCTTTAGCAGGGAGCTGATCTGTTTTTCATGCTTCTCCCTCATCCCTCTCATTTCCCTTTCCAGTCTTTCCTCCACCTCTCTAATTTGATTTTCAAAATTCCTCTTGAGCTCTTCCATCGCCTGAGCCCATTGGGTGGGCTGGGACACAGAATCCTCAATTTCTGTGTCTTTGCCTGATGGCAAGCATTGTTCCTCCCCATCAGAAAGGAGGGGAGGAAGTGTTTTTTTCTCTGCTATAAAGTACCCTTCAATAGTTTTATTTCTTTTCCCTTTTCTTGGCATATTCTCCACCTAGTGGCCTGAACTCTGAATGTTCTCCTCACACCCACCTCGCCTCCTGGTCCTCCCAGCCAGCGTTTGGGGACTGAGATTCAAATGCTGCTTCCCGCCTTAGGATTTTTGGCGGGGGCAGGGCTGCTATTCAGTGTGACAATTAAGATCAGGTGCTGAGGTCAGGGGCAGGGCCGCCTCTCTGGCTCAATTCCCTCAGGAGGTTTATGCACAGACCTTCCACAATGGATCCAGGCTCCCGTCCGTTTGGGGAGCCCCCGTCCGCAGCCGCCTCTCAGCCCCCACCTCCCGGGGGGGCCCGAGCTATGGGGGCACCTCACTCCCCTCTCAACCCGCCAAAGAGACTCTCTCACCTACCCCCGTCAGTCTCCTGTTGGTGGGGGGCCCGTGCCGCTGCTGAAGATCCCGCCTCTGGAGCCCTCTTAAGACTGTGCCTCTCAGAGCCGTGGCCGCCGCCGCAGGTCCCGCCTGGGCTCCGTGTCTGCAGCGCGAGGGACCTTTTGCGAGAGGTTTGCAGGTCCCTCTGTGGGTGGGGGGACCCGCGTGGCTGCTGGAGATCCCGTCTCGCAGCCCTCTCGGATCTGCTTCCCACGTTGTCGCTGCCGCGGTAGGGCTGCTCTCTGCTTCTCGCCCCGGCGCCCAGTCCCCGGCGGGAACCTCCCCCCGCGAGAGGTTTGCAGGTCTCTCCGGAACAGAAATCTCCCTCGCTCCAATATTCCGTGGTCTCTGGGTGCAGAATTCGCCCTGGGTTAGTCCCCTCTGCCGTTCTGTGGTTTGTGGGTTTGGAGCTATGTGTATGTGCGTCTTTCTACTTCGCCATCTTGGCTCCGCCCCAAAGATTAAATATTTCAGGGAGAAATAGATATTGCAATTATAACGGGGGGGGGGGGGGACTCAATTTATTGCTTCCATGTATCAATAAATCTTATCAAGAAGACAAAAAACAAAAAGAAAGTACAAGTACAGAATTTTAAAAAAGGTATACGTGTTAAATCTGCTCATTCTATTTTTTGATGAATGTTTACAGATATAAATTAAAAAATTTAATAATGGCACTAGAAAGGAATAAACATACCTCAGGTACTAATGGTAACCTTACACAAAATAGTCACATATTAAGGCATAAAATCCTCATAAACAAGTGCAGAAAAAGTAAACACATTTTTATAGATCACAATGCACCAATGTTTTATACTTTTGTATTTTATATCAAAATATATTTGATGAAGGGTTACTAATGAAGTAATTTAAAAACAATTGCACATTCAATAATTTTTAATTAATTTTTCAGTTTTCTACAATCACTTCCATGTATCTTGGATTTTTCCCCCTATTCCCCCACTTTCCCTCCTTCCCCACTTCTTCCCCGAGATGGCATGCAATCTTATAGAGGTTCTACACATACATTCTTTTTAAATACATGTTCTCCTTAGTCATGTTGCATAAAAGAATCAAAATGAATGGGAGAAACCATGAAAACAAAACACAACACAAAAGAAAATGGTTTGCTTCATTCTGTGATAAAATTCCATACTTCTTTCTCTACATGTGGAAGACATTTTGCCTCGAGTCCATTGGGAATATTTTTAGATCCTTGCATTGCTGTCAAGGGTTAAGTCTACCAGAAAAATCCCTCACACACTGTTGCTGTGTACAGAGTTCTCCTGGTTCTGCTGTTTTCACTCAACATCAGTTCAAATAAGTCTTTCCAGGCCTCTCTGAAGTCTTCCTGTTCATCATTTCTTATAGCACAATAATATTCCATTACATTCATATATCACAACTTCTTCAGCCATTCCCCAATTAATGAGCATCCCCTCAATTCCAGTTCTTGGCTACTACAAAGAGAGATGTTATAAATATTTTTGTACATGTGGGAAACTTTTCCATTTTTATGATCTCTTTGGTATACAGTCCTAAAAGGGATATTTTGGGGTCAAAGGGCAATGTATATTTTTGTAACCCTTTGGGCATAGTTCCAGATTACTCTCCAGAATGGTTGGATCACCTCACACCTCCACCAACAATGAATTAGTATTCCAACCCTCCCATATCTTGTCTAACATTTATCATCTCCCTTTTTTGTCATGTTATCTGATCTGATAGGGGTGATGTGGTGCCTCAGAGTTGTTTTGATTTGTACCTCTCTAATTAATAGTGATTTAGAGCACTTTTTCATATCATTGTAGATAGCTTTAATTTCTTCCTCTGAAAATTCCCCATTTATATCCTTTGATCATTATTCAACTGGAGAATGACTTGCATTCTTGTACATTTTAATTGGTTCTCTATATAGTTTAGTAATGAGGCCTTTATCACAGACACTAGTTGCAGAAATTCTTTCCAAGTTTTCTGCTTCCCTCCTACTCTTGGTTGCATTGAGTTTGTTTGTGCAAAAACTTTTCAATTGAATATAATCAAAATATTTAGTCAAAAATTTCTCCGTTCTCCATAAATTTGACATATACTTTCTTCCTTACTCCCTTAATTTGTTTATAGTATCATTCTTTATACCTAGACCATGTATTCATTTGGACTTGATTCTTGTGTACAGTGTCAGGCATTGATCTATGCAAAGTTTCTGCCATACTGTTATCCAATTTTCCTGGTAATTTTTATCAAACAGTGAGTTCTTATCCCAGAAGCTGGGGTACTGGGGATTATCAAAGAGTATTTCAAAGAGTATATCAAAGAGCATTTCTTTTCATTAGTTCCCTTGATATTCTGGACTTTTTGTTCTTCCAGATGAATTTTGATATTATTTTTTCTAGTTTTGGAGAATAATTATCTCGTAGTTTGATTGGTATGGCACTGAATAGGTAAATTAATTTAGGTAGGACTGTCATTTTCATTATATTAGCTCGGAATACCCACTAGCAACTAACGTTTTCCCCTCTTCTTAGACCTGACTTTATTTAGGTGAAAAGTATTTTGTAATTGTGTTCATGTAGTCTCTGGGTTTGTTTTGGCAGGTAGAGTTCCAGATATTTTATAGTGTCTACTGTAGCTTTAAATGAGATTTCTCTATCTCTTGTTGTTGGGCTTTGTTAGTTATATATAGAAATGAAGATGATTTAATGTGGGATTACTTTGCAAACTGCAACTTTGCAAAGTTTATTATTTCAAGTAGTTTTTTATTTGATGCTCTGGGATTCTCTATCATCTGCAATGAGTGATAACTTAGTTTCTTCTTTGCCTATTCTTATTCCTTCAATTTATTTTTCTTCTCTTATGCTAAAGCTAATATTTCTAGTACCATATTGAATAATACTGGTAATAATGGACATCCCTGTTTCACTGCTCATCTTACTGGAAATGCATTCAACTTATCTCCTTTACATATGCTGATGGTTTAAAGTAGATACTGCTTATTATTTTATGGAAGACTCCATTTATTCCTATACTCTCCAGTGTTTTCAATAGAAATGGATGTTACATTTTCTCACAAGTTTTTTCTGCATCTATTGAGATAATCATATGGTTTCTGTTAGTTTGGTTGTTGATATGATCAATAATGCTGATAGTTTTCCTAATATTGAAGCAGCCTTGCATTCCTGGTATAAATTCTTCCTGACCATAATGTATTATTTTCGTGATGAGTTGCTGTATTTGTTTTGCTAATAGCTTATTTAAATTTTTGCATCCATAGTCATTAGAGAAATTGTTCTATAATTTTCCCTCTCTGTTTTTGGTCTTCCTGGTTTAGGGATCATAACCATATTTGTATCATAAAAACAATTTGGTAGGACTCCTTCTTTGCCAGTTTTCCCAAATAGTCTATATAGTATTAGAATGAATTGTTCTTTAAATGTTTGATAGAGTTCAATTTTAACTCCATCTAATCCTGGAGAATTTTTCCTAGGGAGGTCATTGATGGGTTGTTCAATTTCGTTTTCAGAGATGGGGTTACTCAAGTATTCAACTTACTCTTCTGTTAATCTGGGGCATTTATATTTTTCAAAATATGCATCCATCTCATTTTGATTGTCAAATTTATGATTACACAGTTGGGCAAAGTAATTTCTAATTATTATTTTGTTTCATTTTTGATATTGGTAATTTGGTTTTCATCTTTCTTGTTTTAAATCAAATTGACCAAATGCTTATCAATTTTTTTGTTTCTTTTTCATAAAACCTACTCTTAGTTTTATTTATTACTTCAATATTTTTCATAATTTCAATTTTATTAAGCTCTCCTTTGGTTTGCAGTATTTCTAATTTGGTATTTACTTAGGGATTTTCAATTTGTTTTTTTTTCTACTTTTTTCAGCTACGTGTCCATTTCATTGATTTCCTCTTTCTCTATTTTATTCATGTAGGTATTCGGTGATATAAAACTTCCCCTAAGAACTTCTTTTACAGTATCCCATAACTTTTGGTAGGTTGTCTCATTATTGTCATTCTCTTGAAAGAAGTTGTTGATTGTTTCTATGATTTGTTGTTTAACCCACTCATTAATTAGGATTAGATTACTTAGTTTCCAATTAATTTTTGATTTATCTTTCCATGGCCTTTTATTACGTACAATTTTTATTGGATTATTATCTGAGAAGAATGCATTGACTATCTCTACCTTTCTGCACTGAGTTGTGAGATTTTCATGCACTAGTACCTCATCAATTTTTGTATATGTACAATGTACTGTTGAGAGAAAGGTATCTTCCTTTCAATCCCCATTAAATTTTCTCCAGAGATCTTTCATGTCTATCTTATCCAGAGTTTTATTCACATCCTTAACTTCTCTCTTGTTTATTTTGAGGTTAGATTTATCAAGTTCAGCAAGGGGGAGGTTGAGGTCCCCAACTAGTATAGTTGTGCTATTTTTTTCTATAACTCCCCTAACTTCTCGTCTAATAATTTGGATGCTATACCACTTGGATCATATATGTGTAGTAATGATATTGCTTTGTTGTCTGTGGTGCCTTTTAGAAGGATATAGTTTCCTTCCTTATCTATTTTGATTAGATCTATTTCTGGTTTTGCTTTGTCTGACATTAGGATTTCTACCTCTGTTTTTTTTTTTTTATATCACCTGAAGCACAATATTTTCTGCTCCAAACTTTTACCTTTACCCTGTGTGTATCTCCCCATTTCAAATGTGTTTCTTTTAAACAACATATTGTTGGATTGTGACTTTTAATCTATTCTGCTATCCAACTCCATTTTATGGGAGAGTTCACCTCATTCATACTCACAGTTATGATTATTATCTGTGTCTTTCCCTCCATCCTCTTACCCTCGTTTATACTTTTAGTTCTCCCTTTTCCCTTCCCCTCCACAATGGTTTTAATTTTTGACCACTGCCTCCCTCAGTCTTCCCTCCCTTCTTTCAGCCCCCCTCCTTTTTAATTCCCCTTTCCCTTACTACTTCTTCCCTTCCTTTTAGCCTTCTCTCCCTTTCCTTTCCCCCTTCCCATCCTACTTCCTATAGTTAGTTAGATTTCTATACTTAACTGAGTTTGTTATTCCCTCCTTGAATCCAATCAGATGAGAATGACTCTCAAACAGTTCTCATCTCCCTTCCCCTTTCCCTCTATTGTTATATTTTTGTGCCTCTTCCTGTGATGTAATTTATTTTTTCTGCCTCCTCCTTTACACATCTCCCATTAAAATCCCTTTGCATCCTTAAATCACATTTTTATTATATATCTTGTAATTTATACCCACTTCCTCTATCTATCTATCTATCTATCTATCTATCTATCTATCTATCTATCTATCTATCTATCTATCCGTCTATCCCTTTTATATGTCATAATAAATACACAATTCTCCAGATCAACAAGTATCATACTGTCTTATAGGGATGCAAATAGTTTGCCCATATTGAATCACAAGTTTCCTTTTTCCGTGTTTTCCTTTTTATGACTCTCTTCAGACTTTTGTTTGATGATTGAATTTTCTATTGAGCCCTGTTCTTTTCATCAGGAATGTTTGGAAATCCCTTATTTCATTGAATGTCCATCTCCTTGCCTGAAATATTAGAATCAATTTTGATGGTTAATTGATCATTGCTTTTATTCCCTGCTCCTTTGCCATATGGAATATCATATTGCAATCCCTCCAATCTTTTAATGTAGAAGCTACAATGTTCTGTGTAGCTTCATGATATTTGAAATGTTTCTTTCTACCTGGCTGCAGTATTTTCTCCATCACTTGATGGTTCTGGAATTTGGCAATGATATTCCTTAGTGTTTTCAGTTTGGGATCCCTTCCAGGAGGTGAATGGTGGATTCTTTCAATGACTATTTTCCCTCTGGATCTACTACCACTGGGCACTTTTCTTTTATGACTTCTTGGAAGATATTGTCCTGGATCCTTTTTTGTTTTCATCATGGATTTCTGGTAGACCAATAATTCTTAGATTTTTCTCTCCTGGATATATTTTCCAAGTCAGTAGTTTTTCCAAAGAGATGTTTTCCATTTTCTTCTATCTTTTCATTCTTTAGATTCTATTTGACTAATTCTTGACATCTTATAGAATCATTAGCTTGTACTCACTCAATTCCAATTTTTTTTCAAATTGTTTTCTTCATTTAACTGTTGCATCTACTATTCCATCTGTCCAATTGTTTCTTTTAAGGAGTTATTTTCTCCAGTTAGTTTTGACACTTCCTTTTCCATTTTTCCAATTTTCTCTGGTAGGTTTTGTGATTCCTTTTCTGACTTAAGCCAATTTTTCTTTTAAAGTCTTCCATGATTTCTTTTTTCATATTTTAAAAATCATTGGCCAGCTTTTCTTCTACTTCCCTAATTTGGCTTTTAAAGTCCTTCTTGAGCTCTTCCAAGAATTCTCTTTGGGCTTGAGACCAGTTTATATTCCCTTCTGAATCTTCAGAATGGAGTACAGTCTCAGTGCTGACCTCTTTAGTATTCATGTTTTGGTACTTGTCCCCACAGAAAAATTCTATGTTCTTATCTTTTCTGGATTGCTTCTTGCTCATGATGATCACCCTTTTCCTGGCTTTTAAAGTGGTTCTCTGCTTCTGTGGCACAAGGGGCTCTGTCCCACAATTCTTGTGCTTAGAACTTGAAGCTTTGCGTATTGTACACTCTGGTTCTTTCAGCTAGACGATAGAATGCTGTAGCGTACCTGGTGCTGACCTGGATGGTATTCCAAAACAGAGGCCAGGTGAGGTCTTTCTGTGTTTCCCCAGAGTTATCCTGGAGCTAGCTGCATTAAGTGTGAGAGTGGGGTGGTCTGGCTACAGCAGGTCTTCTCTCCTGAGCACAGGCAGGCTCAGTGGTTGGTGAACCCTGTTTGTGCTAGTGTCTTCTTGATTTCCCTAGCTCTGCAGAGCCACACTTGTGGCCAACTTGGTGTTGGCAATTACTAATTCCACCCTCTTGGGGTCAGGATCTCCTCCTGATTCACTGAAGTTGACCTGCCTGAGTCAGTTCTGGTCCTGCACTAGTCCCCTTTAGTGACAGCAAAGGGGAACACCCTTTGAGATTTTCCCAGACTCACAAACTAAGAGACTGTTTACCCCTTAGGCTGATCCTAACAACAAGGGGAGTGGTAAAACATTTACCAATCACTCCACCATCTTGGCTTCTGGAAATTTAATTAGGTGACTTACAGACATTTAAACTGTGGGCTGATAGTCTCAGTAGCAGCTGCTGCAGTTACCTGGGGTGTTGTGCTTCTCTCTCAGTTTCACTGGACTCTAGTCCTGGGATGATATGTTTGAGAATCCTGCTTAAGACTTCCCAGGGCTTCATGCTTGGCCTTCCTATGGCTAGGTCTCTTCTGGTACAACCTGGGCACCGAGCCCTATGCACTCCTCCAGCCTCCTGCAACAGATCCTTCCCATTGACCTTCCAGTCTGCCCTTGTTTGGAGATCTGCCACACTCTGTCTCCTATTGGATTTGGTCACTCTAAAAAGTTTTCAGATTCTCTTTTTTAGAGGTATCTGAAAGAGTTTGTCTTAGAGTTTAGGTGAGTAGTTGCTCTCACTCCACCATCTTGACCTTTACCCATGACCCAAAATTCAATAACTAAAGTCAAAAAAAGGTACATCAAAGAAAAATTATAGAAGATAAAATTTCATTAAAGATAATTGTGACATATAATATACACATTTTAGAGTGCAGATACAGTAATCTTTATGGAAGAATTTATTTCTCTGTATGCTTTCATCAGTAAAATAGAATGAGGAGATTAATAAATGTGGTATGCAATTTAAAAATTAGATAACCAACAAACTGAAAGTCCCAAATAAACATGAAAATAGTAATCCTAAAAATCATAGAATAACAAATTTTAAGGAAAACTTTACAATGCAAAAAAAAAAGAATATTTTTTGAGGGAGACATTAGTTTAACTAGTTTTTTAAAAAAGAATATGAAATTACCAGTATCAAAAATTTTTTAAAAAAGTGAATTCATGATCAATGAAGAATAAAAGAAATTATTACAAATAGTTCACTAAATTATATGCCAATAAAACTGTAAACAGAAATTAAATTAATAAAAACTTCCCAAAAAACCCTTAGATTTCAGAATAAGAAAAGATTTCAATAACACTTTTAGAAAAATAAGTTATAAATGAATTCTCAAAGGAGGAGGTGACTGGACCAGATTATTTTAGAAGAAATATTTTCTTGAACATTTAAAGAAAACTAATTCCAATAGTACACTTTTGGGGGAAAAATAGGAAAAGGAGTCATATTAAATTCCTCTTCTGACAAATATAATATCAATACCTAAACAAGAAAAACAAATACCTAAACAAGAAAAGTAAAAATTAGAGAATAGGAGAATGTTGTACACCACTATCTCTAGTGAATATTGATGCAAAATTTTAAATAATATATTAGCAAGGGGACTACAGCAACATGTCCCAAAGACTATATAGCTCATGACCAGATACTATTTATACCAAGAATTTAGGGCTTGCTGAATATTAGGGAAATTATAGGTATAAGTGGACATATTAATAACAAGAACAATATAATTTATATAATTTTTAAATATACAAAGATAAAAGGTCTGACAAAATACAACCATTCCTGTTCTTGAAAGAATAGGAATCAATGGATATCTTCTTAGTATGACAAGTGTTAGTTGTTTTTCCATTCTGTTGAACTTTTCATTACCCATTTTGGTATTTACATGGCAAAGATCTGGCTTGGTTTGCCATTTCCTTTTTCTTCTCATTTTATAGATGAGGATACTGAGGCAAATATATAGGTAGATAGGGGAAGGAATTAGGACCAAATTAATAATAGGAAGAATCATATAAGGTGAAATGGACAATTTTGATTACATAAAATTAAATATTCTTCACAAACAAAACAAATGCAGTAAAAATTAGAAGAGAAGTAGGTAAATAGAGCAAGAAAATTGTCGCAAATTTCTCTGATAAACTAGTCAAATAGCATTTATTAAGTTCATACTATATACTAGGCACTGTGGTAAGCATAGAAAGTCCTGCTCTCATGGAACTCACATTGTCTTCCTACCCTAGAAAGTAAAGTCAAATGACCACAAGACCAAAAGGTTTCTAGGAAGAACTTTAAGAGGAATTTAAAAATCGAATAAGGGAGGAGGAAAAACAGACAAAAAAAACAAACAAAAACAATTCAAGAAAGTTAAGAAAAGATATCCAATTAGAAAAAAAGAAACAAAATCTTAAGAAGGAAATAACTCTTTGAAAACTAGAATTAGGCAAGTGGAACCAAATGATGTTATAAGACAACAAGCTATAACAAAATTAGAAAAAAAAATAGAAGAGGATCTGAAATATCTCTTTGGAAAAATAAATGGTCTGTAGAACTGTTCAAGGAGAGACAGCTTAACAATTGTCAGACTACATGAAAGTTATGATAAACAAAGAATTTTGATGCTATATCATAAGAAATTATTAAGGAAATTTTCTTGAAGTTCTAGAAGAAGAAGGTAAAGTAGAAATAGAGAGAATCCATCAATCATCACTGGAAATATATTATAGGAAGAAAATTACCAAGAATGTCATAGTCAAGTTTCAAAATTGTCAGGTTAAAGAGAAAATACTGCAGGATTCCATCCAAGAACAACTTATCCAGCAAAGTTCAGTGTAATCCTAAATGGAAAAAAAATTGAAATTTGATGCAATGAACAACTTTCAGGGGTTTGTAACAAAAGGACCATAATTCAATGTAAAATTTGATATAAATGATCTAGAAGAAATATAGGGAAATTATTGGTTGTTTGTTGGTTGTTATCTTTCATTTTTGAAGAGTACCAGAATGACATCATCATTGTAAAGTGAAATTTTAGTATGTTGGACTGGGGCTGATCAGAACAATACAAGCTCAGAATGCTCTACCACAGGTTGGGCACAGATAGTCTGTGTGAATATTTGGGGTGGATATCCCAAATTTGCACATCCTGCATTTACTTTGTGCTGACTTAATTCTGCTTTACTCAAAGAGCACAGCACCTTTTCTTATGTGGGCATGCCATGCTGAGCGGTTCTGTGTCTGTGCTCCCACATTACACAGTCCAATCCAAGGTTCTTGAGAGAGACCTTGAGAGTGTCCTTGTGTCCTTTCTTCGCCACTCCCAAGGCAAAATGAATACCAGAAGAATTAATGTCAACAAATTAGAGCTCTTCTCTGAGCATGAACATGACTTGGAGGGAAAGTTGAGCCAACACACAGCTGGCAACAGTGATGCAGAAAAGGAGTGGGCAGCTCTTAGAGATCTGGTGTACAGCACTGCATTTGCTCATCTGGGTCAGAACACTCACAAAAACCAAGACTGATTTCATGAAAATGATGGGGAAATTCAGAAGCTGCTGAACAAAAAACCAGAACTCCACAGGATTTACCAGCAGGATAGTTCATCTACCTCTAAGAAGGCAGCATTTAATTCCATCAAAAGCAAAGCACAAGCAAAACTTAGAGAGATGCAGGATTCCTGGCTCAGTAAGAAGGTAGATGAAATTCAGTTTTATGCTGATAGTAACAATCCAAAGCTCTTTTATGATTCCCTGAAAGTTTTTATGGGCCAAAAACCTATGGTACCTCACAACTATTCAGTGCTGATGGAGCCACATTGATCAGTGATAAGGACATGATGCTAGAGAGATGGGCTGAACACTTCCATAGTGTTCTCAACAGACTATCATCAATCAATGCTGAGGCCATTGACCATTTACCTCAGGTTGAAGTCAATCCCTCCTTAGCTGGACTTCCAAATGAAGAAGAGGTTTTGAGGGCCATTGAGGCTCCTTTCATGTGGCAAAGCACATGGTGCTGATTCTATTCCAGCTGAGATTTACAAGGTAGGGGACCATTGCTCATACAAAAACTACTAAAATTTTCCAGGTTGTATGGCAAGAGGAAGTTATCCCCCAGGAGTTCAAGGATGCCTCCATTGCCCATTTTTATAACGGTAAACGGAATTAATTATCCTGCAACAATCACAGGGGGATCTCTTAGTTATTTCTGGCAAAATTCTTGCTAGGGTCCTCCTTAATAGGCTGATCCTTTGCCTGTAAGGTGGGCATACACCTGAGAATCAGTGTGGCTTCAGAAAGGACCAAGGAACAGTGGATATGGTATTTGCTGCCTCATAACTCCAGGAGAAATGCCAGGAGCAGAACAGAGGTCTGTAAGCAAAGTTTATAGTTCTGACCAAAGCCTTTGACACTGTTAGTCATGAGGGCTTATGGAAAATTATGTCAACATTTGGTTGCTCAGAGAAAAGGAAATCATTAAAACTAATTTAAACACTGATAGAGATTAAACTGTTTACTTGATATATGAAAATGTTATCAGTAGTCTTAAAACTGTCTAAATTACTAAATTTATATGAAAAGAAGGTTGTGGCTGAGTTGTATATATGGAGTGATTCTAAAATAATTGAGAAGGAAAAAGATAAAAAAGGAGCAATTTTCTTATAAAAACAGTACATGAAAGGAAGAACTAATACAGAGGAAACAGATGGGGTTGGAAGGCTGGTAATGTTGGAACCTTACTGTCATTTGTTGGAGGAGGAAACAAAGTGTACATATGAAGAGGTTTAGAAGTCTTCTGAACTTCTAGAGAGATGAGAAAACTAGAGGATAGATTGGGAGAGGGACTTCTAAAAGGGTGTATAGAATAAGATTAGGAGGGTGGGGAGAAGATAAGGGAGGGCATTTGAGAGGTGTGGGTAAAATGAGGAATAAGGGCATAAGGAGAAAAGATAAGGTAACTGGGATAGGGTAAAAAGAAGGTAACAAAGAAAACAGTGAGTAAAAATAAGATAGAGGGAAATTCACAAATAGTTACTTAGGTCTTTGTCAAGTCTGTAAGAATATAAGCCATTTCTCAATTGATAAATGGTGAAAGAATATAAACAGATAGTTTCCCAATGAAGAAATCAAAACAATTTATAGTCATACAAAAATTCTCGAAATCATTATTTATTAGAGAAAAGCAGATTAAAACAACTTTGATATATAATTTACATCTACCAGATAGGCTAACATGATAGAAGAGGAAAATAACAAATGCTGGAGAGGATGTGGAAAAAATTGGGATGTATTCACTGTTTGTGGAACTGTAAAATGACCCACGCATTTTGGAGAACAATCTGTAATTATGCCCAAGGAGTTACTAAAATTTGTATGACCTTTGGGCATAATAAGAGAACATTGTATTCAGTAACAGTACATTATGTTACTAAAGACTTTGAGGGAATAAGTTATTTTGTCTAATACAAATATCCAAATTAACTATAAAGGACATAAGAGGAAAGATGTTATCTTCATTCAGAAAAAGATCTGAAAATAGAAGTACTTATAGAATAATGTTGCATATATACACACACACACACATACACACACACATACACACACACACTTGTGTATGTATTGGTAGCCATCTCTGAGTTTGGGGGGAGAAAAGAAAAAAAAAGTAAAAAATGCATGATAATTTTGTTATATATTCCAAAGAATGAGAATTTTTATTTCTTACTATGTTTTGCATAGTAGATTTGCAGTTTCTTGTGCAATCATCTTTTTTATTTTACTATATTATGGAAATGCTTGTCTTATTCCATAGATTAAAAACAAAATTAAAAAAAGAGGAAAAACAAGACTTGGGAAAGGGTTCTTACAGATACACTGGCTTTAACTGAGTCTTGAAAGAAGTCAGGGAGACTAGGAAATGAAAAAGAGGTAGGAGATTATTCCAGGCATAGGGACAATAGAAACAGCCAGAGAAAGTGCTCAACAACAGGAAATGGAATATTTTATTCCAGGATGAGAAAGAGGCCCAAGACAGTGTTTGGGAACCCTCATAGTTAGTGGGCATGGTCTATAAAAAGATCCAGCAAAGGAGACATATAAGGAGCATCTTCTCAGGTAGGAGAAACAGGGAAGGAAGTGTCATAAATAACTTAGGGAAAAGAGAGGATAAAGGAGTACAGTGTACTTGACTGTAGAAAAGACAGCAGAGAATTAAAAATTTTGAGGATTGAAAGAAGGTCCTTATATTTGATAATTAAGGGATTATTAATAATTTAGATAGAAGAATCTCAGTTGAATTATGAAATGAAAGACAAATTGTAAAGTTAAGAGAATGAAAGCCTTTGTTACATGTGACTTTCTCAAGAAGTTTAGCCATAACCAGGGATGAATATAAAAAATAGGGTGTTTTTGAAGTTAAAGGAAATATGGGGCATGATAAAAGTTTCAGTTCTAAGATAAATGAGTAATTAATGTGAATTTAGAAGAATAAAATCCACAAAATAAATAACTGTTTTAAGCATATGAATTGTCAGTTTTCAAAGAAACCAATCCAAGCTATTAATAGCTGCAAAGAAATGCTTCAAATTACTAATAATTAGTGAAACAAAAGAAATTTTTATTTTCACTTTCATTCATCAAATAGCCAAAGACAATTATAACATTATTGGTGCACCTACGAATAGGTTCAACCATTTTGGTGTCTGGGCTTTTTTTTTTTTTTTTTTTTCTGTTTTTTGGTCATGGCTTTCAGGTAATCCAACATCTCTTAAATTATGTCTTCTAGATCTATTTTCCAGAGTAGTTGTTGTTTCAAATAGATATTCCACATTTTTTTCTGTTTTTTTCATTCTTTTAACTTTGTTTTATTGTTTCTTGAAGTCTCATAAAGTCATTAATCTTTAAGGAATTATTATCTGCTATGAGCTGGAACACTTCTTTTTTCCATTTAACCAATTCCGCTTTTTAAGAAGCACTTTTGTTCAATGAATTTTTATACCTTTTCTATAAACATTAGGTTACTTGTGTCATTTAAGATGTGATTTTCTTTTTTTTTTGCCTGTTTTACCTATCATTAATTTTCTTTTTTCCCAATATTGTTGATCACTCTCATTTATTTTCCCAATTTTTCTTCCATCATTCTTCTCTCTTCCTTTAACTTTTCTGGCAATTCTTCTTGGTTTTGGGTCCAACTAACTTTTTTCTTTAAGGTTTTGTTTCTGACTTTTTTTCATTATTGTCTTCTAAGTTCATGTCTTGGTCTTCTCTATCACCAAAGTAGTTTCCTACAGTCAAGTTCTTTTGTTGTTGTTTTTCGTATTGTTGTTTGCTCATTTTTTCCAGTCTATTTCTTGATTTTGAACTTTATGTTAAAAGAGAGCTCTGCTCTCCTAAGGCTAGGGAGACACTAACTCAAGCTTCAGGCTACTGTTTTCAGAGCTTGTCCTGGGACTCTGCTAGTTTTTGGTGCTCCTAAAGTGGTGTGATTCAATAAGAGGTATTGTCACTGCTCCACTGGCTGGTCTTTACCCAGGAAGGGTCACTGTACTCATATAGCTATAGGCACTAGTGCTTCTTTTAACCTTGGAACTGTCCCAGGTCCCTTGCTTTCCTGAAGCCACAAACACTAATACTCCTCTCTGCCTTGAAGGTGTGACAGGGCCCCTGCTCCCTTATGACCAATCAGAAATATTCCTTTCTACCCTGGAAGTTTGACTGAGAAAGGTGTTTGAGCAATAGTATTGCCAATCAGCATCAGTTTCACCCACTACCATTAAAGGGTCCCCTGTAATCTATTTTCGACCAGCTATCCAACCCCTTTACTGTCTTTGGGCTGAGAGCTGAAGAAGCTGCTGTTGCTTTTGCAGCTACCTCCAAACCCTCCACAGAGTGTGCTCTACTCCAGATCAGTCCCCTGGTTCAACTATTTTGGAAAAAAAAATTGGATCAGAGACTAAATGCTGCTAAAATGGTATATGCCCTTTCAACCAGCCATATCATTGTTAGGTTTACATCAAAAAGAGACAAGAGAAAGAGGAAAAAGGACATATATTTATAGCATCTCTTTTGCAATGGCAAAAAAGTAATCCTAGTCTTGAATAAAATGCCCTTCAACTGGGGCTGAAGTAACCAAAGTGAGAATATATTATAACATCAGTACTGTACTATAATATTATATGCTATAATATATTAATTGTAAAATTTTTAAAGTTTTATAAATTGATGAAGAATGAAATAAGTAGAAAATAACAATTTATTCATTAGCCATAATCCTGTAAAGCCAAAACTTTGGAAGCCATAAGAATTATGGTGAACACAATGAGCAAACATGATTAGAGAGGACCTCCTCATCAGAAGGAATTTCTTCCCTTCTGTTACAAGCTATCCCATGAAGGAGAGAAATTATGCAGTAATGATCAAATTGAATATCAAGAGACCCAGTGAGTTCATATAATTCAGCCACAGAGTGATAAAGTTATTTTACCAACTAGAATCTTCCCTTCTCCTGACTTGCTGTCACTGACATTTTCATTTCTCTAATTTATATTTGTGATCATTGAAAGTACACCTACTTTTCATTTTCTAACTCTACGTATAAAACGGTGTTAGCCTTGACTCTGAGCACCACTGAGATACATTCTCTAGTTCTGGACAAGGCTTCTTTCTTCTGAAATATGTGTTATTTTTATGCTTATGACCAAATCAAAAGTTGAAGTGCCAATGGGCAGCAAAACAGAATAAGCACTTCATTTGCCATACCATTAAAACTAAAACAACAAAGAAACAAACAAAACTCTTGCAAAAACTAAACATCTGCATTACTTGAGTGTGGGGCTTTGTTCCTATATCTTGAAATTCTAGACTGGAGTAGTAATGTATCCCAAATCCTAAATTCTAAAATCCCACCCCATTACCATAAACTTTCTCATCCCCTCTCAGAATGATCCTACAATTTTTTTTTCCCTGTAACATACAGATCCATTCTTCTTCCCCTAACTCATCTCATCCACTCTGATTTCACTTGACTCTTTAATTATTCAACTCCATTGTCAATAACTTCAATGATTTTTTTTATGCCAAAACTAGAAACCCTCAACCTGTTGGTCTTCTATGTTTTTCCCTGTTCTGCTAATGATCAACCCATAGGAATTCTTGCCATTTGATTTATTTGTTTTTGCTCTCAAGACTATATTTATGGAAAATGTCTGTGAACAATCTGATATCATTTAATATAAATTATATGAAACATGCCTTCAGCTTGGCCTTCCTGACATTCATCTATCTTGTTAATCAAGTCTAGTTGGTTCCCTTTCTTATTTCCTACAGTTATTATTGTTATTCAGTCCTCTCAGTCATGTCTTTATGACCCCTTTTGTGGATTTTGTTGGCAAAGATACTGACCTTTTTTTTTGTCCTTTCCTCTCAGCTCCTTCTACAGATGAAGAAAATGAGACAAACAGGGTTAATTGAATTGCCTGGGGTCACATGCTCTGTGGTGTGGGTGCCTGAGGTCAGGTTTGAATTTAGGAAGAGACCTCCTAACTTCAGGCCCAGTTCACTATCCACTGTACCATCCTCTTGTTCCATTTCCTACTGTAGCTACTCTTTTATCATGTCTGCAAACTCTCCTTGACCTCTCACACTCACAGCAAAGGACCCCCTTCTTACTACACTGAAGCTATCAAGGCTATCTCTGGTGAGTTCTTTGAGCTTCCTATCTCCATTCCTTCTCGATGTTTTTGAACATCTCTCCTTCCTACCTCACAATTTAGTGGAAGAAGCAATTTCTAACACTCTAATTCCTCAACTTACACTCTAGATTCTGCTCAATCTGCTCAATTTATCATTTATCACCTCTGTTCCATCTTTCCATTTCTACTCTGTTCTTTGAATCTGCCTACATAAATGTTGAGGCCTCCCCAAAAAGAAACTTAAAACTGCTTGTATTTTTCTTCCTTCATGTTCACTGCCACTTTTGAAAAAAAAAAGCTACTTCCAATTATTATTTTTAGGGACCACTTAAAAGTTCTGAAAGTAATTAATGTAGATCTTGCTTTAACATTACAACTCTGTGAAATAGGTACTACAGGTAGTACTATCCCCATTCTATGAGGATTAAACCAAGGCTGGGAAAGATGTGGTCACTTGTCAACAGCTTACTTGTGTTAGAAGTGGTATTTAAATCTTATCTCTTTCTTCTCCATGTCCCAAATCCTATATAATCCACTCTTCTTTCTTCAGTTCCTTATTATCTACATGCAACTCAACCCACAATAATTTGACTTTTGTTTCCAAAATTCAAATGAAAATAGTTCTCACAAAAATCATAAATTTCCTCAATACCAAATCATTGTTTTTATGTATAATTTTCTGTAACATTGACAATGTTGATTGCTTTCTCCTACTAGATCTTAAATTTCCTCATTTGTTTAGTTTCCATGATACATTATTCTCTGTTTCAATACTTTTTTTCTCTTTCTTTCATCACTAGATTATTCATTAATTCCTATTATTATTCTCAACTTCACCTCTTAAAGTAGGTGTTCTAGATGGTTCTATTCTCAGTCATATTTTCTTCTCTCTACGTAATCTTCTTTTCCATTCTGTGATTACCATGTCTTAAGCTACAACCTTTATGTAGATAATTCTTAAATTTATCTCTGTAATTCTGATTGCTGTTCTGAGTACAAGATTAATATCCCTCAAATCCCTAAAGGCTATGCCCATGGCTCACAAGAACCTCAATTTCAGCATACACACAATCTATTTTCCTAATCTGCTCTTCCCTTTGGCTTAATATTCCTCTCATGAATACAGATTTTATTATGCTAATAATGATATAAATGCAAAATTCTAAGCCCAGGGAAGTGGAAAGAGTTATGAATGTTTAAAAATAATCTATCATTTCAATGCAAGGCTATTTACATATGAAGCTATGAATTTATAGCTGTAACCATGACTGTTTTTCTGATGTAGTAAGTTTAGTACCGTTCCAAAGTTAAGACTCATCTAAGAGAGGATTTGGGGAAGATGGCAGAACAGGTCAGAAAAAACCAAGTTCTGAAGATTTCTCCAAGAAATATGACAAAATAGCACCTCAGGACAAATATAAAGTGTTAAAAAGAAATAAGAGTAGGGGGAGAAGAGTGATCCTTCTGGGACAATCAGAGAAGATGTGAAGAAACATTTCAGGATGAGGTTTGGTTCCTGTGAAAAGTAAACCCCTCCAGGCTAGGTTCACTTACAAAACAAGTAGCTGATTAGGAGGCTGCCTTAGCCCTAGCCACAGGAACTTTTATCCCTAGGAGAGTGAGGGGAGTTGGAGTGTGAGCCAGGAAAGATCAAGAGAATCTCTTCTTACAAACAATACCAGCTGGACTGTGGAAATGTGGCTGGGGGCAAGAAAGAATCATCACGTGTGCAGTGAGTGCAGAAGCATTGGGTCAGGGACTCTACAGGATGTGGTCATTTACAGGAGGCTGGATGTCTTTATTTCAGTTCCAGGCCAGAGAGGAGAACTGGAGAGTGTGAGTTCAAAGGCACCATCTCCAAAGAATTCAACCATAGAGAGTTCTTATTGTAATACAGAAGACTAGAGTTCACCTTCAGAAGAGGATTATGAAGCAAAGAAACCGTTTTTCTACCCCAAAGAGTACCATCAAATGATCACCTGCCCAAAAAGAATTCATAAGGAAATTTAAAAAGACTTTAAAAATCAAATGAGAGAGATTGAGGAAAAACTAAGAAAAAATAAGAACAATCCAAGAAAAGCAAGAAGATTATGAAAAGAAAGCCAGCCAATTAGAAAATGAGATCCAGAATCTTAAGTAAGAAAATGACTCCTTGAAAATCTGAATTGGGGAAAGGGAAGCCAGTCAAGTTATGAGAGATCAAGAAATAAAGCAAAATGTAAAGAATGAAAAAAAAGAGTATATGAAACACCTTATTAAAAAAAAAACAGCTGATCTAGAGAACAGTTCAAAAAGTGAAAACATAAGAATAATCAGACTATCTGAAAGCTATGACTGAAAAAAGAATCTTGATATAATAATATAAGAAATAATGAAAGAAAATTGTCTTGAACATTAGAACAAGAGGAAAAAGCAGAAAAATAAAAAAAATCCACCGATCACCACCTGAAAGAGATTCTACAAAAAATAACCACAGAAATATCATAATTAAATTCTGAAACCTCCAGCTTAAGGTTAAAATATTATGTGTGAGCAACAAGAAAATAAAATTAAATATGGCAGGACCATGATTAGAATCACACAAGACCTAAGAGTGGTGATACTAAAGACTATAAGTCTTGGAATACTATACAACAAAGAGCAAAAGAGGTTACAGTTGAAAATACCTTACCCAGCAAAGCTAAGCTTAATCCTGAATGAAAGAAAATGGATATTTATTGAACTGTCAAACTTTCTGGATTTCATCTAAAAGCAAACAACTTGAATTTAACAGATTTGAAACATAAGAGCCAAGAGAAACATAAGGTGCATACCAAAGGTTAATTACAAGGGATCCAATAAGGACATATTGTTTACCTTTAATGTATGTAAAATGTGTCTAAGATTGTTACTAATTATTGGGAAATTCATAAGAAAGTTTGGGGTAGACCTGAGTATGATGTGTTTTTAACAAGTAAAATCATTTAGGAACAGTTAAAAGGAGTAATTATCCTGTACAAATGTGGTATGAGAGGAAGAAATGACATGAAGAAATTAGATGGGGGAGGAGGTGTGGTAGTTCTGGAAACCTATTTTCATCAGGAATGGGTATGTGTGTATTTAGAAGAATATAAAAGTCTTCTAAATTTGCTAAGGGGATAGGGAGGGACCTTTAGAGGAGAGGGTGAAGGAATAGGTTAAAGAGGGGCACAGAAGGTTGTTTAGATCATGGGAATGGGAGGATAAAGGAGAGATCCTTGGAAGGGGGTAGGTTAAATAATAGGAGGGCAAGGAACAAGTAGAAGCAAAATAAAGGAGTCAGCAGGGATAGAAACAAGAGACACGCAGAAATATAAGATAAAGATCAGGAGCAGAATTTATTAGGGTAAAAGGATCAGGGGTAGTTATCATGATTTTGAACAAAGTAAAGGCTAAAACAGATTTAACCAAAAGAGAAAAACAGGGAAGCTATGTTATATGTCAGCCATATATGTCAGTGTTGTTTTGGACTATTTAAAATGTAGACAATATAAGGTGTGAATAATGCTGTGGTATAGGAAATGATGAGTTGGTGGACTTGGGAAAATATGGAAAGACTTGGACTTACAAAGGAAGAAATTATCCACTCTCAAAGAAACAAGATAAACAAGTATAGTAGTCTTACATAGATGCATATGAATGTATATGTCTATACAGGACTATGATTATTGATATCTAAATATATATATGTACATATATACTTATGTATAAGCATATATAAATATAATGAGGGAAGAAGGGGGAAAGAACAAAGTAAAAAGCACGTAGCAGAAAACAAAAGAAAAGTTACAAGGAAGCAGAAAAGACAGACAACTCTCAACACATTTAGTATTTATTACATAAGCTTTCTTGAAACAGATTCATTGCCATACATTTTGAATCCTTTTTCATGTTCTGATGTGCACATGGCAATGCTTTTTTCTTTTCTTATTTTGTATTATTTTAATTTTAGAATACACATTTATTTTTCTTATTGTGTATTTAAGTTTAAAATTTTAAAAATTTACAAAAAAGACTCATCTAAATGTAAATAAAAACTTCTAGTGGTTCCTAGTCTAAAGAATTAGCATGAAATAGGATGGAGTGGATAGAGTGATCATCTCCCTAAAGAAAAAACCAACACTCAGAAATCTTTAGCAACATTGAGTATTCTGCAATGAGACTAAGCTCCCAAGGTCTACCTTTTCATTCTTCAAGTAAGGTTATGGAGAAAAAGTCACTGGCTACTCATCCAAATTTGGATTCTGGGAAGGTATTGATGCCACATTATTGTTATGTATATTTGGATGTGTCAAATAACAGCAGAGCTTTCCATTTCTGTTTTCTTCACTGGCTAAATTTAGTTGCAAGTACCTTCTCTTTGACTGTAAACCACTACTGACAGAAAAATAACCCAGAGAAGGCATTTTCACTGAATAAAAAGACTGAAGATAGATCAGTTCCATCTAATTAAGTACATGGGAGTATAGAACTTTTTACTTGTGGACATATGATAAAATAATGCTTGGCTAAGGAAAGACTTTTCTTTTCTCTCCATATACTCCTGAGCCGTAGCATTTCTGAAATGTAAATGTTTCCATTTTCCACATTTTTTCAAATAAATTTCTGATATTTAAATAAGAAAAAAAGTCTTCTACAGCATCAACCTTGTCAGAATTATTGTCTCCTTCTCCCCTATGTTTTATAATAAATCAAGTTATGTCTCTCCCATACATACATATATATATATATATATATATATATATATATATATATATATATATATATATATATATATATATATATATATATATATATGCCTCTTACCAGGTTTTTCTGACTTTGCTCTGTTCTACCTGCTAAAGCATCCTGCATGGCTGGCCAAATAATTCTTATGTATATTTCTGACTACTCCTCTCTCCTGTTCAAAATCTTCAATACCCCCTTATTGACTGTAAAATTTAATTCAAACTTCTCTGCCTGGCATTGAAGACCTGCAATCATTTGCCATGATTTTACCTTTCCAGCCTTTTTGCATGCTGTTCATCTCTATTAAGTCTCTATTCCTGACAAACTATACTATTCTCTGCATCTCTCCTCCTCTTCCAAAAATAAAGGTATATCATACTATTACAACTTTGCAAAACATCCATTTGGTTGTGGCTCTAATTTGACATATCTAGACCTATATTCCTTTGGTCCCTGCCCTTCATTCCTCATTCATTTTTAGGCAACTCAGAAAATACTCTCACTCTAGTGACCTATCCTATCCTACTGTTTTGTCTCAAGGACAATGGCACTATGTTTTAGTGTCATGATAGCACTTTGTCCAAAGCTCTACATAAGTTTGAGACTTGTATGGTTTAAGGAACTTGGATCAGAGTTTGAATGTCTGAGCTACTAGTCCATCGCAGGAGCTGAGGATGGGAGAAGGAAGTAATCCTCTTTGCTGTTCTCCATTCATATCTAATCTCTCCAATTGTTGATATCCTTGTGTGGCAAGATTACCATTTTGCAACAATTTCCTCTCCTTTTCTTATGCACTACTATACTTGGGATACCTCTCTTTCTTCATTTTCTTTGGTGAATTCCTCCACATCACTTAAAATTCAACTAAAATTTAAAATCCTCCAAAACATCTTCCTTGAAATTTTTAGTTTATAATTCCCTTCCCCTCTCAGATTTCACATGGTATTTTTTTTCTATGGCAGTTTTTGTGTCACAGTGCATATTATACCTTTTTGTGTTGGTGCCAATATTCTCTTATAAGATATGGAATCAGGGTTCCAGGCTCTTCTCATTTTATTGCTCTTCTAGAGATCTTGATATCACTGCAAAAGACTACAGGTAAATTTAATATTGCTCTACTCAAGGTCTAGGAGAAATCGTGCTTTCTCTAGGAAGAACATACAATGAATTGCATAAAATGCTTGTGAAGCTTGTTATAATTCATTATCCAGTAAGATTTTGTCTTTTGTGGAGTAATACAATATTCCCCACAGGGATATTGAGCTCCATTTGTTTGGCCCTGAATATATTGACAGTTATGACTACACATGTATACATTCATTAATCTCTCAGTTTTCTATAATATTGACTTTTCCGTATTCACCACACTGCCTCCTTTCAGTTGATTTTACTTTTCTAATATGATTATAGTATTATATCTTGCTCATCCAAATAAGACTTTTTCCACATATTTTTCAAATTTTTGAATATATGAGTTCTCTCCCTTGCAACTATAAGATAACAAAGTAGCATGACCATCAAGTAGCTAAGCTTAGCATTAGTGGTAAATCATTTTTTATCAGCTCTAAACACTATGAGAACATAACCGATATTTTATTTAAATTTTGTATCTCTGTGAGTGACTATTATAATGATGTTCACAGATTAGCATTTTAATAAGTGTTTGATGTTCTTTAGTTTTCCCCTGTACTATGAAAACTTTCATACAGCATCCAAATTCATCTGGATCCTACACCTCTCTGATTGGCTCACCCCACCCCAGAAAATTCTCTGTCTCTCTCTTACTTACTAAATAATGTACATACTCTTAAGCTGGCAATTAAACATCTTCTAACACCTGACACTTCCTACCTTTTTGAGCTTGATTTTCTACTATCTTCT
Source organism: Notamacropus eugenii (assembly GCF_028372415.1). Lineage (NCBI taxonomy): Eukaryota > Metazoa > Chordata > Mammalia > Diprotodontia > Macropodidae > Notamacropus > Notamacropus eugenii. Next base: position 669,254,951 of record NC_092872.1, read on the forward strand.
ATTATACAATTTGTAGTGAATCTTTCCTTTATTTTTCTATTATTTTCCTATGTCCATATCTTTACATATGCTAACCCCTAAGCCTCTAATGCACCTGTCCATGTATATCATATATTTCATCCTTGAAGATTCCAATAAAATGCTGATTCCCTTTGCAACAACCATTGTAAATGGAAGTTTTGATTTTCCCCCTAAATTTCACCTTCTTGTACTTACTTTTTTCATTTTTTAGAGTTTAATTATTTTTAGTTTTCACATTCTTTTCCACAAGATTTTGAGTTCTAAATGTTCTTCCCATCTCTCCCCTCCACCCACCCCAATAGTGTGCATTCTGATTACCCTATCTCCAATCTGGCCTCCCCTATAGTACACACCTCCCTTCCCTTATCCCTATCTCCTCTATTTTCTTGTAGGGTAAGGTAGATTTCTGCACCTCATTACCTGTGTATCTTATTTCCTAGCTGTATGTCAAAACAATTTTTAACATTCATTTTTAAAACTTTGACTTTCAACTTCTCTCCCTTCCTCCCTCCCCACCAATCCATACTGAGAAGGCAAGCAATTCAATATATGTTATATATGTGTAGTTATGCAAAAGACTTCCATAAAAGTCATGTTGTGAACTATGTTTCCCTCTATCCTATTCTGCCCCCCCATTTATTCTATTCTCTCTTTTGACTCTATCCCTCTTCAAAATTGTTTACTTCTAATTACCCCTTCTCCCATTTATCCTCCCTTTCATCACCCCCCTCACATCCTCTTTATCCACTTCCCTCCTACTTTCCTGCAACATAAGATAGATGTTCATACAAATTGAGTGTGCATGTTATTCCCTCCTTAAGCCAAATGTGATGAGAGTAAGGTTTACTCATTCCTTTTCACCTTCTTCCCCTCCATTGTGAAACCTTTTTCTTGCCTCTTTTATGTGAAAGATAATTTGCGCTATTCTATTTCTTCCTTTCTCCTCCCAATATATTCCTCTTATATATTGTTTGCTATTCAACTCACCCTGTGCCCTCTGTCTATATGTATATAATCCCTCCAACTACTCAAACACTGAGAAAAGTCTCAAGGGTTACAAATATTATCTTTCTATGTAGAAATGTAAACAGTTCAAATTTAGTAAGTCCCTTATGATTTCTCTTTCCTGTTTACCTTTTCATGCTTCTCTTGATTCCTGTGTTTGAAAGTCAAATTTTCTATTCAACTCTAGTCCTTCCAACAAGAATGCTTGAAAGTCCACTATTTCAATGAGTGCTCATTTTCTCCCTTGAAGTATTATACTCAGTTTTGCTGAGTAGGTGATTCTTGGTTTTAATCCTAGCTACTTTGACCTCTAGAATATTATATTCAAATCACTGCAATCCCTTAATGAAGAAGCTGCTAGAAATTGTGTTATCCTGATTGTATTTCCAGAATGCTGAAATTGTTTCTTTCCAGCTGCTAGCAGTATTTTCTCCTTGATGTGGGAAATCCAGAATTTGACTACAAGATTCCTAGGAGTTTCCCTTTTGGTATCTCTTTCAGGAGGCAATCGATGGATTCTTTCAACATTTATTTTACCCTCTGCTTCTAGAATATCGTTGCAGTTTTCCTTGATAATTTCTTGAAAGATGATGTCTAGGCTGTTTTTTTGATCATGGCTTTCGAGTAGTGCCATAATTTTTGAAATTATCTCCCTTTGATCTATTTTCCAGGTAAATTGTTTTTCCAATGAGATATTTCGCATTATCTGTAATTTTTTTTTCATTCCTTTGGTTTTGTTTTATAATTTCTTGATTTTCATAAAGTTACCTTCCATCTGCTCCATTCTAATCTTTAAGGCATCATTTTCTTCAGTGAACTTTTGGACCTCCATTTCCTTCAGGCCAATTTTGTTTTTAGGGCATTCTTCTCCTCACTGGATTTTTTGGATTTCTTTTGTCATTTGAGTTAGTCTATTTTTTAGAGTGTTATTTTCTTCAGCATATTTTGAGGGTATCCTTTTGCAAGCAGTTGACTTATTTTTCATGATTTTCTTGCATCACTCTCATTTCTCTTTCAAATTTTTGCTGTATTTCTCTTACTTGATGTTTAAGATCCTTTTTGAGCTCTTCCATGTCCTGAGATCAATTCATATTTTTCTTGGAGGCTTTGGATAAAAGAGTTTTGACTTTATTGTCTTCTGTTTGCAAGTTTTGGTCTTTCTTGTCACCAAAGTTAGATTCTGTAGTCTAATTCTTTATCTGATTTTTGCTCATTTCCTCAGCCAGTTATTTGACTTTTGAGCTCTTTACCAAGGTAGTTCTCTGCTTCCAGTGGGAGTGGGGGGTTTACTCTCAATCACTTGATACTCCCACAATCTGTGGGCCTGGAGCTTCAGAAATAGTGGCTGCAGCTGCCCCTGCTGCTGCTGGTTCTTCCACTTTCTTATCCCCTCCACCACCCTGGGGCTGGGGCCAGACCACACTCTACTATCACAGAGGTCCCCCAGGTCTTTTCCACTGACCTTCCAGTTTGTCTTCAGCATCTTCCAGTAGTGAATTTTGGAAGATGGGAGAGATTTAGTCCCCCCAAAGCCTTCTCAGGTCCTGTCTGTGCCAGTGTGACCCACATTGCACTGTGTTCTGCTCCCATCATGGTATGATAGACACTTCCTGGCAACTTTCCAGACTCTCTTGGGCTGGAGATTTGTTTCACTCCATCATTCTATGGGCTATGAAGCTTCAGAATTGGCTTAGAGACATTTTTTACAGGTATTTGGATGGGCTTGGCGTGAGCACTCTAGAAAGTTCATGCTGTTACTCTGCCATTATGACTCCACCCCCTATAATGCTCCTTATAATTACTGATTCACAGCATCAGTGTTTAGCATTGAAAGATACCTCATTGTGAAAATGAAGAAGCTGAAATCAGGAAAATATTCAGATTTTTAAAAATAGAGAAGAGAATAAAATCTGAAAATTATCGGCTATCCATCTTGGCTTCCATTTTTGGATCATGACATAAAACACATTAATGATGGACTTCCTGCCAGGGGATATTGAGAACCTAACAAAGGATGGTAAGAATGTATTTGTCTATTGCCTTGCAAATTAAGAGGAGAAAAATAAACTTTAAATTAAAATGGATTGAGGAGGGAGAATACTGTCAAAGAATATCTACTGTGAGACTGTTAGACAGTATCTACATAGAATAACCTATAACTAAACTGAATAAAGAAGATTAGCATTTGAAATAACCTGAAGTTGAAAAAGAGACAAAATCAAGAAACAAATCACTAATAAAAATCATTATTCAATATCAATAAAAAATATCTAAAATTAAGACAATAAGCAAGAAGAAACTCACATAGCTATACAAATTTTACAGAAAAATTTGAATTAATAGATATCATTGAGCCTTCTGGGCCATGAACTCCATGATTGGGATATGACTAGATGAGTATGTCTGGACAAAAGAGATAGAAGTAATTGGGAGGGGGCATATTGTTTATTATCAAGGGAACATGCACTCATTAAGGAGTGCATTTAGTTGCTGATAATAAATCTATGATGCTAGGATCCTGTACGGATGGAGGTGCTGCTCTTAGCAAAGTGAAAGGACAGACTCCCCTCTCAAACAGGAGGCATGATCAAGAATCTTTAATGACAGAGAAATTTAGTGAGAAGAACATTGAAGGCAGAGGCTCATGGCTGATAACTTATCTTTTTTGGTAAATTAGGAGAAGAGATATGAAAGAGAGCCAACTGGAAAAGAATACAAGTTTTGGTAAATACTATCAAGGGTTCATGAGGGTACACTGCATCATTTTATATGAAAATACTTGCCATGATTTGGATTATAATGAGGATGTGTAGGATTTGGTTCAAATCCAAACTCTAGTATTTAATTTCTGTATGAATGTGATCAAGTCATGTAATCTTTTGGGGTTTTTGTTCCCTTATTTATAAACTGAGGGGATTGAATAAGATGACTCCTAAGTTCACTTCCTGAATCTGATCCACTATCATCCCATAAATTAAGATCTTAATAAAAAAATGACCACAAATTTAGAAAGTACGAAAAGTTTTCTTTTTTCTTTGTTTTTAATTGGATTAATTTTTATAGGGTAAACTGACCATCTTTTCTCAGATGTAGCTCTGATTATATGCCAATCAGTTATAACAGTTTTGCTTGGGAAGATATATAATGATGAATATTAAATCTATGATTATACAGAATCATTGTAATTATGGTATGTGGGTGGGTCTTCAGAAGGATTGTGACATAATTCAGTTTCAATGTGCTCAAGGGAAAATCTACTGATACTAAATCAACCAAGGAAAATAATCCTGGAAAATAAAATTGAGGCTTTCATCTCATACAAGTCCTTAAGTCAGATAGGAAATGAATATATCAAAATGCTCAAATTTCCAACTGCCAGAGCCAATGGCTTTGATGAATTCAAAGAGTAGCTAGAGAGGTTTAAGAGAATTTAGTTGAAAAACCCTTTTAAACCATTTTTTTCCTCAGTCACAGAGTTTGAAATCACAAGTAAAGATATATTTACTTTTTTCATTACACCAAAGAGGGGACATTTCTCAGTATATAGATGAAATCATCATCAGACAGTCAGTCAAAAATGAATAGACTTCTAGCTTTATAAGATGAGTACAGGACAATTTATAATTTTACTATTATTATTATTATTAACTGAGGTTGAGGGTAGGAATGACAAGTAAGTCATTGGGCTACTTGTCATATCTGAGGAAATAGAGAACAGATTTACAAAAGTGTTGATTTGAAGACAGGAGAACATGGGTTCAAGTACCATTTCTGATACATATTAGTTCAATGACCCTGGACAATGACTTAATATTTCAGTAACGCAGGCAGTTGTCTCATATTGTAAATCACTGAGAAAATGCTGACTTACATTGGCTAGCAATTTCACATACAAAGGAAATTGGAGGTTCAGTGCATTTCTCTATAGAATAGATTTCATGAGCTAGGAGAGACTTTGGTAATGAATTCTATCATCAGCTTTCAATTTGGGAGGTAAAATGGGGAAAATGTGAAAAGTTTCAGAAAAAATGCTTCTAAAAATTCATAAGACTATTGAATTTTTATTAATTTAAAGAAACTATCAGCATCTATATGGTATGTGTAGTACAGCATATTTATATACTTCTGTGTAACTAAAATATACTCAATAGAATATTGTGATCAAAGAGTTTATCTTTGGTTAATGTTTTCATATTGCAATCTGAAACAAGCAAGTTAAAGATTCAGAGGACTGCTAACTTAGGTATTCAAATTACATATATTTGCCAAGCACTTTGAAAATAACACCTCATTCTATGATAAGCATACAAATCTCCAAGCCTTGAGGGAAGAAGGAAGAGGAATGAAAAGTGAGACACTCATTCTCATCATCCTCATCATTACAGAGAAGAAAAACATTTTTTTAAACAATTAAGACTTTTGTAATACGATTCTTAACATAGACTTTTCACAAAATACAATGAATGAAAAGATTATCATTGCCATTACTATTACAATGATAAATACTATTATGAATGGCTGGTTTTGTCCTTTCTCAAAGAGGACCACGACATCAGGAAGGTTATCCTATGACTTACAAGTGGATTGGATTTAAGTGATGATATTAAAAAAATTCAACCTCACCTTCTCCTCTGGAGCCATCTGGATTCAGTGGCAAGATACATCAGGACAACTGGGCTGGCCCCAGATAGCCGGTGGGGGACCTTAGTCTTATTAAGCTAAGGTATTTCCCAGGTCTCAGTTTTACTGAAACAATGACCATTCAGTGATTAAGGCTAGGTTAGAAGTGAGGAAAAGAACAGCCTCTTTTATCTAATAAAAATCAACTTGGCAGGGGAAGACTATCAGAGTTTCTGGACAAAAAAAGAACAATTGCTATTTACAGTCACTCTGAACCATGAGGGACCAAGTAATGACCACTAGTGGGGCTTGGTTTGGGACCTATTGTTGGAGAATCAATGAGAGCCAGAAGGAATTGGGTTTAAGGCATAGTTCTTAAGAATGAAATATAGCCTGCAAACCCTAAGATACCTTTCCAGGTTTCAGTGATCAAAATTTACATTCCTTTGGGCAGGGCACCCTTTCTCCTCTGGAGCCAGGTAAGTCCAGTGGCAAGATATAGATCAGGACAACTGGAGATTACCTCACATTATGAGTGGCATAAGGCACATGGAAGACAGAATGCTGGCCTGAAAGTCAGAATGCCCTGGGTTCAGATCCTCTCTCTGACCCATCCTAGATGTGGAACACTAGTAAATCACTTTACCTCTTGGTGTCCCTAGGCAGATCCTTAAGATTATAAATTATAGAAAATTGGACTATCTTCTTAAGCAATATGTTACAGCTGTGCTGTCTCCTCTACAGCCAAAGCATCAACTCTGTTCCCACTAGAAAATTGTATTTCACCCCTGGAACAAAGCTTGGATTTATGTATTAACTTTGCCCTTGTCTTGTTTAGTTCCAAGCATCCATGTCACTTAAGTGGTATATCCAGGCATGCCAGCACATCTGTGCCTCTCTTTTCCACTTTACCTCTCTTTTATGCATTATCATTTCCTGTTAGAAATAGTAAAACAAACAAGCAAATAAACAAACTTGATGACAGGGTCTTTCTTGCTTGTTTTCACTTGTATCCCTAGTACTTAGCGCATTGCCTAGTACATACTATGTGTTTAATATCTATCTAACTATCATCTATCTATCTATCATTTATTTATCTATCTTTTTCATTCTAATAAATATGTATATTACATATATACATGATATATACACGAAACATATACACACATACATATACATAGATATAACATGCTCATATCATGCCATGTCATACCATACCATACACACCATGTCATGTCATGTCGTCATGTCATATGTCATATCATATATCATATCATATATCCCCATTAGTAGATGAAACTTTTACATGAATTATCTCATTAGATATTCATAATAGCTAGCTGTGATATAGGGTCTAAAGGTTTTCTCTCTCCAAAGCCAACTTTCTATCTACTATTCAATTCATTCATTCATTCATTAATATAAAAATACTCAAAATGCATGTATATATTTATTCATTAAAATGCACTTTTTCTTATTGTTAATATAATTTTGTTTCTTAATGGGAAGATCTTTCCCATCCATTAATAGACCCATGTGACCTGTTTAAGTCATATGGAAGCCTGAGCCACATGAGTATAAGTTTCATGGAATAGGAAGGGGTGGAGCAGGAAGGATAGAACAGGAAAAGGCAGAGCTAGAACAGAGCTGAGAGGAAATTGATCAGAGTCTAGTTAGAGCAAGGAAGGATGCAGACAAGCAGGCAGCTGGCTAGCTTGAGTGAAAGAGCCTGTTTGTGATTTATTTTAATGAAGCTGGTTTGTGGGAAGCCTAGCAGAGGGAAGGCTTGGGGCTGGTGTTATTCTCTGCATCCTAATTGTATATAGATTTTTGTTACTATGATGAATTCAGTTTTCTGCTATCTGAATAAATGTTTTGATTCTTTCTCTCATGTAGAGAGTCTGTTGTATTTCGCGATTTAGAATTGTTCCAGGATATTCATGGCTACCATGGACTCTGTGAATATATTGTTGGCTCTACAATGTATGAATATGTAGTTATACATCTGCATATATGTGTGCATTAAAAGATGCCTTATGAACATTGTACAAATGAGTGTACATGTATGCATACAGATGTCCATATAAGCACTTTGGGGAAATCATGATATTTGCATGCATGTATATGTCCATTTATACACATAAATTTGCATGCATATGCATATATACAAGCATATATACATAATAAATAGAGAGCTGAACTTGGAAACAAGAAGATTTTAGACCTTTATTCACAAAAGTATTATGACTAGATTCATATGTACGAAAATATTTATAGCAGCTCTCTTTGTGGTGGCCCAAAACTGGAAATCAAGGGGATGCCCATCAATTGGGGAATGGCTAAACAAGTTATGGTATGTGAACGTGATGAAATACTATTGTGCTTTAAGAAATGATGAAGAGGCAGACTTTGTAGAAACCTGGAAAGACTTATATGAACTGATGCTGAGTGATGTGAACAGAGACATGAGAACATTGTACACAGTAACAGTCAAAGTGTGGGAGGACTATTTTTGACACACTTAACCCTTTACAGCAATGCCAGGACCTAAAACATTTCTAAAGGACTCATGATGCAAAATGCCATCCACATCCAGAGAAAGAACTATAGAGTTGGATCACAGAATAAAGCAGACTATTTCCTCCTTGGTTATGCTTTGTTTTTCTCGTGGTTTCTCCCATTCTTTTTAATTCTTCTATGCAACATGACTAATGTGAAAATGTGCTTGTGTAGAACCCATTTAAGACTGCGTGTCATCTTGGGGAGGGAGGGAGGAAGAAGAGAGAGAAAATTTGGAACTTACAGAAGTGATTGTTGAAAACTGAAAAGAAATAATAAATTGGGGAAAAATATTATGACTATCAAAGATATATTTTGCATACAATGCTTTGCATACTTTAAAATATTATGCAAATCAGTTAATTATTGCAGTGTTACTTACATATGGTACCTAAGTATATACATGTGTGTAGCTATACACATACTTATAACAGCCATATATACATATATGCATGAACTTGTGAATGTTGTATATATGTGTGAATGTGTATGTCCTGGATGAAGACACTCTACCAAAGTTTATGATGGTGATGGTGAAGGTTATGATTGATGATGGATATAATGATAATAAATGCAAAAATAATCACAATAATATCTGCATTTATATGTAGTTTAATGTTCACAAATTTCTTTACATTTATGATCTCATTTTATCTTTTAAATGAGATCACATCTGCGAGCTAAGAGTTTTTCTCTTTAATTTAAAGCTTAGGAAAATGAGGTATGCAGAGCCTAAATTATTTACATTTCACATTGTGTGTGTGTGTGTGTGTGTGTGTGTGTGTGTGTGTTTGTGGAAGTTGTGGGCTTCTTCTTCATTTTCTGAAGTTCATTCTCTGGCCTGCTTTTGTTTTCCTCTGTTACCTGGAACTATTGTCTAGTGGTTAAATTAATTTACTTTAGAGTTTTTTCTTTTTGTCTTTCTTTGTATCTCCAGTGGTTATCATAGTACCTGAGACATAAGTGACTAATAAATTCAGCTGAATGACTGACTAGATTCATGAGCAAGTCAGTTCATAGATTCTCAACACTTGGGTGGCCCATTACTAAGAATAAATAGACTGCTGAGTTAAAGAACCTCTCAACTAGAAATCCCAGATCATTTTTTTGGCTGAATTAGGAGGGTAATAAAAATTTAAGGATAGGACTCAGGCACAGAGATTTTCATAGAGTTATTGTAGTTAGCTATTTGAAAGCATTTATTACTCAGCTTCTCAGTGATCGTTGTTCTGTTGTGTCCAACTCTTTGTGACCCATTTGGACTGATCTTTGCCAGTGGTTTGCCATTTCCTTCCCCAGGTCTTTTTACAGACAAGGAAACTAAAGCAAAGGGAGTTAAGTGACTTGCCCAAGGTCACACAGCTAGTATGTATCTGGGGCTGGATTTGCATTTAGGAAGACTCATCTTCCTGACCCCAGGTCCTACATTCTATCCATTATGCCACTTCACTACTCATAGATAGGCATTAAGCTAAGTAGTAGTGATACAAATAAAAAGAATAAAATAACCCTTCTTTGTGAGGCTGGTTGTTGTCCTTCATTCTCAAAAAGGACCAAAATCACATCTCCATAATAAAGTCATGTTTCAATGTGTCGCACTGTGGCTGATCAGACCAATACGAGTTTGGAATGCTCTCATACAGATTGGGCACAGATTGTCCATGTGAACATTTGGGCTGCATACTCCAAATTCATACATCCTACATTCCCTTTGTGCTGTTTCAATTCTGCTTTGCCCATAGAGCATAGCACCCTTTCTGATGTGGGCATGCCATGCTGAGCAAAGTTTATAGATAATAGAGATATCTCATAAAGTGAATAAATAGAAATATATACAATACCATTTAATTCAAGGTAGTTTGGGTAGAAAGTCATTAGAAAGAGGAGTTGGGCAAGATTTTATGCAGAATATAGCATTTAAGTTGCATCTTCAAGACAAAGAGAGACTTTATTAAGAAGAAATAAGGAAGGAGTGAATGTCAGATATGCACAAGAAGTTCATTCTAAAGGAATAGAGCGAGGGCTAATTTGACCATCAATGAGTACAGTAGTATCAGCAAAAGTATCCAATGAGGCTAAAAATGTAAGTAGACTTTAATGGACTTTGAAACTAAATAAAGGGTTTCTATTTGATTTTAGAGGCAATAGAAAACCACTGGAATTATTTGAATATGAGGAATTACATGTTCAGATTTATACTTAAAGAAAATTACTTTGCCAGTAGTGTGGAGGATGGACCAGAATGGGGAAAGACTTAAAGCCAGGGAGATCAGTTAGAAGGATATTGAATTCATCTAGGTTAGAGGTGAAGAGGGTCCAGACTAAACTATCAGCTGTACAAGTTGAGGAAAAGGACAGGATTTGCTAGGTATTATGGTGCTAGCAATAGAAAGATACAGGAAGTCAGAGAGAATGAAGAGTCATCAATAATTCTAAGGTTATACACTGAGGAGAGTGGAAGAAGTGATACCTTTAAGAAAAATAAGAAGCATCATAAGAGGAGAATGTATATGGGGAAAATGAAATTAGTTTTGGACATGTTGAGTCTAAAATGGCTCTGGATCATCCAGAATGAAACATCTAACAGCAATTGGATATATGAGACTATAGCTCAGAGAAAGACTGAGAGTAGATATAATTATCTATTCTCCACTTACCTAGAAGCTCTTGAATAAAATTTATTAGACATAATATTATAAAGGAACCTTGAGGAACACTTTCATTCAAAGTACATGTTATGACTGGTAAACCAGTAAAAAGTAATCGAGAAGACTTGTTCCTACAGATAGAACAGGAGAGAAAAGTGTCATGAAAGCTCAGAGTGGAGAGAGCATCCAGGAAGAGAGGATGGTCAATAATATTAAGTACAATAGGTAGGTCAAGAAGGATAAGGACTGTGAAAGGACTATGAGATTTGGCAACATTTTCAGTTAGTATACTTTTTTCTTCTTTCAAAATGATTTATTGAAGCTTTAAAAAAACAAACAAACTCTATTTTATTTCACCAATACCTTTCCAGTAGATTCCTCCCTAGTAACAAAGAAGTAGAGTTAGGTAAAAACAGACACATTGACTATTCCTGACAGCATAAACCTCCTTCTCTTCTGGCATATTCCCTTTCAGCTGCCTGGAGTCATGACTGATCAATGCATTGAACTAAGTTCTGAGGTCTTTTAGTGTTGTTTTCTTTAGTGGACATTTGCAGATTGTTCTCTTGATTTTGCTTGGCTTCGTTCTGAGTTAGTTCATAAAAATCATCCCAAGCTTTTCTGATATTATTGATATTGATATTATTTTGTTATAACACAATAGCATTTTGTTACATGAATATATTACAAATTATTTAACTTTTCCCCAATTGATGGGCACCCATTTTATTATGAGGTTTTTACTACCACAAAGAAGGATATTATCAACATATTTTAAGATATATTTGGGTTCTGGCTGTCACTGTTATTTCTTCTGGGCAACCTTGGCCCTACTCCTCTGAGCCTGTGCTGGCCTTGTCCCTATGCCACCACGGACATACTGACTCCTTGCTTGCTGAGTGGCCTGATGCACCCACCGGTGGCCTCATGAACGTGCTCAGTTCAGCTGAACCTGCTGGACAAGGCCATTGGCATGATGGTCATCCTCGTGTGCCTCCTCCTTCCTGTTGGTTGGATCTTCTCCCATCTGGGAAGCTACATGAATTTTCAATTAGTTTTAATGAGATTGAGAGCCAGATCTTAACAGTATTGAGGTCTGAATGAGAAAAAAAATGGAAGAAGTGAGTATATATATTTTCACTGAGTTTGACTAATAAAGTTTTCTGAGATAGAGAGAGCTTGGGAAAATAAAGGTTGGGCATATTGAAGGTTTCTTAAAGATAAGGGATACTTATCAAATTTGGAGGTAATATAGAAGGAACAGGTAGCTAAAGAGAAGGTAAAATTTGAGAGAAAGAGAAGGGATGATTAAAAATATTTTGTCAGGATCTGTGAGCCAAGACCACTCTCTTTCTGTTCCTTTCTTTTGACTATTAGGACACACCTGTTTTCCAGAGCTAAGGCTCAGCAAGCAACCTAATCCCTGTCATAGCAACAATCCTTTGTGCTCACCAATATCCCAAAATTGTTTTGCACCAGCCTCAGGTGGTCTCTGAACTCAGACAAACACCAGCAGGAACCATGTTCTGGTCGTGAAGATCTGTTGTGAATCAAATGTGTCTCATTGTTGCAGCTACCCCCTGATTGTGAGGGCTATATCTTGCGGTGCAGCCATGGCTGTATGTATTAAGATTTGGCCTCAGTATTCCTAGAGGAGACATAAACACATTTGTCCAGTTTTCTTGCTCAAATGGAATAAAGAAAGCTTTTTGCTTATGCTTGTTGTTTCTTTGGGGGTTTTTTTTTGAAATTTTATTTCTTAGATATCTGTGGTTGTGAAAACCTGTGTGAACTCTGGTATTTTCAGAGTTAAGAGCAGTTGCCTAACCTCTGTGACATTTTGGTCATTTATTTTCAGATTTGACAATACTGTTGGAGACAAGAAGGGATGGGATCAAGCACACATATAGAGTAGTTTATTTGCTGAGAAGGGGCACCTCTTTGTCAGACTGAAGAAAAAAAAGGAAATTCTGTTTGAGTAGTTTTAAAATGAGAAGAGGGAGCTATTATCAAATGACCTCAATTTTCTCAATAGAACCCAAGTTCTCAGCTGAAAGTGATGAAGGAGACTTGAGGAGGAAAGAGGAGGTTTGAAATTCTGTAGGGTGACATTGGGAACCAATTAGGAAGGAATAAAAAGACTCATTTACTACAGTGACAATCAAGTTGAGATGGTAAAACATGGATTTGTAATGTATGCAGTCAGCACTGCACATCAGGTGAATGAGTCCCCTAAGTGGGTCAGTCCACTAATCTGGCTTGGTTTCTGGAATAAGTACCCTTTTGGGAGCCATTGCATACACATTGATACCACTGTACCCTGGAGCAAGGTCCAGTCCCCCTTTCCAGAACTCATTAAGTTAATGAGCTGTATCTGGGACTGAAGCCAAGGGTGGGTTGGTACTATCCAATCCCTAGAGTTTTTATTTACCCTCAGTCTGGTTCATGTGGCTTATGCCCATTTTCCACAGCTGGAGAATCTAGTGGAGGAGTGTCTCTTTAATTTCTCCTGCAATCAGATGTGTGTGTGTGTGTGTGCGTGTGTGTGTGTGTGTGTGTGTAGATAATCAGAAAGGTTTATTGCTGGATCAAGAGAAAGTAGTGCTTGACCCCTCTGTCCTTTCATTTGTAGGGGACTACGTCTGAGACGAATAAAATTTTTGTCTCTTTGGTGAAGGAGCTGTAGGATGAAAAAATGAGAGTCTTCTGTGTCTTTACTCTTTCCACATTTGTTTTTCTTTTCTTGGTTTAAACATATCCTCCATCTTTTTTCTCTTTCTCTTTGGCTAGGCATCTTAAGTTTTAGGAGGACAAGATGCCTAACATGATAAATTCACTTTTTTGGGTAAACTTTTAGACTTGATGAGATTCCTCATTTCACAAATAGAGAAGAGATTACTTAATGAACTGGTTTTAGTTTAGTCTGAAAAACAATTGTTTCATGAGAGATTTCTTGAATTCTATGGAGTAGACTCAGCCATAAAGATTATAGTTATCTAAAATCTTGCTTCTTTTCCAACATCCAAGCAGTGAGACAAACTGCTGCAATAAATTTCTTATTATCAAATGGATATTATGATTTGTATTGCTTAGCCACATCTGGCTTCCAGCTGCTTAGTTGTTTAACAATTAAGACTGCTTGCAGTCTTAGTTTTAGCACTGAAAATGCACACCTTATTCCTGAAGGAAATTACAAGTTATGGGCCCATGGATTTTGTAATATAGTCACATCCCTGTGCTACAATGGAGTCTTCAATACTGAATGATGATTTTCATTTTCATAAAGATTTGAAATTAAAATTTAACCTAATTATTAGCATTTTTCAAAGACCTACCAATTTCTGTACTGGATGCTATGAACTAAAAATTGAAAAACAAGATACATATTAACTTGGAAGAACTTACAATTCATTGAGAGGATAGGCTATAACTCAATAGACTATGATCTCTTTGAGAGGAGGGACGTATGGGGGACCTTTATAACCCTTTTGTATCTGTGATCCAGTGATGTTGGCTTGCAATTGTTTGAACAAGGTCCTCCACTTCATGACTTTGGGCCTGAAATTCTTCTTCTTCTCATCTCTATCTCCCAGTTTATGTGCCTCATTCAAGTCTCAGATAAAATATTGAATTCTACATGGAGCCTTTCATCTTCCCTTTTAATGCTCATGCCTTTCCTCACTTGGTTATCTCTAGTTTATCTTTTATATATTTTATTTGTAAATAGTTAATTGCATGTTGTCTCCCCCATTAGACTGTGAGCCTTTTTGAGATAAGGAACTGCTTCTGTCTTTCTTTTTATCCTCAATATATAGCACAATGCCTGACACATAAAATACTAGTTGACTCATTGACAGACTGAGGATAGGTAGACAAATAAGTGTGAACAAAGTAGAATGTAATAGGGACAACGGGGGGATCTAAACAAAATAGTCTATGAAAATTTTAGATGGGGACAGAGGATGGGTGTTAGTAATGGATTCATGGAAACAGAGCCATCTCAGCTGGGCCTGGAAGAAAGTAGAAAATTTTAGCAGGGGAAGATGAGAAAGGCATGTAGGGATGGAAAATATAAAATTTTATATTAATGGAATGGGTAGGTTGATAGTAGTTACTAATTCAATTTCTCAATCTATAAGATCGGATGATATCACCAAGAAAAGAGAACAGTGAAAAAAAGATGGTAGGAGGGAGAAGACCTTTAAATGTAAGAGAAACTAATGTGAGTGGAGTGAGTAGAAGATGTATTGAAGACCACCAAAAAAGAACACTAACATAAACAAGAGAACGATCAATTAGTTATATTTCAAAAGCCAAAGGAGGAAAAAATGTGTAGGATAGATGAAAGTCAGGGAAGATGAACACTGAGAAAAGACAAGGGTGAAAGTAATTTCATTAGAATGATGAGAATGAGGTGAAATGATGAATAGAAAATAATTCATTAATTGAAATGTTTACTATATGATAAGCATTCTGTCAAATAGAGATACAAATTGGAAAAAAAAAAAAACGGGCCAGCTCTTCTTAAGGAGATCATACTTATGTCAAGAGAAAAGATATTTCAGTTTGAGGGCAGAGGGAAAAGTCTCTAGACATAAGAGTTTTGTGTTAAGGTGGATGATTATATGAATGTTCACATGGACTATTTGTGCCTGACTTGTGGTAGAGTATTCTGAGCTTACAATAGTTTGATCAGCTACGGTTGAAAGCATTGTAACTTGATTCCCACATATTGTCATTTTGGTCCTCTTTGAGAATAAACAACAACGATATCTATATATCATCTGTATTTTTATCCATATTTATCTATCTATATCAATATACAGCAGTTCTTTCGTAGTGTCAAAGAACTGGGAAAAAAAATTAATCATTAATTAAGAAATGGGTGAACAAATTACGGTGTATAAATGTAAGAGCATACTATTTCATGTAATAAATGATGAAGACGATGGTTTTAGAAAAGGCTGGGAAGATTTTTATGAACCAAAGCAGAGTGAAATGAGCAGAACTTGGAAAACAATATATGTGATGTCATCACTAGAAAGTGAAATAACTTCAAAAATCATAAGAATTCTTATCAATGTAATGAGCAAACATGAATCCAAAAGACCAGTTTGTGACCGTTCCATCCTCCTCCTAACAGAAATGGTAGATTTAGAGTACAGAATGGGATATAATAACACTTACTAACATGTATATCATGCTTTACGGTTTGCAAAATGCTTTATAAATATCTAATTTTATTTTCAAAGAAACCCTAGAAGGAAGATGCTATAATTATCACCTTTTTATAGATGAAGAAACTGAGGCAAACAGAGGTTAAGTGACTTTGCCCAGGGTCACACAACTAGGAAGTATGTGAAGACACATTTAAAGCCATATCAAGTCCTCTTGATTCCAACTTCAGTACTCTGTCCACTACACCACTTGGCTGCCTCTCTATTGCACAGACACACACACTCACACACACACATACACACACAGCCACACACACATAGACACACATAGACACTCACATACAGACTCACGTAGATACACACTATCCAATATGAAAGTAACTTATTGCACAAGATGTATCTGACTTTTGGATAAAGAGAAAAATTGGGCAAGTACATCAGTATCCTTACATGACCAACCATATCAGGAGGCATCAAGTGGCATCTAATCTCAAAACAAATCCAAATGAAACCTGCTGATCAATTTGGCCTAAGAGTAAACCTGAGTAAAATCCAAAACCAAGAAATTGCAAGATGGAAAATAAAATATCAATAGAAAAGAATGATCAGAATCCACAAACAGTGGGTTAAGAAGTAGAAAATTGAACTGAATCAGGACGAGATAACCAACATACCAGAGCATGTATGATACATAGAGCAAACAAGTTATTGTGATTGAGATTCAATTTGAGGCAATGCCATTTTAGCAACATTGGGATGTGGAATACTATGAGCCTTTCTCAGTAAGACCAATAGTACTCATGAGATTTATTTAGCATTGCACACAAGGAAACTCGCCATATTGAAATTTTGTATTGCTCAAATTGTAACAAGAAATTGAATGGCCAGCCTATTGAGTTACTCCATACATACTCATATCTTAGATATTTGCTAATTTTGGGTTAATTATGTTAAAAGGGGAAGAAACTGAATTGCATTACAGTTGTGAAATTGTTCAATATTTTCAATCTACTTCAGCGTGCAGAAGTCCATGTCTTTAACATCAATAATTTCCCCTTAACATTATGTCACTTTAATCATGGGATGCAATTATCTATGAAGAGATAAAGCAGGTGACTTAAAGGGCAATCAAAAGACACAATACATAAGATAAAACATATTATAGATCAGATACCACATATTACCAATGGATATCCTAACTGGCATATTATCCTATATATCTATGATGAGAAAAGGAAGAGTCAACTTGAGGGCTACAGTGATATTTAGGAAATATTAAGAAGTGTAGAACCATAGTTCTGATACATTGGACACAATCTCATTGAAAAATTTATTCAAATAGATTTTAAAATATTAAATGCTTACTTGAGTCTAGGCACTATGGTGGATGACAGAAACACTTAGAATAAATGAAAATAGTCACTGTCCTCAAGGAACTTATCTTTTCCTATGGAGGGGATAACACACATACCCATAAGTCAATTTAATGCATATAGTAAATTAATACACACTAATTTCAAGGAGAAGGGGAGTAAAATTGATGTTTGTAGGATCAAGAAAAGTCATATAGAAGTTAACTCAAGTTGATTCTTAAATGGAACTAGGGATTGTGAGAGGGTAAATATTACAGGTATAAGTGACAGCCTATATAAAGTCACAGGATTGGGATACAGAATATTATATACACAAAATGTCAAGGAGTATGATTTACTTGGAATATACAGTGCATGAGAGATGTGTCTTAGTCTTGAAAAAGTGAAGAACTTATGTAGAACTTTAAATGCCAAAAGTATGAGTAAAAATAATAGTAGCAGAAAAACCCCAATAATAACTGACATTTAGTGAATTATGATTTGCAAAGTGCAAAGTTTCTAATTATCTCTTAATTACCCAATCTAATGGTGTTTTCTTCTTCCTCATTCTTCTTGACCTCTCCTTAGCATTTGAGAATTGTCTTTCTTCTCCTCCTGGATATCTTCTCCTCTCTGGGTTTTAAATGACCTTGAACTCTCCTGTTTGCCCAGCTATCTCTCAATCTCGTTACCTGTTTCTTTATCCTGGTCATGTCCACCAATTGCTGCAGACTTTCAAAACTCTGTCCTGATATCTTTTCTCCTTACATTAATTCTTTCTCACTTAGTGATCTCATCAATTTCCATGCATTCAATGATCATTCCTATGTAGCTGATTCTCATATCTATATATAAAACACTAGATTTTCTTCTGAGCTACTGTCACTTATTGCCTTCTAGATTTTGGGCATCTCATACTGGATGGTCCATAGGCATCTCTAACTCAAATGTTCAAAACAGAACTTATCTCTTCCACCAATGACCTCCTCTCCTCTAAGTTTACCTATTACTTACAAGAGCATAACCATCCTCCCATTCACTGAGACTCAGTCATTCAGTCATTTGTTATGTGCCAGTCTCTGTGCTAAATGATACTTTAGCTTCATCCTTGACATTTCACAATTACCCCACATATGCAATCCATTGCCCTTTCTTGTTTCTACGTTCAGAATTTCCTTGGGTATGACCTCTTTCTTACACATAACCCTACTTCTGACCTTCCTCATTTCTTGTCTAACAAATCACAGTACCCTTCTAATTCTTCTCCCTCCATCAGTTTCCTCCCAACCTCAGTTGTCAGTGTTATTCTTGATGTTTAGTTCTGGCCATGTCATTTCCCTTTCTCCTCAATGAGCTATAGTGACTCTCTATTACCTCCATATTGAAATATGACTCATCTTGTTTTTCATTTAATGTCATCCTCATTATCACATCCTTTCTTAGCTTTCCAGGATTTTTATATTTTAATCACCTCCAAGTAATAATGGCAGTTTTCATTTAAACCAGACTTCAAGCTTTGCAGAGCTCTACATTAATTATTTGGATCCTTATAACAACCCTCTGTATTAGGTCCTATTATTGTCTACATTTTATAGAGGGGGAAATTGGGACACAGAGAAATTATGTCCCTCATTCAAGATCACATAGATAATAAATTATGAGGTAGGATTTTAATTCAAGTCTTTCTCTTTGCACTGTGCTTCCTAGCCCCTATTCAGTGGTGCAGAAACACTGGCTTATGTGTAGTTCCTCAAACACAAACCTTTACATTAGCTGTCTCCCTTGCCTGGGTTTTTCTGTTCCTGCCAGCTTCTTTTAAGACTTGACTCAAATGTCATCTTAAAAAGGCAGTTCCCAGTTTCTCCAGCTGCTACTGCCTTTCCTCTCAAATTTTCATTATTTATTCACTGTATATCTTACATATACATATAACTGCTTTTTATGTGTTACTGCTTAAATTAGAAAGCAAGCTCTTCAAGGACAAGGACTTTTTTTGGCCTTTTTTGTATCCCGAATCCTCATTATAGTGCCTGACATATTGTAAGTGCTAAATAAATTCTTGACTAATTAACTGCTCCTCACATATCACCTCATTTGATCCCCAAAGCAAGATAAATCCAAGTCATATTATCCCCACTTTACAGGAAATGGAAGAAATTGAAGCATAGAGGTTAATTGACTTGCCCAAGGTCACTCAGATCGGGGACAGAACTAGGACTAGAATCAGGTTCTTCTACAGGTTTCTGATTTCATTAAGGATGTGGGATATTGTTTTCTCCCCTTTTGTAAGTCATCTGATGCTAAACTGTTTGAATGGAGACAGTTTTTCCTTAAGGTTTCATTAAGCCAGCTTCATACTTGGTTGTGTCCTTATCCCAGTCAGACCATGATTGATATCCCATATTACGCTTCATTAGTATTCATGATATGACTGCTAGAAGCCTGAAAGAAATGAAACATTGAGCTTCATAAAGTACCACTGATAATTCCCTCTTCCCTTTCTTTTCCTTCAGAGGGTGGTGCCACTTTCCTGATGTTGATGTCAAGTAAAGAAAGCCTGGGAAAGAAATACCCAAATGAAAGTAAAAAAAAAATCAGGAATGTCTATCTAGCAATTGTTCTGTAATGGGTATTTTTACCATTGTCTTTTCTTCACTTATGTCTCTGTGATGCTGGTGAATCTCTCTTTTCTTTTGGAATGCATATTTCCATGGCTCAGCATTTCTGTTCCGTAAAAGGAAAGGAGTTACTGTGCATCTTACAGATTCCCCTGAATATTCCATGTGAAGCAGAACAAGTATTTGTTTTGTTTTGTTTTGTTTTTTGCTTTTGCACCTCTGATTTTCCTTCCTTTCTTCATGTATGTTATAAGCTATTTAATTATACATTGCCTTCATCTCATAAGTTATCATTTCATTTCAAATAACATGGTGGTTCAAGCTAAGGAAATGATTCATCTCCATAATATAGTGGAAACTATTCTTTGACAGAATTTTTTTTTTAGAAACCAGATTATAATTTTATGTTATGTGAACACATCTTTGGAGGCTAAAATTAATGGTGATAAGAAGCTTATGCAACAGGCAAAAGGGATCTGGGGCCAAGTAAAAAATAAACTCTTCAGTGGCTCTTTTACAGTCAATGAAGCTGCAAATACATTTAACATTTGGCTACACACTCAGGGTTATGAAGGCATCTTGTGCAGTGCAGATATAGTACAGAAAGTTCCCAACCTTGCAGCCTTGCTTTTTTTTCCTGTTTCACCTTTCCTCATCCTCACAAGTATTCTTTTTGTGATAGAGGTAAAGGGAGGATTGTCATTATTTAACAAGATAAAGAAGGAAAGATGATGCCTTGAGTTTTTTATTAGTGTCTTTGCAAAATTGCTTTTGACAGAACCTTGTCAAGTCATGTATTTTTTTATGGAGCACAGGAGGGAGGAAAGTAGCCCCAGAAGATTTCATATATTACTCAATATGAAAGATGCCTTATTGCTAGTCTACTGTATAAAGTCTCTCTGTAGAGCCTCAAAGGGACAGAATAACCAGGTAGTGTCAAAGAAACAGAGAAAGAAGCAGAGTCTGTCAGAGCCATCATGTTAGAGTCTAATTCATCTGAACACAGATGTGGTACATAAGCATAGATATACTTTTAACAAATGGTTGTAGTGAATTGTTCAGTGTCATTTCACTGCTCATTGAAACATTGGCATAAGGCTTAACAGATGATGCCAAATGGCAGTGGCATAAGTCCCCAAGGAATTTTTGCCTAAATAATGACAGTCAATGGCTAATCAGGAACCTTCTCTGATAACTTTTCATCAAAAATAGCCAAATATAGGAGTCATTTGTTTTTATTAGTGTGAAATGTAACTACTAAAAATAAGCTAATTTTCCTTTATCTTGTGTGTAGAGCCACAGAGCAGTCCTCCCAAATTTGACTGGACCGAGAGCATGCCGCCATCGCCACCATCGTAAAGAAATGTTGCATCTCAATGCAGCTCCCCTTCCACTGTAGACATTTATGTTAGACACATTTAACAGTTTCTCTATGATCAATCTTGGTCATTCCAATTGTGCACTTTGAATAACATTTTTACCCCTAGACATAAGCCAAGAAGTGTCAGATGGAGGACAGGGAGACTTAATAAAGTGTATGTAAATAAATTTCCCAGATTACCATGTCATTGTCAGGTGACAGATTACTGAAAGGCTTCAGTCACAAGCTCACTCCATCATTTCAACTACAAAACTGCTGCTTTCTCTTGCTTGGTTAGTCAAAAACGTGCTTTGAAGAGGTATCAGAAAGAGAATAGGTGCCAGAAACTTTCCTAAGTTTATGTCTTTTTTATACTAGAAAGGGGAGGGGGAAATTTATATGACAGGCTGGGAAAGATTGGGGAAATTTTGGTATATTGGGAAGGGGAAAGGATCTTTCAGAGAGGCAAATATGTCTTCCCTCCAAGGTTTTCCCAAAATTGTGGCATATGGGCTACTCAGGGGGAATTAGCACTACTGATGTGCAGGCTTGCTTGTTCCCTTTCAGGGTAACTCACTCACCTTTGGTGTCCACCTTCACCCAACCTGTGGTTCCAAAACTAGGTTGAGGAAAACTGACAGGCCTCAAATCTATTGGTAAATTAGGGGGATATTTACCTCAAACATGTGAAGACTTTACATGGTAGAATGAACAGATGAGAACAACTTCTTCTAATGACCTTGAAAATGGCTGAAGTAAGTCCTGTGGAGTGATCAGCACTTGGTCAGACACTGGTGTTTGTATATATTTATTATAACCAAATATGTATATACACATATATGTTTATGTATATATATGTATATATGTATGTGTGTATATATGTTTTATGTATGTTCATGTAACCATCCAACTGGAATTTTGCCCCCAACCCTAGCCTCTTGTTGATTCTTGAGTATTGGAGAGTGAGGCAAATCTTTAAGAAGTCTCTTTTATTCTTTGTGTAATGTCACAGAAAGAATGTTGGACCTAGACTCACTTAACCTAGTTATGTTTCTCCTGGAGAAGACACAGAATCAATGCTCTCTTCAAGCCCTTGAAAGGCTGGATGTGGAAAAGTGTTAGACTTTTTGTTCTACTTGCCCCTGGGGGTTAGAACTAGAATCAAGAGATGGAAATTTCACAGAAGTAAATTCAGGCTTGAGAGCAGCAAGAATTTGGTAACAATTAGAGCTATCCAGAAAGGGAAATGGACCTTCATCAGTAGAAAGTCATGTTTCATTGGAGGTCTTCGAGCAAAGGCTGGACCACTAGTTGATGGGTACATGATTCCTTTCCAGGTATGAGTTGGACTCAGTGGCTGTTGAAATCTCTTAGATTCAATGATTCTGTAATTTGAGACCTGGATCTGCTACTTACTAACCTCACTATCCTCATCAATGATACAGGGCATAATAATCCTCACACCATCTGCCCCACATAGGTTGTCATAAAGAACAGACATTGCCTAATGTAAAAGACTCTATACATTAGAACTGTCATACCTTATTATCATTCTGAAAGGTGTTATGCACCAAATATATACTCACATATAAATGGAATGACTTTATCAAAGGCAACAAATAGAACTGCTAGTGTTGGAATGAAAACTAAAAAAGGGTTTAGAAGCCCAGGCAAAGGCACCAGATCACACTGCCAACTGGAGATGCCAACTGTGGCAGGGCTTTGTCTGCCATCTCTGAGCACTAGTGCCAGCAGCTGCCAGGCTTACTCTCCTACTCTTCCTGTTGCCTATAATTTTAGTTCTTTTCACATGAAGATATAGTCAGATATGTGGTGAGAACAGCCATAAGAAAATAAAATCAAAATGGGAGCGGTGAGAAGGCAAGAGGGATGGGAGGAGAGGAATTAAACTTGAAGGAAATGCTGATTTCGCATACACAGCTGAAGTGTTTTTTGTTGTGGTAGTTACTGCAGATGGAAGAATGAGTGAGATGTATAGCCTTAAAGGATTTTTTCTTTTAGAGAAAATGACATTGAGCTACAGTAGATTAAAATGTAATGTTAGATTCTAATGGAAAACGAATATTACTCTTGAGAACAAGTTAACAGTATTTTCTTCCTGCAAATGAAACAAAATGACCCTTGCTCTCTCTCCCCAAATGTTTTCTTCTAAAGCAGGAAAGAATTACTTCCCAAACCACTTTTACACTCTTTTTTAGACAAAGTGATAGCTCTGAGAAAGAAAAAGCAAATAGGAGGAGGAAACTCAGAGAAAAACAAAAATTGAAGGTTAAATGCATCTTGGAGGTCATACATTCTAAATATGTCTAGTGGACTGCTTCGCTCTTCATAAACTTTAGCTCTTTAAGCTTCTGAGCTTTTTTTAGTCACACCTTGTTTTTTTCCCAACCCCATTTCCTCTTAGTTCAATTTCCCATTCCATTCTCATTTTTTTCTTTTTCTTTATTCCCTTTAGGTTTTCCGAGTGTGTACATGCTTTCTTTTTCTTTTATTTTTAGTTTGTGGAGAACATTGTTTTGTATTAGGCACTGTTTTCCTTTCTTTGCCCCCTTTTCTTCAGGTATTGTAATTTTGGTTGGTTTGAGTTAACGCCGTTCTCCTTCTACATTCTGTTTCCTCTACTCTAATTAATGGGGAATTGAAACTGATTCACTCCTCAATAGAGCACTAGCAGCCTTAACTTCTTGCCCCCAGTCTGTTGTGACTTTAATAGTAATGAAACAAAAGGGTTACTATTGGTTCTCATGGCTGCTAGAAACACTGTTACTGATATGCTTGAGTAGGTTGGATGAGAGAAGGTAAGGATGATAAAAAAAAACAAAAACAAAAAGCTATAGCAGAGAGAGAGATTGGAATGTTTGAGATTCACACAGAAATGAATGAGAAATATAATTTGATTGAATAAAGACAGTGATTTAAGAGTTTTTGTACATGTAAACCTCTCTGAATCAAAGTTTACCATCAAAATACCATCCTCTTAATTTCACAAAAGGACACATGCCCAAATACCTAAGTACCACTCCAGGAGAAGCAAATAATTAGCAAAAATCAGTGTTCTGTATGCTGTGCTACATAGGCAAAATAGTGTTTGGAGGCAGCTAGGCAGTGGATAGAGCACCAGAGATGAGTCAGAGAAGGTAGGGATGGTAAGAAGCAGCAGCAAGTAGAGGTTGGAATGATTGGGGTTCACACAGAAATGAATGAGAAACATAATTTGCTTGAATAAAGGTAGTGATTTTTGCATATATAAACCATTCTGAATCAAGGTTGCCATCAAAATAGCATCCTCATCATTGCACAAAAGGACAAATGCCTATCATTCCAGAAATAAGAAAAAATTAGGAGAAATCAATGTTTTTCATACCAAATTGAGTGTGCATGTTACTCCTTCCTTGAGCTAAACATGATGAGAGGAAACTTCACTTTATCCCTCACACCTCCCTTCTTTTCCCCTCCATTGAAAAAGCTTTTTCTTGTCTCTTTTATGAGAGATAATTTGCCCCATTCCATTGCTCCCTTTCTCCTCCCAATATATTTCTCTATCACCCCTTAATTTTATTTTTTTAGATATGATCACTTCCTGTTCAACTCACCCTGTGCTTTCTGGCTATATATATAGACAGTGTGTGTGTGTGTGTGTGTGTGTGTGTGTGTGTGTGTGTGTGTTGTGTGTGTGTGTGTGTG
The DNA here is from genome assembly GCF_028372415.1 of Notamacropus eugenii. Classification (NCBI taxonomy): domain Eukaryota; kingdom Metazoa; phylum Chordata; class Mammalia; order Diprotodontia; family Macropodidae; genus Notamacropus; species Notamacropus eugenii. The sequence continues at coordinate 669,280,016 of NC_092872.1, forward strand.
TCTGTGTCTGTGTCTGTGTGTCTGTGTGTGTGTATAATCCCTCCAACTACCCAAATACTGAGAAAAGTCTTAAGGATTACAAATATTATCTCTCCATATAGGAATGTGAACAGTTCAACTTTAGAAAGTCCTCTATACTTTCTCTTTCATGTTTACCTTTTCATGCTTCTCTTGATTCTTGTGTTTGAAAGTCAAATTTTCTATTCAGTTCTGGTCTTTTCATTAAGAATGCTTGAAAGTCATCTATATCATTGAATGACCATTTTTTTTCCCTCTGAAGTATTATATTCAGTTTTGCTGGGTAGGTGATTCTTGGTTTTAATCCCAGTTCCTTTGACTTCTGCAATATTATGTTCCAAGCCCTTTCATCTCTTAATGTAGAAGCTGCCAGATTCTGTGTTATCTGGATTGTATTTCCACAATACTTGAATTGTTTCTTTCTAGCTGGTGGCAATATTTTCTCCTTGACCTGGGAACTCTGGAATTTGGCTACAATATTCTTAGGAGTTTCTCTTTTCAGGTCTCTTTCAGGAGGTGATTGGTAGACTCTTTCAATATTTATTTTGCCCTCTGATTCTAGAATATCAGGGCAATTTTCCTTGATAATTTCATGACAGATAATGTCTAGGCTGTTTTTTTGATCATGGCTTTCAGGTAGTCCCATAATTTTTAAATTGTCTCTCCTGGATCTATTTCCCAGGTCAGTTATTTTTCCAATGAGATATTTCACTTTGTCTTCCAGTTTTTCATTCTTTTGGTTTTGTTTTATACTTTCTTGGTTTCTCATGAAGTCATTAGCTTCCATCTGCTCCCCTCCCACTCTTAGAAAAAGTCCTCTCACTGATCTCCGAAACTCTATTTGGAGCCTGTGGGCTGAGGGATCCAGGAACCTCTGCTACTGCAGGGGACCCTGCCACTGAGGCCTGTTCTGGTCCTGCTCCCCCAAGTGCCCCATGCCCAAGTCTGGGCTGTGCTCTGCCCTTCATCAGCTGTGACTGACATTTCCTATTGGCCCTTCAGAACACCACGGGTTGGCAATTTCTTTCACTCTTTCATTCTGTGGCTTCTACTACTCTAGAATTTGCTGAGTCATTTTTTACAGGTATTTTATGGGCTGTGGGGGAAGAGCTAGCATATATGTACCTTTCTAGTTCACCATTTTGGCTCTGTTCCCCCTCCACCCCCCAGAAAATATAAGGTTTTTTTATGTGAATCTTTACATAAGTACCATTGAATTCAGTACCACTGTAGACTCTAAGCTCAGTAAAATATCTGTTATATAGTAAGCATTTAATAAAGCTCCTTCTCTGTCTCTGTCTCTACCTTGGTCTCTCTTTGTCTTTGTGCCTCTCTCTCTATCTTTTCGTTTCTGCCGCTCTTTGTCTCTCAGAATTTGGGCAAATGTATGGGAAGACTGGATTTCACAAAAAAAAGGAAAAAAAATGTGAGTGTAGTGCCTTGGTCATAGTAGAGATAGTGAATATTTTTGATATGAGTATATTTAGGCCTTGTAACTAAAATTGCTAGCCATAAAAGTTATATAAGATGCTATCTCTCCACTCTCTTTCCAGGAGGTAGCTTTAGAGAAACTCTGCCTAGTAGCTTGAAATAATGGAGATTCTTTTATTTTTCCTCTTGGAGCCAGCAAATCATCTCAGATGTAATGCCAGGCAGTAATGTAAAGGAACAAATGGGGATGGTCAAATGGTCTCAAACCAAGTATTAATCAACTTAGAGTAACAAACACTTTAGTTTTATCAGGTCTAATGCTGACATCCTGGGTAAGATGGGCTGGGTAGGATGAAATGGAATCTCAGGGAGAGTACTAAATACTGTCTCTTTTGTAACTGGATGAGCTATTCTCATAGAACACACAGAAAAAGGATGATTAAAAACTTGGTACAGGCCAAGCCAAGATGGTGGAGTAGAAGCAGGGACCTGCTACAGCTCTCCCACCAAACCCTTTAAAAAACCTATAAAAATGACTAAACAAATTCCAGAGTAACAGAAGTCACAAAATGACAGATTGAAGCAAATTTCCAGCTGAAGACAATCTGAGAGGTTGATGGGTAGGGTCTATCACACCAGACTATCAGTGAAGCACAGTTCAGCGTTGGCCACATTGGCACAGACTGTGCAGGAGTAGGCCTTAGTAGACTGAATTGTTGGCAGCTGTTATGGATTCCTGCCTTTTCAACCCACAAATGCTAAAGACAGTTTCAAAGTTCAGTGGGAAGAGTCTCTCACCTGGTTGAGAGGGAAGCCTGGTCCAGCCCAAGCCCCAGTCCCAGCCTGGCTCTGGTTCTAGGGTGCCTGTGCCATTGCTGAAGTGGAGGGCTGTTTCTGGAGCCCTCCACTTAACAAAGCTCAAAAGTCAAATAACTGGCTTAGACAATGAGCAAACATGGGTAAAAGAAATAGACTATAGATTCTTAATTTCTCAATGAAGAGGTATTTTCTTACATTACTGGTGACAAGAAAGATCAAAACATACAACTAGAAGACAACTAAGGCAGGGCTCTTATGTCCAAAGCCTCTAAGAAAAATAGGAATTGGTCTCATGCTCTGGAAAAGCTCAGAAAGGATTTTGAAAATCAAGTCAAAAGTAGACAGGGCAGAGCCAAGATGGTGGAGTAGACGGACAGACTTGTAGAAGCTATCCCCCCACAATCCATAAATACCTGTAACAAATAACTAAACAAGTTTTAGAGTAGCAGAAGCCACAAAATGACAGAGTGGGGGAGATTTCCAGCCCAAGACAGCCTGGAAGGCTGACAGGAAAGGTCTACTGCACCAGGCTCCAGGTGGAGCAAAGCCCACGGAGCACAGCACAGCTTTACTCACAGTCTCAGACAGGACTGGAACAGACTTCAGGGTGTGGAATTCCAGGTAGCAGCTGCGGTTCTCAGATCACTCAACCCACAAACATCAAAGATAGTATCAAATGTCAGTGAGAAAGCTGTTTCACCTGGATGTGAAGGAAGCAGGGTCATGCTCTAACTCCAGCTCCAGGCAGCCCACGTGGTGGCACCATCCATTTTTGGAGGCCTCAGTCTAAAGACCCTGGGGAACTTGAGCCACTGATCTGGATCTCAGCCCTGAGTAGCCCTGGGGTGAGGAGGAGCACTGGCTGGTGGATATGGTGGAGGCTCTGGGGAGGGAATTCCACTTTCAGATCCTGGGCAGAAAAGATTATAGTTGCTCCCAGATTGTGGCCACCTTGATTGTGCCACCTTGGAGGAACTGAGAAATTACAGGTCTCTCGAGTATACCCTCCCCTTGACAAAGGACTCAAAACTCAAGTAACTGGCTGGGAAAATGCCCCCAAAAAGGGAAAACATAAGACTATAGAACAGGTACTGATGAGCAGATATTTTTTTCCATCTTTCTGGATGAGGTAGAACAATGCATAATATAAGAGGAAGACTGAAAAGTCAAGCCTACTGCATTCAAAACCTCCAAAACAAATATGCAATGGTTTTAGGCCATGGAAGAGCTCAAAAAAGATTTTGAAAATCAAGTAAGAGAGGTGGAGGAAAAGTTGGGAAGAGACGTGATAGGTATGCAAGAAAATCATGAAAACTGAGTCAACAGCTTACTAAAGGAGACCCCAAAAATGCTGAAGAAAATAGCACCTTTAAAAATAGGCTAACTCAAATGGCAAAAGAGGTTCAAATACCAATGAGGAGAAGAATGCTTTAAATAGCAGAATTAGTCAAATGGAAAAGGAGGTTCAAAAGCTCAATGAAGAAAATAGTTCTTTAAAAATTAGAATGGAGCAGATGAAAAGTAATGACATTATAAGAAATCAAGAAATTACAGAACAAAACCAAAAAAATGAAAAAAAATAGAAGATAATGTGAAATATCTCATTGGAAAACCAACTCATCTGGAAATAGATCCAGGAGATACAATTTAAAAATTATGGGACTACCTGAAAGCCACAATCAAAAAAAGAACCTAGACATCATCTTTCATGAAATTATCAAGGAAAACTGCCCTGCTATTCTAGAACCAGAAGGTAAAATAAATATTGATAGAATTCACCAATAACCTCCTGAAAGAGATTTAAAATGAAAAACTCCAAGGAATACTGTAGCCAAATTCCAGCGTTCTCAGATCAAGGAGAAAATATTGCACGTAGCCAGAAAGAAACAATTCGAGTACTGTGGAAATACAAACATGAAAACACAAGATCTAGCAGTTTCTACATTAAGGGATGAAAGGGCTTGGAATATAATATTCCAGAAATCAAAGGAATTGGGATTAAAACCAAGGATCACCTATCCAGTAAAACTGAGCATAATACTTCAGGGGGAAAAAATGGTCATTCATTGAAATAGAGGACTTTCAAGCATTCTTTATGAAAAGACCAGAACTGAATAGAAAATTTGAATTTCAAAAACAGGAATCAAGAGAAGCATGAAAAGGCAAGTAGGAAAGAGAAATCATAAGGGACTTAATAAAGTTGAACTGTTTACATTCCTACATGGAAAGAAAATATTTGTAACTCTTGAAATTTTTCTCAGTGTTGGGCACTTGGAGGGATTATACAAACATATATAGACAGAGGACACAGAATGAGTGGAGTAGGAAGGGATGATATTTAAAAGAATAAAATTAAGGTACAAGAGAAGAATAATTGAGAGTTGAAATGGAGAAATGGAATGAGGCAAATTATCTCTCATAAAAGAGGCAAGATAAAAACCTTTTCATTGGAGGAGAAAGGGGATGGTGAGAGGAAAAAATGAACCTTACTTTCATCACATTTGACTTAAAGATGGAACAACATACACACTCAATTTGGTATGAAAATCTATCCTATATTACAGGAAAGTAGGGACAAAGGGGAGAAGTGGGGTGGGGGGATGATAGTAGGGAGGGCAAATTGGAGGAGGGAGTAATTAGAAGCAAACACTATTGGGGAGGGACAAGGTTAAAAGACACAATAGAATAAATGGGGGGGCAGGAAAGGATGGAGGGAAATATTGTTAGTCTTTCACAACATGTCTATTATGGGAGTCTTTTTAAAAGCTACACATATATAGCTTATATTGAATTGCTTGCCTTCTCAGCATGGATGGGTGGGGAGGGATGAAGACAGAGAAGTTAGAACTCAAAGTTTTAGGAACCAATGTTGATAATTGTTTTACATGCAACTGGGGAATAAGAAATACAGTTAATGGGGTATAGAAATCTATCTTGCCCTACAAGAAATGAGAGAAGGTGGGGATAAGGGAAGGAAGGAGTGTGACAGAATGGAGGGAAAACTATTAGCATTATTGATCATATCAACATCAAAACTAACAGAAACCACATGATTATCTCAATAGATGCAGAAAAAGCTTTTGACAAAATATAACACTCATTCCTCTTGAAAACACTGGTGAGCATAGGAATAAATGAAAATTTCTGCAAAATAATAAGTAGTATCTACGTAATTCCTTCAGCAAGAATTATGTGCAATAGGGATAAGCTAGAAGCATTTCCAGTAAGATCAGAGATGAAACAAGGATGTCCATTATCACCAATATTATTCAGTATGGTTCCAGAAATGTTAGCTGTAGCAATAAGAGAAGAAAAAAGAAATTGAAGGAATTTGTATAGGCAAAGAAGAAACTAAGTTATCATTCTTTGCAGATGATATGATGATATACTTAGTGAACCCCAGAGAATTGGAAAAACCTACTTGAAATAATAAACAACTTTGGCAAAGTTGCAGGTTACAAAATAAACTCATACAAATCTGCATTTCTGTACATTACTAACAAAGCCCAACAGAAAGAGACAGAGAAATCCCATTTACAGCTAAGGTAGACAGTATAAAATATTTGGGAGTCTACCTGCCAAAGCAAACCCAGGGACTATATGAACACAATTACAAAATACTTTTCACACAAATAAAGTCAGATCTAAGTAAGTGGAAAAATATTAGTTGCTCTTGAACAGGGTGAGCCAACATAATAAAAATGAAAATTCTACCAAAATTAATTTGCTTATTCAGTGCTATACAAATCAAACTATCAGATAATTATTTTCTAGAGGTAGAAAAATAATATCAAAAGTCATGTGGAAGAAAAAAAAAGATTCAGAATATAAAGGGAACTAAGGTTAAAGAAATGCTGGGGAAGGTGGCCTAGCCCTATCAGATCTCAAATTGTATTATAAAGCAGCAATTATCAAAACCACTTAGTACTGGCTAAGAAACAGAGGTTTAGACCAGTGGAATAGGTTAGGTACTCTAGAAACAGCAGTCATGAATGTAGCAATCTACTATTTGATAAGCCCAAGGACCCCAGGTTCTTGGATAAGAAATCATTGTTTGACAAAATTGCTGGGAAAACTGGATAGCAGTATGGCAGAAACTGGGCATAGACCAATGCTGAACACTGTACACAAGGGTCCAAATGGGTACATGATCTAGCTATAAATATTGATAATATAAACAAATCAGTGGAGCAAGAAATAGTATATTTATCAGATTTATGGAGAATGGAGAAATTTTTGACTAACCAAGAGACAGAAAACATTATGAAGTGCAAAATGGGTAATTTTGATTATAAGAAATTGAAAAGTTTTTGTACAAACAAACCCAATGCAACCATAATTAGGAGGGAAGCAGAAAACTGGGAAAGAATTTTTCTAGTTAGTATCTGTGATAAAGGCCTCGTTTCTAAAATATATAGAGAACTGAGTCAAAAATACAATAATACAAGTCATTTCCCAACTGATAAATGGTCAAAGGATATGAACAGGCAGTTTTCAGAGTAAGAAATTAAAGCTATCTATAGTCATATGAAAAAGTGCTCTAAATCACTACTTATTAGAGACATGCAAATCAAAACAACTCTGAGATACCACATCACATCTATCAGATTGGCTAACATGACAAAAGAGGAAGATGATAAATTTTATAGAAGATGAAGGATGGTTGGATCACTAATTCATTGTTGATGGAGCTGTGAGCTAATCCAACCATTCTAGAAAGCAATTTGGAACTATGCCCAAAGGGCTACAAAAATGTACATACCTTTTGGCCCAGTATTATTTCTTCAAGGACTTTATCCCCAAGAGATCATAAAAATGCAAAAGGGTACCACATGTACAAAAATATTTATAGCAGCTCTCTTTGTGATGGCCAAAAAACTGGAAATCAAGGGGATGTACATCAATTGGGAAATGATTGGATAAATTTTGGTATACAAATGTAATGGAATACTATTGTGCTATAAGAAATGATTAACAAGAAGACTTCAGAGAGGCCTGGAAAAACTTATATGAACTGATGCTGAGTAAAAGGAGAAGAACCAGGATAATATTTGACACAGAACTTTGTACACAGTGTGTGAGGAATTTTTCTTGTAGACTTAGCACTTCATTGCAATGCAAGGATTTAAAAAAATTCCCAATGAACTCTTTTTTTTTTTTTTTTTTTTTCTTTTTTTTTTAATTTTTTTATTAATTTTTTTATTTTTTTTAATGTTTAACAATCACTGCCATACAATTGCGATTTTATCCCTCCCCACCCACCCCCCACTACCTCCCTCCCTCCCCACGACTGCATACAATTCTGTATAGATTCTACATATACTTTCCTATTGAGTATATTTTCACTATCGTCATGCTATGTAGTCAGACTAAGATAAATGAAAGAATCCGTATAACAAATCAGAACATGATACACAAACAGATACACATACACAAACATGATCTGCTACATTATGTGAGTGACTTCCATATTTCTCTCTCTGAGTGTGGAAGGCTTTTTGCCTTGAGGTCCTCCATTGGGATTTTTTTTTTTTTCAGAAGTTCTTGTGTTATTACAAAAATCTAAGTCTACCAGAAAAAACTCTCACACACTGTGGTTGTTGCTGTGCATAAAGTTCTCCTGGTTCTGCTCCTTTCACTCAGCATCAGGTCATATAAGTCCTTCCAGGCCTCTCTGAAGTCTTCTTGTTCATCATTTCTTATGGCACAATAGTACTCCATTACATTCATATACCATAATTTATTCAGCCATTCCCCAATTGATGGACATCCCCTTGACTTCCAGTTTTTGGCAACTACATAGAGTGCTGCTATAAATATTTTTGTACATGTGGGACCCTTTCCCATTTTTATGATCTCTTGGGGATATAGTCCTAGTAGCGATATTGCTGGGTCAAAGGGTATGCACATTTTTGTAGCCCTTTGGGCATAGTTCCAAATTGCTCTCCAGAATGGTTGGATGCGCTCACAGCTCCACCAACAATGAATTAGTGTTCCAACTCTCCCACATCCTCTCCAGCATTTATCATTTTCTTGTTCTGTCATGTTTGCCAATCTTATAGGTGTGATGTGGTACCTCAGAGTTGTTTTGATTTGCATCTCTCTAACCAATAGTGATTTAGAGCATTTTTTCATATGATTATAGATAGCTTTAATTTCTTCCTCTGAAAATTGCCTGTTCATATCCTTTGACCATTTATCAATTGGGGAATGACTTGTATGATTATACATTTGGGTCAGTTCTCTATATATTCTAGAAATGAGGCCTTTATCCCCAAGCTTAGCTGTAAAAATTTTTTCCCAATTTACTACATCCCTCCGGATTTTGGTTGCATTGGGTTTGGTTGTGCAAAAACTTCTCAGTTTAATGTACTCAAAGTTATCCATTTTGCATTTCATAATGCATTCTATCTCTTCTTTAGTAAAGAATTCTTCCCTTCTCCATAGATCTGATAAATACACTATTCCTTGCTTCTCCAGTTTATTCATGGTATCAATCTTTATACCTAAATCATGTACCCATTTGGACTTTATTCTTGTGTACGGTGTCAGGTATGGGTCTATGCCTAATTTCCGCCACACTGTTATCCAGTTTTCCCAGCAATTTTTGTCAAACAATGAGTTCTTATCCCAGAAGCTGGGGTCCTTGGGTTTATCAAACAGAAGGTTGCTATATTCCTTGCCTACTGCATCTTGAGTGCCAAGTCTATTCCACTTGTCTACCTCTCTGTTTCTTAGCCAATACCAAGTGGTTTTGATAATTGCTGCTTTATAGTACAGTTTAAGGTCTGGTAGCGCTAGGCCACCTTCCCAAGCATTTCTTTTCATTAGTCCCTTTGATATTCTGGACCTTTTGTTTTTCCAAATGAATTTTGATATTATTTTATCCAGCTCTAGAAAGTAATTGTCTGATAGTTTAATTGGTATGGCACTAAATAAGTATATTAATTTGGGTAGAATTGTCATTTTTATTATATTAGCACGGCCTACCCATGAGCAACTAATGTTTTTCCACTTACTTAAATCTGAGTTTATTTGTGCAAAAAGTGTCTTGTAATTGTGTTCATATAGTCCCTGGGTTTGTTTTGGCAGGTAGACTCCTAAGTATTTTATACTGTCTACCCTAACTTTAAATGGGATTTCTCTTTCTATCTCTTGCTGTTGAACTTTGTTGCTAATATATAGGAATGCAGAAGATTTGTGTGGGTTTATTTTGTACCCTGCAACTTTGCCAAAGTTGTTTATTAATTCAAGTAATTTTTTACTTGAATCTCTGGGATTCTCTAGGTAAATCATCATATCATCTGCAAAAAGTGATAACTTAGTTTCTTCTTTGGCTATTCTAATTCCTTGAATATCTTTATCTTGTCTAATTGCTACAGCTAACATTTCTAGTACCATATTGAATAATAGTGGTGATAATGGACAACCTTGTTTCACCCCTGATCTTATTGGGAATGCATCTAGCTTATCCCCATTGCATATAATGCTTGCTGAAGGTTTTAGATAGATACTGCTTATTATTTTATGGAAAGTTCCCTTTATTCCTACGTTCTCCAATGTTTTTAGTAGGAATGGATGTTGTATTTTGTCAAAAGCTTTTTCTGCATCTATTGAGATAATCATGTGGTTTTTGTTAGCTTTGTTGTTGATGTGGTCGATAATGCTAATAGTTTTCCTAATATTGAACCAGCCCTGTAGTCCTGGTATGAATCCTACCTGATCATAATGTATTAATCTCATGATTAGATGCTGTATTCGTTTTGCTAAAATCTTATTTAAAATTTTTGCATCTATATTCATTAGGGAAATTGGTCTATAATTTTCTTTCTCTGTTTTGTCTCTTCCTGGTTTGGATATCAAAACCATATTTGTATCATAGAAAGAATTTGGGAGGACTCCTTCTTCCCCAATTTTCAAGAATAGTGTATGTAGTATTGGAATTAACTGTTCTTTAAATGTTTGATAGAATTCACTTGTGAATCCATCTGGCCCTGGAGATTTTTTCCTAGGGAGTTCATTGATGGCTTGTTCAATTTCTTTTTCTGAGATGGGGTTGTTTAAGTATTCAACTTCCTCTTCTGTTAATCTGGGCAATTTGTATTTTTTAAAATATTCATCCATCTCGTTTAGATTATCGAATTTGTGGGCATAAAGTTGGGCAAAGTAGTTTCTAATTATTGTTTTAATTTCCTCCTCATTGGAGGTGAGTTCACCCCTTTCATTTTTAATGTTAGTAATTTGGTTTTCTTCTTTCTTTTTTTTGATCAGATTAACCAAAGGCTTATCAATTTTATTAGTTTTTTCATAAAACCAACTATTGGTTTTATTTATTAATTCAATAGTTTTCTTTATTTCAATTTTATTAATCTCTCCTTTGGTTTTCAGTATTTCTAATTTGGTATTTACTTGGGGATTTTCAATTTGTTCTTTTTCTAGCTTTTTCAACTGCAAGCCTAAGTCATTGATCTCCTCTTTCTCTATTTTATTTATGTAAGCATTCAGAGATATAAAACTTCCCCTAATAACTGCTTTTGCAGTGTCCCATAAGTTTTGGTACGTTGTCTCACTATTGTCATTCTCTTGAATGAAGTTGTTGATTGTTTCTATGATTTCTTCTTTAACCCAATCCTTCTTTAGAATTAGATTATTTAGTTTCCAATTGATTTTTGGTTTCTCTTTCCATGGCCTTTTATTACATGTAATTTTTAATGCATTATGATCTGAAAAGGATGCATTGATTATCTCTACCTTTCTGCACTGGATTGTGAGATTTTTATGTCCTAGTACATGGTCAATTTTTGTAAATGTTCCATGTACCGCTGAGAAAAAGGTATATTCCTTTCTATTCCCATTTAATTTTCTCCAAAGATCTATCATATCTACCTTATCCAGAGTTTTATTTACCTCCTTAACCTCTTTCTTGTTTATTTTAAGGTTGGATTTATCTAGTTCAGAGAGGGGGAGGTTGAGGTCCCCCACTAGTATAGTTTTGCTATCAATTTCTTCCTTCAACTCCCCCAACCTCTCCTCTAAGAATCTGGATGCTATACCACTTGGAGCATACATGTTTAGTAATGATATTGCTTCATTGTCTATGGTGCCTTTTAGTAGGATATAGTTTCCATCCTTATCCCTTTTGATTAGATCTATTTCTGCTTTTGCTTTGTCTGAGATTAGGATTGCTACTCCTGCCTTTCTTACATGAGCTGAAGCACAATATATTCTGCTCCATCCTTTGACCTTTATCCTATGTGTATCCCCCCGTTTCAAATGTGTTTCTTGTAAGCAGCATATTGTTGGATTATGGCTTTTAATCCATTCTGCTATCCGTCTCTGTTTTATGGGAGAGTTCATCCCATTCACATTCACAGTTATGATTACAATCTGTGTATTTCCCTCCACCCTCTTTCCCACCATTTGTGCTTTTAACTCTCCCGTCTCCCTTCCCCTCCTCAATAGTATTCACTTTTCTCCCCCTCCTCCTGCAGCCTTCCCCTCCTTCTTTTAACCCCCCTCCCTTTTAGTCCCCTTTACTCTTATTGCTTCTTTCCTCCCTTTTAGCCACCCTCCCCTTTCTTCCCCCTTCCCCTCCTACTACCTATAGAGCTAGTTAGGATTATCTGCTTAAGGTTATTGTTCCCTCCTTTGAACAAATCAGATGAGAGTACCTCTCAAACAATGCTCATCTCCCTCCCCTCCTTCCCTCTACTATGGTTTTGTACTTCTTCCTGTGATATAATTTGCCATTTTCTGCTTCCCCCTTTCCACACCTCCTATTACATTCCCTTCTCATACTTAAATCATATTTTTGCCATGACATCATTTACTTTATGCCCGTTCCCTCTACATATATCCCTTTTATCATAATAGCTGCACAGTTCTCAAGATTAACAGGTATCATCTTCCCTTATAGGGAGGTAAACAGATTGCCCTAATTGAGTTGCAAGTTTTTGTTTTTGTTTTTTCCCCTCTGTTTACCTTTTTATGATTCTCTGGAGACCTGCATTTGAAGATCAAATTGTCTATTGAGTTCTGGTGTTTTGGTCAGGAAGCTCTGGAAATCCCTTATTTCGTTGAATGACTTTCTCCTTGCCTGAAATGTTATGCTGAACTTTGCTGGGTAGTTGATCCTCGGTTGGAGTCCCAACTCCTTTGCCTTACGGAATATTGGGTTCCAATTCTTTCGATCTTTTAATGTAGAAGCTGCAAGGTCCTGTGTGATCCTGACTGTGTGACCTTGATATTTAAATTGTTTCTTTCTGGCTGCTTGTAGTATTTTCTCCTTCACTTGATAGCTCTGGAATTTGGCAACTATATTTCTTGGGGTTTTGAGTTTGGGATCCCTTTCCGGTGGGGAACGGTGGATTCTTTCGATGACTATTTTGCCCTCTGAGTCTAGTACTTCTGGGCAGTTTTCCTTGATGATTTCCTGGAAGATATTGTCCAGACTCTTTTCTTCATCATGGGTTTCTGGCAGGCCAATAATTCTTAGATTTTCTCTCCTGGATCTATTTTCCAGGTCAGTTGTTTTTCCAATTAAATATTTTAGATTTTCTTCCATCTTTTCATTCTTTAGATTTTGTTTGACTGACTCTTGTTGCCTCATTGAGTCATTAGTTTCTACTTGCCCAATTCTAATCTTGATCGTATTGTTTTCTTCAGTTAGCTTTCGCATCTCCTTTTCCATCTGGCCAATTTTTCCCTTTAAGGAGCTATTTTCTCCATTTAATTTTTGTACTTCTTTTTCCATTCGACCAATTTTCCCAGTTAGGTTTTGGGTTTCCTTTTCCATCTGATCAATTTTCCCTATTAGGTTTTGAGTTTCCTTTTCCATTTGATTAACTCTTCCTTTTAGGGAATTATTCTCTCCATTTAATTTTTGAACTTCCTTTTCCATTTCTTCAATTTTCTTTTTCAGATTGATGTTCTCATCAGTGAATTCTTTTTTTATGGTTTTAAAATCATTGGCCAGTTTTTCTTTTATATCCTTCTTCAGACGTTCCAGGTAATCTAGTTGTGCTTGCGAGAAATTCATAGTCCCATCTGAGGTTTCAGATGGAAGTACAGTCTCAGCTCTGACCTCTTTGGTGTTTGTGTTTTGGTCCTTATCCCCATAGAAAGATTCTATGGTTTTTTCACTTTTCGTCTGCTTTTTCCGATTCATGATGTTGGCTGAGTGTTGTAGCTTTTGGTTCTTTCAGTCAGAAGATACAGATCTTTTAAGTTGAGTTGATGTTTGTCTAGGCTAAAAGCAGGCTTTTTTTTTTGTTGTTGTTGTTGTTTCCCAGATCAACCCTGGGTTTAGCTTGATAGGTGTGTGGGAGGTGTGGTCTGGTCTCAGGCTATCTCCTCAGCTGGCCTGAGGCAAAGGCAAGGTCCAGGGGGATGGTGATCCCAGCTTCCCTTTTGTCTTCCCTTTTCCCCTGGAGGGCTGGGGCACGCCTAGAGGCTAATGCGTGTTCCCGCCCCTCCGGGGCTCGTCTCCCGGGCTGAGGCTTGCTTGGGTCTCAGTGCGAATTTTTCTCTGCCCTGGGTTGTCTGTCCCTCCAGACAGCCTCCACCACGGTAGGAAGAGTCCCCCTTTGCCACCTCTCCAGCCTCTGGTGTTACGAGACCACTCGCCCCTTTCTGCTGCTCCCACTGATCCAGGATCAATCTGGGGAAGAATTTTATGGTTCCCTCACGGTCATGGGGGGGGGGGAGGGGAGAGCACTTACTGATCACTCCGGCATCCCAGCTTCTGGATGTTCAAGTAGTGACCCACTGAAGTCCCGTCTTTAGGCTGAAGATTTCAAAGGCTGTTGCGCTGATATCGTTGGCTCGGCCTGGCTTATCTCCTGCTCCGCTGGTCTCGCCCGCCACTCTCGGGCCCCTCGGGTCGCCTCCGCCCTGCCGCGCCGACCGCGCTGCGCTGTGCGCCGGGCTCTTACCCCCGCGGAACAGATCCCTCCCGTGGACCTTCCAGTCCAGCCTGGGCTCCGAATCTGTCAAAGTCCGTCTCCCACTGGATTCTACACCTCCAAGGTCTGGTCAGACTCTCCCCCCAGAGATATCCAAAGGAGTTTTTCCAGGAGCTTAGGTGAGTCGTTGCTTTCACTCCGCCATCTTGGCTCCGCCCCCCCAATGAACTCTTGAGGCAAAATGTCTTTCACATCCAGAGAACGAATTACAGAATTCACTTGCAGAGTGGAACAAACCATTTTCTTTTATATTATATTTTGTTTTGTTAAATAGCACTGAATACCAGACAGATTTTATATTTTGTTCTGGAGGAAATAGGGAGCTACTAGAATCTGTCACATAATGAGGATAACATGGTCAGACTGCTCATTAGGGAAGAGTCCCTCAAGGTCGGCACCTCATCCCACCAGTGATTGTGAGTTGGCCTTCCAATTCATTGGAAATAAAAATAGCAAACTACTCCAAGTATCTTTGGCAAGAAAGGTCCATGGATAGTATGATATATGGGATTATGAAGAGGAGGATATGACTGAAAGATGAACAACAATAATTAGAATAGGACTTTAGGATGATCACTTTGATAGCCAGTTGAAGAATGGCCTGAATTTGGGAGAAATTGAATACAAAGAGAACAACCAGCAAGCTATTGCAACAATAGAGAAGAGAAGGGAAGGGAAGGGAAGGGAAGGGAAGGGAAGGGAAGGGAAGGGAAGGGAAGGGAAGGAAAGGGAAGGGGAGGGAAGGGAAGGGAAGGGGAGGGAAGGGAAGGGAAGGGGAAGGGAAGGGAAAGGAAGGGAAGGGGAGGGAAGGGAAGGTAAGGGTAAAGGAAGGGAAGGGAAGGGGAGGGAAGGGAAGGGAAGGGAAGGGGAGGGGAGGGAAGGGAAGGGAAGGGGAGGGGAGGGAAGGGAAGGGAAGGGAAGGGAAGGGAAGGGAAGGGAAGGGAAGGGAAGGGAAGGGAAGGGAAGGGAAGGGAAGGGAAAGGGAGGGAAGGGAAGGGGAGGAGAGGGGAGGGGAGAGGAGGGGAGAGGAGGAGGGGAGAGGAGGAGAGAAGAGAAGAGGGGAGAGGAGGAGAGAAGAGAGGAGGGGAGAGGAAGGGAGAGGAGGGGAAGGGAGAAGACAGCTCATATTTGATCTTTTGGAAAAGAAGAATTGATAGGACTTGGCAAGAGATTGTATATGTTTGGTAGACAGTCCACATTTTCAATGGAATGGGGAGGAGGTGTATTCTTCTTTTCCTTCTTTTAGTCCAAACTTGAATTTTTCAATTTCACAACATTAATGTTTGATTATTGTGTGACCATTCTTTAAATTAACATTGTTTTAGTCATTGTGTATATTGTTTCCTTGCTTCTTACTTCCTTTTACTTATGCTCCTCTAAGTGTTCCCATAATTCTCTTTATTCATCATCATTTTTTTCTTACAGCACAGTAACATTCTATTATATTAATATACTACAATTTTGTTGCCAAGTTCAACTTTTTATAGAAAGTAAGTATTAGAGGCTTAGGTAACCCACTACATAATGGACATGATTAAAAATCCCTGGAGTTCCTGAGAAATAACATAAGACCTTTTCTCCCATTCTGAGAGCAACTGTGAAGAAAACATCTTTTTTACTGACAAAATAGACCTGAGGTTACCAAGGCATTCCCTTCATTGTGACAACTACTTAAGATTGTAGAAAGAAGAGATAGACAACTCACTCTCATCTTTCTCCTGCCCTGCCTTCTGAATGCTGGTTCATCAACCTATCATCTTTATTTGGATTATTTACCTCTCCCTAGCCTCTCCCTATATGTAATGCACACAGTCACTGTTTTCACTCAAGCAAGGTCACCATAGATCCCATTTCCTTGTATCTCTTTATGGACAGAGGTGCACTTCTCACATAAGGGAAAAAAGCAGCAATATCACTATTCCTTTTCCAGTTAATGAATAGGAAACATTTTTTTAAAAGTCCCCAGGATATATGAAGCAAACCAGCATATCATGATATCTAAAGCACCCAATAAATGAGATCACGTAAAAGCAGATCTCTCCATCCACCCATCTATCAATCAAAAATCAATACAATATAATAAGTATTGCAAATACTTATTTATAATAAGTAAATGAAGCACTTACTATATGCTATGCATTGTGCTAAGTGCTGAGGACACTAAAAGTTAAAAGATAGTTCCTGCCATCAAGGAACTCACAACAAGGAGACAAGCAAATGTGTATACACACACATACATATATATGCATGTATATGTACACACATATACATACATACATACATACCCATGTGCTCATATAGGAAAAAATATGTGAAGTAGTCAACAGAGGGAAGACATTAAAATTACAAGGAGTTGGTAAAGGCTTCCTACAGAAAATGATATTTTAGTTAGGATTTAGCCAGAGGAGCCAATAGTCAGAGATGAGGGAGGTATCCTACCATGAGGAAGTGTCTTCTCTGACACCTGAAATGACTGGCATTGTTCTAAGAAGGAAACATAAAAGAAAAGAGGAATCCATGCGATAAATCTTACAAGTAAGGGCAGAAAATTCCTATTAGGTAGAGCCTAGAATGGATATGGTGCAAAATTTGATGGTATGTAGACTATGGAGAGAGAAACCAGATGATTATTGAAGTCATGAATCAGAAAATGAGGGTCTAAATTATGCAGAAGGAGAAGATGAAAAATTAAGACATTGAGACAAATGCTTTAGGGACAGGGGTGGAAAAAATAAATGAAAAAAACCTAACAAATAGAACTGGTTGAAAGGGAGGAGAGGAAAGGGAAACCAATTTGACTGAGAGGGGAAATGGATTTTATGTAAACACATACTTATGTACTTATACATATATATAGCAATAGTTATACAAACATACACTCACATACAAACACAGATAAAACTAGGAGAAGGGAACTAGTAACATCCTAAGGAAAAAGAATAACAAATGAAAATAGGAGATGGAGGGGAAGGGCCAATGCAAAGAGGGCTACCTTTTAAAAAGATGAAAATAATGTAACTGAGGGAACATAATAATGCATTTACAGCAGTTGGGGGGAAGCATAATTAAAAACAAATTACAGACAGAGGAAAATCTAAATCTTATAACATTAAATATGAATGGATTAAATAATACAATAAAATGGAAAAGTGTGAAAGATTAGATGAAAAAGACAAAACCTTGCAATCTGTTGCTTATAAGAAACATATTTTAAATACAGGCATAAACAAAATGAAACTGAAGAGATAGAGAAAAAACCAATAAAACTTCACTTTACATCAAATGAATGTCCAATAAAAAAGCCCATAGCGCAGTACCTGTAACATAGCAAGCAATTAATGAATCTTGATTAATTACTATCATGCTATCAGACAAAGAAAGTATTAAAAATAAAAAGGACAAATAAGAAAGCTTTCTTATGTTGAAAAGAAACATAGACACAAAATAATATCAGTAAGAAACATATGCTCGAAATGATTTCACTTTGAAATAAATAAAGAAATCTCATCTTTGAGAAAATATAAACAGTTTCACAATAGAGACATGAGACTAATATGCCACTACAAGTTTTAGAAAAGTCTAGAAGAAAACAAGGAAAGGGGAAAACATGGAATGGAAGAAATTTTCTGAGAAAGTTGAGTTAAAAGACATGATATCTTGCAGAGAGGACAGTAAAAGATCATATACACATGTGTGTACGTGTATGTATATATGCTTGTGAGTATGAGTATGTATGTGCATGTAAATATGTATATACGGAGGTATGAGTATGTGGATATGTATGTGTATATATATACAAATATGTATTTATTTGCCCATGTATATATGTAGATGCATGTGTAAACGTAAATATACATATGAATGCATATATATATACATGCATTCATACATATATATATACATGCATTCATACATATCTATATTGATATCAATGCCTATGTCTATTGATCTATCTGTCTAAAATTCCTCTGCACCACATGGAGCTTTTACAAAAATTGACAATGTACCAGGGCACGGAGATATTGTGAACAAATGTAATAAGGTGGAAATAATCAGTATATTCTTTTAATCAAGAGCACAATGCAATAAGAATAAAAAAATTAGTTCAGGAACCACAAAAGAAATATACAGAATAAAATCTAGACTCAACAATGATACCTTAAATGATGAAGATGCAAAGAATAACTTACAGAAAAAGTTAATAACCATCCAACAAAAAGTTATAATAATGAAAAAAAATGAGAAAATTTCTGGGAAGCTAGTAAAGCAGTCCTTGTGTGGAAAACAATAATTTTACAATAATGAATTGACAAAATACAAAAAGACAAAATTAATGAACTGAATAAACATTTTTTTTTAAAAAATAGAAAACCAACAAATAAAGAAATCTAAAATAAGCACAAATGAGGAAATTTTAAAAATTACAGAGGAAATATATTAATTGAAAGCAAAAAGTATGTAAATGTCAAATAAAACTAAAAGTTGTTTCTTAGAAAAGAGTAATAAAATTATGGAATATAATTACGCTACTTTGACTGAAAAGAAAAAAAATGCAGAAAATCAAATCAATAAAATAGCAAGTGAGCAAGGTGAAATCACAATAAAACTGGAATAAATGAAAAAAATGATCAAAACATTATATTCTAACAGAACTAATTAAACACACAAAAACACCACAGCTTGAAAAATATAAAGTACGCAAAATATTGAAAAAAAATAAGATCTTAAGTATCCCAATCTCTGAAATGAAAATGAAAAGAGATCTAACTATAAAGAAACTAAAAACACAATACTCTTGTACCTAATGAATTCACAGGATAGTTTTATCAAAAGTTTAAATATCAATTTGTACTTATAGTTCATAAGTTCTCAAAAATTGAGAAAGTGCCTTATCAGAATTCTCTTGTTAGGCAAATTTGTCAAACCAAAACCAGAGAAAGGTAAAACACAAAAAGAAACGTTTAGGCCAGTATTGTTAATGAATGTTGATTCAAAATTTTAATCTGAATTCTGTCAAACATTACAACAATTTTTCTATTATGATCAAGTGGAATTTAAAGCACTGATACAAGGACAGCTCAATATTTGGCAAACAATCAGCATAATCACATTAAAAATGGAAACATCCCAAACCAATAGAGGCAGAAAAGGCCTTTGACAAATTATCATACTCTTTTTATGATAAAAAACCTAGAAATTATAGGCACAGAGAATCTCATAAAAGTCTATCTAAAACTAAAAACGAGCATCACATTCAATAAGGATTCATTTGATCATTTCAGTAAATACAGGAATGGAAAAAGGATGCCCATTCTTCCCACTATTATTTGATAGAAATGCTAGCAATAGCAGCAGCAGAAGAGAAAAGAATAAAGACTAATAAACAGGACATAAAACTATTCCTGCTTGTTGATGACATGATGGTTTACTTTGAATACCCCATAGAATCAATACAGATATTAATTGGGAAAATTAATAGCTTCAACAAAGTTTCAGACTGTAAAACAAATCCTCAAAAATCAGCAGCATTTCTGTATAAAAATAACAAAATACAAGAAACAATACTATAAAGGTAATTCATTTCAGATAACTACAAAATGCATAAAATATCTGGGGATTAAGCTCCCAAAGCACAGAAAAGATTTTTATATACACAATTTTAAAGTGGTCATTAAAGCAAGATAGAACAGTCTAAATAGTTGCAGGCATATTAAGTGCTCGTGGTTAGAGTGTAGCAACAATAAAAATTACAATATTACCAAAATTCATTACATAATTAACACTATATAAATAAAATTACTGAGGGGATACTTTACAAAACTCAGTACGAAAATAACAAAATTTATTTTAAATAAAAGATCTGGAATACCACAATGAAAATAAGTAAGGATGAAAGGGGAATAACACTTACAAATATCAAGTTAGGTTATGAAACAATGTCAACAGACCATTTGGTACTGGTTAAAGAACAGAGAGATAAATCAACATAACTGATGAGACAAAGAAGATTTAAGAATAATACATAAAACTCACTAACAATAGTAGATGAAGTGTCAAACATAGCTGCCTAGGGAAAAAACTCCCTATTTGATTTTAAAAAAAGCTGCTGAGAAACCTGAAAAGAAGTCTGGCAGAAATTAGGCTTAGACTAACACCTTACATCACACTCCATAATACATTCTAAATGGAAAGGTGACCTTAATATAAAAGATCATAATATTAAAAATTAGAAGAAAAACATATCATATTTTTCTCACTGCTGTAAGTGAGATATATATTCTTACTGAAAAAAGAGATAAAGGTAATCACAGGAGACAAAATCAGTAATTCTTGTTACTTGAAATTGAAAAGCTTCTGAATAGACATATAGGACAAGAACGGAAGTGATTGAACTGAAAAATTGTATTATATTTCTCTGAAAAAAGGTTGGTGTTCAATAAATATATCCACATGTGTGTACATATGCACACACATACATAATAATACATAAACACACATGTATGTTCACATACATGCGCACATGTGCATGCACACATATGCATATACACACATGTACACTTACATATACATGCACACATACATACGTATGTTCCATTCCTTAATAGATAAATGGTCAAAGGATATGAACAAACACAAAAAAATTACAAAATATTCACTAACACATGAAAAAATGCCCCAAACTATTCATGAGACATACAAATCTAAACAACCTTGTACCCTGAAAATTGAAAACAAAAAAGGAAAAATGACAAGAATTAATCTTGGAGGAGTTGTGGAAAGATAAGCATATTAAGTCATTATTGATAGAGCTTTGACATAACCCAGTCAACTTGGAAAGCATTATAACTATGCAAATAAAGTGACGAAAATATAATAATCTTTGAACCAGAGAATCCATTATTGGGCTTATACCACAAAGAAATCACAGAAAAACAATAAAAAAATTCTCACACACTCCAAAATATCAAAATGGCACTTTTTTGTGATCACTAAGAATTTCAAACAAAGTAGATGACCATCAATTGAAAAATAATTAACTAAATTGTGTCACATTAATGTAGGAAACCCTACTGTGCTATGAGAAGTGATTTGTGTAGTGAATATAGAAAAAAAAACATGGAAAGAACTTTATGAACTAATGCAGAATGAAGCAAGCAAAGCTAAGAAAATAATATGCAAAGTAACAACAAAAATGTAAATGGAAAGAACACATCAAAAAAATAATGAAACCAAATATAAAGATCAATTAATGCTTTAATGAAGAGATATGAAGTGGAAGGCTAATAGGTGTTCCCTATTGCTTATTTTTTTTCAGATTTTTACAATGAATTGATAAATTCTTCTGACATTTTTTCTTTCTTAAAAAAATAATTTTTTCCCATTGCTTGGTTCTCAAATGAGTTAGGGGAGAAACATATGAAATGATATGATGAGGCAAAAAGCAGAAAACAGCAATAAAAATTTATTTTTAAAAATTCATTACCAAAAATTAGTCTAGACGTCAAATTTCAGGAAATATGAAGAGAAGTCTATCAAGTCTTAAAATCAAAGAACAAAGTGGAAATATAAAAAAAATACTGGTTACCTTCTGACAGGAAAAAAAAAATAACAAAATGAAAACTCTTAAGAACATTATAGCCAAAATCCAAAATGTCCAGGCCAAATAAAAATACTTCAGTCAAAAAGAAACAATTCAAGTGCTAAGAAGTTGGAATCACAAATTATTTAGCAGTTCCAACTCTACAGGAGCAGAAAGATTGGAATACAATGTTCCACAAAGTAAAGATATCATTGTAAAACCAAGAATGAAATTCTTACAAAAACTAAGTATAATCCTACAAAAGGAAAATGAATAGTCAATGAAACAGAGGTACTGCATTCGTTCTTGATGAAAGACACTGGACTGGTATAGAAACTTAGCAATGACTATACAGGAGAGAAGAGAAATTTTAAAAGGTAAGTATGAAAAAACAATCATAAAGGAACCTAATAAAAAACTGTTTACATTCTAATATGGTAGATGAAACTTGTTTCCTCAAAATCCTAGCAAGAATAAGTGTCATGAGGGAATCTAAATAAACAGAAGGCTTGGAAATAATACTTTTGTTTTGTTGATGTCAAATGAAGATTAGAAAGAGGGAAGAAAAAATATACAAGAGGGCAGAGATGGGAATGAAGTTTAAGGGAAATTATCTTACATAATTGGTATGCTCAGAAAGAAGACTATACAAATATGGAGGAAAGGGTGAACTTTCACTGGTAAGGTGAGGAAAGTGTTCAAGCTGACACTTGAATCCCAATTTCATATGAACTGGTTGAAGAGAGAAAGAACATCCACAGCTGGGTACAGAAATATATCTCATTCAATAGGGAACCAGAAGGTAAATGGAGAAAAGAAAAGGAATTAGTTCTAAGTAAAAGCTATAAGAATGCATAAAAACATTTTAGTAGCTCTTCTTGTGATGGCAAAGTATTGGAAACAGAAGATGTGCCCATTTGGGGGGAAATGACTGAATAAATTGTGGTATGTAAATGTGATATAACATGATAGGGATACAAGAAATAATGAAGAGGATGCCTTCCAAGAAACCTGAGACTGGTATGAATGAATGCCAAGTGAATTGAGCAGAATAAAGAGAACGATCTATATAATGACAACAATATTAAAAAAACAAACACAAACTACTTTGACTACTATTTCAATAAATGGCCACATACAATTCCATGCTGGCTCTAGCCATCAATTTGTCCTGTGATGTAGGGAAAAAAAAGAACAAAAAACTTTTTGTGACCATCTCTATGGGGACAAAGCAAAATGTATTTTTTATGTGCAGAAACATTGATGAATTTGGTCCTCTATGCACAAGCATTCTAGATTATGTTAAAATGTCCCCATATCTTTCCCAGAATTTTAATAAACAAGTTTCCATACTTATATAAAAAATTGTATTCCAGAGAAGTTTTATTAATAGCACAGCTCACTTTTCTAATATAAAAACAGCCCATTCCTCAATTTTATCAATAAAACAAATATGCTTAAACCCTGCTTTGTCTAAAATTAATGGGACTGTCAAGCAAACTATTTCTATCACGTTTTTAAAAAATATATAAGAGAAAAGAGGATGACAATATAGCCTTGAATGAGTCAAATCTATATTTATGGAAGGAGAGATGATGGTTATTCATAGAAGAAGAATGAGAAGTGAGTTCAGCTTCAGAGAATTCAAAGGAGGAGAATGTATTTTGAAAGATGATCATTAATAATTCCAGTTCTTTTCCTAAAGTTCAATGCAAATGTAGTCATAGAAAAGGTCATTAGAACTATCCAAAGGCCTTTGGTACTATGGTAGATACAACATACACCAGGAAAGCCAGCCTTATTTATGTTCCTTAACAGCCATTGAAAATGTCCTCAAAATTGAATTGTCTAAAGATAACAAAGCTTGGACCATTGATGTAGCTTTTTGATGGCCTGAGTATAAAAGTCAGACTAACCAAGCAGGAGGCAGAATTTTCTATCTTCAGGCTTAACATCTGTATCAGTATGGTCAATACAGAGATAGAGAGGTTGAGCTCAATGAAATCAATGTTTTATCCTTACAAGCATTCTTTCCATGAAATATGTTAGGAAACTCTTTTTTGTTTACTGTTGGATGGTTTATAAATACTTCTTTAAATTTCAATTCTGATTCTGAAGGTCAACTTGAATCAGATAACAACATCTGGCAATAAACCATCAGTATCTGAGCTCAGTGGTCTCATGAAAGGGGAAGAAGAAAGATAGTGAGAAAGGTGAGTCCCACTTGGCTTCTGATCTTCTTATGTTCCTTCTGGCAATATAAGACACATACTCTGAAGCAGTCCTATGATTTCAGGGGGACTAGAAAGTAAAATGTTGGTGGGCATTCAGCTATTAGAGATCAATATGAATGAATGAGTAGATGGATGGATGAAAAAGCTTTTATGTATTTACCATGTTTACCATGAGATGCAAATTTAGCAAGCAACACCATCCCTGCTGCCTAGAGCTTATACTCTAAGGGAAGACAATACATATAAAGGAGTGGTGATAACAGGATAGTGTGTTGGATTAGGGTGTCTGAGGGAATTTTGATTAAAGTCATAGGGAATTGTTAAGCTTTTTTCAGGAATAGCAATGTATATTTGATTGCTAGTCTCACTCTGCCATGTGAACTTTGTTGATGTGCCTTGGTGTAACGCATTGGGGGAGTGGAGAGACTCGAAAGGGCAATGCTTGATTTTTTCTGGTAGCTCAGAGACCTTTTCAGAATTGGTTAGATGGACATGTTTACCCAAAGTCCCTGGTTAATTTAAAGGTCTGATTGCTTGTACTGTTGCAGCTGTTGCTTCTAGTGAAAGGTGGGCCATTACAAGCAACATTATTGGTGGGGTGGGGAGCAAAGGATCAGCAGTAATGCTCATGATCTGGCACCAGGGAGGCAGTGCTCAGGCTCCAGCAAGGGCAACAGCTAAGGGAGCAGGAAAGGCAAATCCAACATCTCCTTTTCCTTCCTATATGCTGAAAACAATAGGGTTACTCCATCACACTGCCATTATGGTGCCCAGTGGTAACCAGACAGCTCATTCACAGTGAGGACTTCAAGGACAAATATGTGGTGTTTTTGGGAAATGACTTGCTTTCTGATGAAGTGGGAACTGTTTGCAACAGCATAACCAAACCTGGTTTGTTTAGAGGCACAAGGGAGCAGTCTTTAGGTAAAGAGGCAAACTGTACTCGAATAAACTTGGGAAGACTTCATTAAACGCCATTTGAATAAGGAGATTATGTGTTCTACTCTGCTTTCACTTCTTTTTTCTTGCATTATGTACAACTACATTATTATCCATTCAATTTAAATATGTATTGCTAAATGTTGTGAGAAGAGCAAAAGAGATTGCCATTTCCTCAGTAATTGAAATTATTCACTTGGACTCAGGACAAGGAGGGAGTAGATGATGAATAAGAGGAGGCAGCAGCAAGCAAAATTGATACTTTCCAGAAGTCTTGTTGCATGATTTTTCTAAAAACCAGGTTCATCATCTTAGCTATATCATTATCCTGTAACAATGAATTCAGTCTGATCTATTTCCCTATCCCTATCTCTATTTCAATTCCAATCTCCATTCTACATTTATCTTCAGTAGAAGAAAACTTGTTTCTGATGTTTCTAAGGTTGAATTGGGAGTTCACTGAGAGATTTTTTTCCAAAGGATTAAAAACTAAATGCCAGGCAATTAACAAGAAGTTATTCAGTGCCTACTCTGTGTCAGGCATGGTGCTAGATGCTTGGGAAAAAAAGTACAAAGGATGAAGCAATCTCTGTTCAAAACAGGTTGAAATAATAGCTGAATGAGTCTGAATGCAGATCAAAGTATACTTTTTTAAACTTTATTTTATTTTTTGTTATGTATTTTCTTTTGCACCATGGCTAATATGGAAATTTCTTTTGCATCACTGAATACGTATAATTTATATTAAATTACTTGTCTTCTCAAGTAGGACTGAGAAAGGGGAAGAAAGGAGAGAATTTGAAACACAAAAATTTTATTGAATGTTTAAAGTAATTTTTACACATGATTGGAAAATAAAATTTAGAAAATGGATTCAAATCCTAATAGGAAAGACAAAAACAATGGAACAGAGTCAAACATGACTCTTCAACTTGCAGATGTTACACATTTTCTGTCATTTAAATAAAGATATCAGAAATAAACTAAAATTAAGGAAATAATCATTTACCAAGTGCCTACTCTGTACTAGACATTATGCTAAATGCTTTACAAATATTATCCCACTTGATACTCACAATAACCCTGAGAGGCAAATAGGTGCTATTATTATCCAATTTTTCACTTGAGGAAACTGAGGCAGGTAGTGGTTAATTGATAAATCCAGAGTAACAGAGCTGATAAAGTGTCTGAGGACAAATATAAACTTTAAAGTCATCTTGACTTTACGTCCAAGGCTCCATACCCTTTGCCACCAAATGGCCTCTAGCAAGGTTATTATATAGCTGCTACTGACAAATGAAGGTTTCTTTGGTAAAATGGTTAAAATATATACCTATAGTACTTGGAGTAAAATACTGTAATTTGGAATATGCTAGTGAAAATTTATCTTTCCCTCCCAGTGTGACTGAGACCAAGGTCTCCCATTGCATCTTGGGGCATATCTAGTCATCCTGATGAACATCTGGTCACTGGATCCAGATGGCTCAGGAGGAGAAAGTGAAGCTAGAGACCTTGCACAGCTCTCCTTCACTCAAAACAAAGTGCAAGTCATGTCATCATTTCTATGATATCATGGTCTTCTTCGAAAATGAAGGATGACCATAACTTGTGAGTAGACCAAGGTGCCTGAGTGGAGACCCAGATAGCTGGGTAACCCAACTCATCCTCTCCCTTCTCTCCTCCTCTCTCCTTCCTTTCAGGTATATTGGCTAGATGTCTCTTCCTTCCTTCCTTCCTTCCTTCCTTCCTTCCTTCCTTCCTTCCTTCCTTCCTTCTCATTCCCAAAATCTTAAACCCAGTGCACTCTGAATGTCATACATTGGACAACAATGGGTTCTTGCCCAAGCTCCACTTAATGGCTGGCTTAGAGTGATGAACAATAGTAACAGTTTCTTTTTTTCTCCTATTGTGATTTAGTTTTTTTTTTTCTTTTGCTCTTTAAAAGGGCCAATCCCTGACTACTACTTAAAGAGGCCTATTCACTCAATGGGCATTATCTCCCTCCAAGTGAGTACCTGAAAAGGTCAAGGTCTCCCTTTGCATCCTGGGCCATCACCACTCATCATGATGAATATCTGGTCACTGGATCCAGATGGCTTGGGAGGAGAAAGTGAGGCTGGTGAACTTGCACAGTCCTCCCACACTCAAAACAAAGTCAAGTGCAAGTCATGTCATCATTTCTCTGATATCACGGTCTTCTTTGAAAAGGAAGGATGAACACAACAACAAAAAGAGACAACTTTATCTTAGAAGTAACAGAGAAATCATAGCTTCTCCTCCAGGGAAGCAGTACAGTTAGGCGGGCACATTAGTTATATAATATTGATAGTTCTGTATAAAATGGGAATAAAACAGGAAAAAGAAAAACTAGATAGATAGGGACTAATTAGGGGACTAACCAAGGTAGTAAGGTGAAAAGATTATGAGAGCATGAACCAAGGGGGTAGATGTGTAAGAGAAAACTGATATATGAGTGATATGCTAGTAGAATTGAGTGGCTGGAAATTGATTGGGGGGTGGTGAGGGAAAACGGAATGACATGAGGATTCTAACATTAAAAACCTGAATGTCAGGATGAATAAAGATACCCTTGACAGAAACAGAGACATTCATATAGTAGAAGGAGAAATCATAGGAAAGAAATGAAGAGATTGTCACTTGAGTTAGGCTTTTAATGAAATTATAAATTTAAACAGAAATTGAGGAAGGAGGAGAAGAAATTGCATATGCCTGCTATGTAGCACATATATTAGAGTTGTAAAAGAAAGATGAGTGAATAAAAAAATTGCATATACTAGCTGCCTAATGAAGGTGGATTTTTATAAGTTAAATTGAACATAACAGTTCAGTTTGGCTCACACAGAATGTATTTGTTGTTGTTCAGTTGTGTTAGACTCCTCATGAACTCATGGACAATAGTATATCAATATTGTTCATGGGGTTTTCTTGGCAAAGATATTAGGGTGACCTGGAGTTTTCTTTTTCATTTATTAAAAATTTGTTCATTTATTGATGTTTAGTTTTCAACATTCATTTCCACAAGATTTTGAGTCCCAAATTTTCTCCCTAGATCTCCACTCCCCCAACCCCAACACACCGTGCATTTTGATTACCCCTTCCCTCAATCTGCCCTACCTTCTATCACACCCCTCCATCTTTTCTTGTAGGGTAAAATAGATTCCTGTACCCCATTACCTGTATTTCTTATTTTCTAGTTATCTACAAAAACAATTCTCAACATTCATCGCTAAAACTTTGAGTTCCAACTTCCTCTCCCTTCTTCCCTCCCCACCCATCCCCACTGAGAAGTCAAGCAATTCAATATAGACTACACATCTGTAGTTATGCAAAAGACTTCTATGATAGTAATGTTATGAGACTAATTTTATTTCTTTCCAACCTATCCTGCTCTCCATTTGTTCTATTCTGTCTTTTGACCTTGTCCCTCACTAAAAGCTTTTACTTCTAATTACTCCCTCCTCCCATTTGTCTCCCATCTTATCATCCCCCCACATCCCACTTATCTCCTTCTTCTCTACGTTCCTGTAGTGTAAGATAGATTTTCATACCAAATTGAGTGTGCATGTTATTCTCTCCTTAAGCCAAATGTGATGAGAGTAAGCTTCACTTTTTGCCTCTCACCTCCGCTTTTCCTTTCTTTTGAAAAAGCTTTTTCTTGCTTTTTTATGTGAGAGAAAATTTGGCCCATTCTATTTTTCCCTTTCTCTTCCCAATATATTGCTCTTTCACCTCTTAATTTTATTTTTTAGATATCATCCCTTTCTATTCAACTCACCCTGTGCCCTCTGTCTGTGTATATATGTGTGTATAATCCCTCCAACTACCCAGATACTAGAAAAGTATCAAAAGTTACAAATATTATCTTTCCACGTATGAATGTAAACAGTTCAGCTTGAGTAAGTCCCTTATGATTTTTCTTTCCTGTTTCCTTTTACATGCTTCTCTTGATTCTTGTGTTTGAAAGTTATGTTTTCTATTCATCTCTGATCTTTTCATCAAGAATACTTGAAAGTTTTCTATTTCATTGAATGGCCATTTTTTCCCCCTGAAGTATGATACTCAATTTTTCTGGGTAGCTGATTCTTGGCTTTAATCCTTGTTCCTTTGACTTCTGAAACATGATATTCGAAGCCCTGCAAGCTCTTATTGTAGAAACTACTAGATCTTGTGTTATCCTGATTGTATTTCCAAAATAGTCAAATTGTTTCTTTCTGGCTGCTTGCAAAATATTCTCCTTGACCTGAGAACTCTGGAATTTGACTACAATGTTCCTAGCAGCTTTTCTTTTCAGATCTCTCTCAGGAGGTGATTGGTGGTTTATTTCAATGTTTATTTTGCCTTCTGATTCTAGAATTTCAGGGCAGTTTTTCTTGATAATTTCCTGAAAGATGATATTGAGGCTCTTTTTTGAACATGGCTTTCAGGTAGCCCCATAATTTTTAAATTGTCTCTCCTGGGTCTATTTTCTAGGTCAGTTGTTTTTCCATTGAGATATTTCACATTATCTTCTATTTTTTTCATTCTTTTGGTTTTGTTTCGCAATTTCTTGGTTTCTCATAAAGCCATCAGCTTCCATCTGCTTCATTCTAATTTTTAAAGAACTAGTTTCTTCAGTGAGCTTTTGAACCTCGTTTTCCATTTGGCTAATTCTGCTTTTTAAAGCATTCTTCTTCTCATTGGCTTTTTGGACCTCTTTTACCATTTGAGTTAGTCTATTTTTAAAACTATTATTTTCTTTAGCATTTTTTGGGTGTCTTTTAGCAAGTTGTTGACTCACTTTTCATGATTTTCTTGCATTGTTCTCATTTCTCTTCCCATTTTTTCCTCCACCTCTCTTACTTGATTTTCAAAAATTTTTTGAGCTCTTCTATGGCCTGAGACCATTGCATTTTTTTTTTTGAACATTTTGGATGTAGAATCCTTGACTTCGATGTCTTCCTCTGATGGTATGCTTTGTTCTTTCTCATCTGAAAGGATGGAAACAAATAACTGTTCACCAAGAAAGTAACCTTCTATAGTCTGATTTGTTTTCTTTTTTGGGCATTTTCCCAGCCATTTACTTGATTTTTGAGTCCTTTGTCAAGTGGAGGGTATACTCTAGGGACCTTCTAGTTCTCAGTTCCTCCAAGGTGGCACAATCAATGGACAGGAGTTTACTCCTTTCCTGCCCTGCACTCTGATGTGGGAGCAAACATATGCTTTTCTGCCCAGAATCTGAGAGTAGAATTCCTTTTCCTGAGCCTCCACCAGCACAGCACTGCTCCTCCTCACCCCAGGCCTGCCACTCACAACTGAGACCCAGATAAGCTGCTCAATTCCCCCAGGGTCTTTGGGTGGAGGTTTCCAAAAATGGATGCTGCTGCCTCAGTGTCTGCTGCCACCCTGGGGCCAGGGCTGGGGCTGGACCCTGCTATCTTGTCACCCAGATGAAAGAGCTTTTTCACTGAACATTTTTCAAAATTAATTAATTAATTAATTTTTCGTTTTCATCATTCATTTCCACAAGATTTTGAGTTTGAAATTTTCTCCTCATCTCTTCCCTCCCCCCACCCCCAAGGCACCATGGATTCTGATTACCTCTTCTCTCAATCTTCACCTCCCTTCTATCACACCCCTGCCTTCACTTATCCCCATCTTCCCTCTTTTATTGTAGGGCAAGATAGATTTCTATATCCCATTACCTGTATTTCTTATTGCCCATCTACCTGCAAAAACAATTCTCAACATTCCTTTCTAAAACTTTGAGTTTCAACTTCTCTTCCTTTCTCTCTCCCCACCCATCCACACTGAGGCTATACATGTGTAGCTAAGGAAAAGACTTTCATAATAGTCTCCCTAACTACCCAAATACTGAGGAAAGAGAAATCATCATTTGAACTGTTTACATTCCTACATGGAAAGATAATATTTATTTCTCACTAAACTTTGAAACTGAGTTAGGCATTTGTGGGTTGAGAAATATGGGAAACTGCAGCTGTTGCCCATGATTCTGTGCCCTGAAGCCTGTTTCAGTCCTATCCCTGCCATGTTGCATCATCAAGGCTGTACTGCACTCTGTCCTGGGCCTGGTGCAACAGACCTTTCTTGTAGGTCTTCCAGGGTGTCTTGGACTGGAAATCTCTTTCACTCTGTTGTTTTGTGGCTTCTGCTGCTCTAAAATTAGTTTAGAGTTATTTTTACAGGTATTTTATGGACTACGGGGATAGAGCTAGAGCAGGTTGTCCTTCTACTCCACCATTTTGACTCCACCCTCCTGGCCTGCAGTATTCTTCTATAATGATTTAAGGGAAGCATCATTTAAGGGATTTGCCTAACATCACACAGCTAGTAAGTCTCCAAGGCTAGATTTGAACTCAGGTCTTCCTTACTCCAAGTCCAGCACTCTGTGCACTAATATCCAATAAGCAATCTAGCTACTTCCAGAGGACATTTACCTACAGGGGCGTAATTAGAGATAAAGTAAGAAAGTCATACTGGAGTCAGAATATAGAGGGTCTTGCTTGCCCAAATAACTATAGGCATTTTGGGGTGTGACTACATAATCACAAAAGAAAGGAAAACTTTACTTCTCTTTGGGGAAGTAATCCTCTGTGAGAAACAGAGGAAGGAATTCTGTTTCCATAGATGTGACATATACACACAGTCCCAGCCTCAGGATGGAAGTGAGAAGTAACTAGTTCCAACCAGACCTGTCGCTTGGTAGGACCAGGATTCTGACTGGGTTAGAGGTCAAAAATTTGTATGCATTTTTAATGCATATTCGTCAAAATATTAGTCAAAACACCCCCAGGGTTGAGAAAGCTAATTTGAATGCACATGCAATGCATGACAAGGGAGCAGGGACATATCTAGGAGAAAAAAAAAAAAACATGCAATAAGTGGCTCAGGAAGTTCTATCCAGCCAGTGGGGAGCAGAGAATGGACCTCATGGTTGAGAATGTGAATTAAATGTTGGCTGCATCCAGCGCTTAGTGTGCCCCTATGTGTAAGGCATCTACTCTTGCAAGAGCATAATAAACTGCTCTCCTGGCTTCATTGGTTAAGGACTTATTCCTTTCTGAGCACATTTCTCATATCCTGCATTCAAGATCTACCTGTTTTGAATGGCCAAGTTGTCTCCACTCTACAGCTGTCAGTGCTTCCTCAGCAGGCTCTGGTGCCTCTAAGGTAAAACTTCATTGTTACAGTGTAATATTAATGGGAGTTAAAAGTTCTTTCCTGCCCACTAATTGGCCTCTGGTGGAGCCCATTGGGGAAATGATTAGGGGAGGCTTGTTTTGTAGGGAAGTGGACACCTTTTTGTTAATGGTTAATGAGGCACTGGGTCATGAGGGTTGAGATGCCTTCTGACTATGAAAAGTGCATATATACTCTGAGGTGAAGTTTTGCTTTGGGGGCTTACTCTTTTGGAAGAAGATTCATGTGCCAGAGGAGACTCTGGGTAGCCATTAAGGATGCTTCCCAAATAACAGATGTTGGTACTTCTTTCTCTGGTAATTCTGTATGTATGCAACGGTCAGACATTTGGATCTATCTGTTGATCTCTGATGTATGTATTGCTTATGGTTAGACAGTTAGATGCCCTGCCTGTCTTTATTTCTCTACTTGTAGTTTCTGTGTTGGTAAATGTGATTAAAGTAGATTGCTGATCCCTCAAAAGTTGATTTCCTTTTACAAAAGTAGATCTAAGAATCTGTGCTACCAGGGCATCCTGGATGTGTCAGGGTGCTTGTTGCTACATACCCTTGCTCAGTTATATGTAGCTTTGTGATGCAATTTGGGGTTTTGTTGGCGAAGATACTGCAATGGTTTGCCATTTCCTTCTCCAGAACATTTTACAGGTTAGAAAACTGAGGTAAACAGGATTAAGTGACTTGCCTAGAGAAACAGAACTAGTGTCTGAGGTCAGATATGAACCCACAGAGATGAATCCTCTACAATACAATTCCAGCAATCTACCCACTTTGCCACCTAGCTGTCCCCAAGGTAAAACTGAATTTGCAGATGACTTAGCTTGTTCAAGATTGGCTGAACTCTGATATTTTTGGGGGCATTTTAAGCAGTTAACCCTATTTCCCATTAGTAGTTTTATAAAATATATGAAAATCAGGAAAGCAAAAAACAATACTAAAAATCCAGTTGTTTCTGTTTTTGAAAAGAGTTAAAGACATCCATCCTGGACCTGGCAATGGTGAGCCCTGTCAGCAGGATACTTTGTAAATATCAACCTTTTGTCTACTAGAGGAAAGAGAGTCTGATTCTGAAAAAGTTCTATACCATCTCTTTACAAAGCACTGACCTGTTTAGTGCATTATTTATTGAACCTCTTATAGAACTAAGAATTCAGTGTTTATGATTCTCTGTGGTTTGTCACATAAAATATTTGCTCTTTGAATGTTTTCTCTACTCTAAATATAATTCTTCTTCAAAATCTCAAGATGCTTTTGAAGCTTCTGTTTATCCCTGAAACTTTCATCTTCTCTCTGTTCACCAACTTATAATGTCTTCTCTCACTGGAAAGAGAAAAGTGTCAAATGAAGAATTTAATCTTGTTGATGTAAGAACTTTCGTAATTTTGCAAAAGAAAAAATGTGTCAATCATTTATAACACAAGTATTAAATACTCCAAAAGTACCCATTTCTATGCCCATCGCTTGAGAAACCTGGGGTTTTTAACATGAAAACAATAGACAACACTTCAATGTTAAGAGGCTACAATCAAAGACCATCAGCTCTTTTTTATTTGTGTTAACAATGTCAAAAGAGAATAGACGTGGGTTGAGTAACGCATTTACAAGGTCACTTTGTATTGTTCTAGGCTCTTGAGGCCCAAAGATTGGGCAATAACAAAACTTCACCACCCCAAAAAAGCTTATGTTCTACTGGGATATGGTCATGTGCTCATCACCTTTGAGTCATTTATATTCAAATTAGGGATACTGGAGCAACCATTTGGGTCAAAGTTAGGTGAAGTTAATGGTAAAGGCACATGAAACTCTCCAAAAGGTAACATGGTATAATAGAAAAAGTCCTTTGGAGGGTCTGCATTCTAAAGTCTTCATCTCCAATGATGTTTCCCTCAAGAGAATAAATGTATACAAAATTGGATTAAAATTTGATAGATTGAAGGGACCTTTATAATGAACTTATTTAGCTTCATTAACACATATATGGAAACTAAGGTTAAATGAATTGAGATGACTTCACATAGTTATACAAGTTCCAGAATGAAAGGCAAGAGGATCACTCTCATTCCAACCTATCAGGCTGCCTTCTGTAGACTCCACTTGAGACTCATGCGTATCTAAGAGAAAATAAACATCTATAAGAAGACTAGACTTTTTCGTACAGTCATTGAACAATCACGTCCAGTGGTTCATAAATGAATAAAGAATCAAGTGACAGTGTAGAGAAGTTCATGTCTACATAATTTATCTGAATTGGATTTGGGAAGTACAACAAATTCTCTGTGTTACTCTATGATAGCTTTAGCAGCCTTGATTCCATAAATCTTAAAAAACCCAATAATTAATTATTTTTCCCATTATTTAAGACACCTCTTTCTGGGATATCTGCTTACCTATCCATCCACTACTTACTTTTTTTGGTCTGTATCTCTTTAACTAATTGATCCATATTTATATATCTATCTAATCTATCTATATTTGTCTGATCTTTTTGTCATCTGTCTAATCTATCTATTCATCCATTTTTCCATTTCTGTGTGTGTGTGTGTGTGTGTGTGTGTGTGTGTGTGTGTGAGAGAGAGAGAGAGAGAGAGAGAGAGAGAGAGAGAGAGAGAGAGAGAGAGAGAGTCTGCCTCTCCCCTCTTTAGCAAAGGACTCACTAAAACAGTTGTAAGATTTTAGACATAATTTTGATATTTTCAGTGTCAATGGATAAGTTTAAAGCCTACAGTGTACAATGTTCTCTGTATATTCAAATTACTACTGGTTCTCCAAAGGTATAATGCAGAATCAGTCTTTCGGAAGTTAATGTTTCAATCAGGCAGTACAGAATATGCACATCTAAGTAAAAACAAAGTACGTACCAAAAACAAAGGAAAATGAAAACCCTATTAGGGAGAGAATAATAGTGATAAAACTAATAAATAATAATAATAAATAAATAAATAATAATATATATAATAACAATAATAATAATAATAAATAAATAATAATAAATAATAATAAAACTCATCCACTAGGATGAGAGGTTGAGCTTTCCATGCATGGAGGACAAGCTGAGCAAAGACATGGTGTTAGAATAGTGTATACGTGGGGCAGTAAGTAGGCTAGTACGTAGTATATGAAGGAGATTAATATGAAGTAATTCTAGAAATGTGGGAAGCAGAGAGAAATACATTACAGAGAAGCAAAAAAGTGTAATATGAGATGTCTGAGGAGGCTGGACACTGTTGACTAGGGAAATGAGGGAAGACTTTATCAAAGTGATGTCATTTTAAGGATATGTAAAATTCAATAAGCAAAGTAGGAGGTTGAAGATATTTTCACCATGGGAAACATGAGTAAATGTATAAAGCTAGGGAAGTTTATTTTAGAAGCAAAAAGTCGCCCAGTTGTTGAAATATAGAAAGACTATTATGGAATAGGTCACAAAAGGCAAGAAGGTTGGTTCTCCATTTTGTAAGAGCTTTGAATTCCAAAAAAAAAAAAGAACAATTTTAATTCTTCTTGGTCTCTAATGGGGGGTCATGGAAGATTTTTCAGTAGGTGAGGGATATGATCAAGTTTATGAATAAGAAAGCTTATCTATTAATTTTTCACCTGCCCACAGTTTGGGGAATAGACTCCTTTCATATCTTCCTGGTACATATCATAATTCTATATTTAAACATAGATCTTCTCAACCAGTGTTGGTTCCTTGGCAGTTAAGACATTTTCCTAAAGCATTTTTCTGGAAGCAGAAAGTCAGGTCTTTCGTTTCTGTACTTCATATGTTCATAGTAAATGAGGTCACAAAATCAGAGGGATCTCTTCATAAGAGTTTGATAGTCTGGTAAACAGTTTGATGAAACAGTGCAAGCTGGGCATTACATATTTATAACAGCTGCACACTCTTGGGCTGCTATCAATCAGTCATACCTGAGTGAGAGCTTACACACAGACACATGTGTCTTTATTCAGCTGTTTAACTCTTCTTTTGAGACTAATAAAAAAAAAATTTTAAATATGGAAGTGAGGCCAAGTTGGAAGTCAATGAGTCATGTATTTTATTTTTATTCTTGTTGCATAAAATCTAGGATTTCTTTTCCTGAAAACTATTTTTGAAAGTACTATCCTATTTCATTGTTAAATAGCACACACATGTGTATGAAAAATGCAACAGTTTGGTGACCACAGTACAGTGTCCACTTCAGAAAATCACATCAATTATACATCTTTACAGAAAAAAAATCTATATGGGAATTCAATTCATGTACTTCCACAAGCTTCAATTTAACAGAATCTTTAGGGATCTAGAAATAGGAAACGAGATGGGTCCTGGTACCAAGCCATATAGGAAGGACAAAATGTATGAAGAATGCCCATGATTGTTGAGATGGCATGCAGATCAACGAGTGATCCATTGAGTTAGTCCATCACCATCTATATCTCGGACACATGTTACTGACGAATCTTGATTTGGGTCCATAATTAAAAAGGATTAGAATAGGTTCAACTGCATTTGGACAGTTGTATAATTCTTAAAATGAATAGTTTTTATTCATGTCCATCGTTTTAATATCACTTTGATTTTAAAATATATTTCTCTATCTCCCCTGCCCATTTATACTTTTTAACAAAGTTTAAAAAAATAAATTCAGCATAGCAGACACATTTATCAAATCTGATAGCCTATGCAATCAGGAGGTAATTTTTCTCATCTCTTTAGAGGTTATTCTGTCATGATACTTTATCTCCTCCTGATTCTCTTTGACTTTCTAGGATTTGTTACATTGTAACTTACATGACAATCTGAAATGTTTCTTTGTGCATGGTGCCTCATTGCCCTGGAATGTCTTTCTTTCCCTGTGACCTTTCCTGAAACATTTTTTCTTAATGCTAGACCCCTCATCCCACTAACGAGTTTCTCCTATGGGTTCCACTATAGGGGAAGACCAGATTGGTCAAGCTTTCTGCTTCCCCTGACTGTGCTTCTGACTTTTTTGTATAAATACATGGTAACTTCCTTTCCTTCTCCTTCTTCATCCTATTTTTTTTGCCTTTCTTTTGTGTGCACCTTAACAATTGTTATTAGAATGTTAGCTTCTTAAAGGCAGACACTTTTTTTTTTGCTTTTTTTTTTCTAGGACTCAGATAGCACAGAGATTCCAGTAGGTGCTTAAAAACAAATGCTTGTCGCTGTGCTTTACAGTGATTGATTAAAAAGAAAACTTTCCATTTCATTACTGTAGTAATTATGTATAATGTTTTGCCTTTAAATTTACTATGAATTTACTACCCATAATGACATAATTCTTCTTATACTTCTCTTAATTTTTAAGGTTCATCATTTCTTTTGAAAGTGCTGTATTCCACCATATTAATATATAATGTTTTATTTAGTCACTTCCCAATTAATAGCCGACTACTTTATATTCATTTTGATCCCGCAACTGTAATTTATTTTATCTCATTTCAACTTGTTTTACATATAAATATGTTTATATTTGTATGCATGTATTATATATGGGTTGTACACAAGCTTACTCACATGCAGTAAGGAGGTACAGTGCAGGAAGACTCATCTTCCTCAGATACTTACTAGATATATGCTACTTACTAGTGTGACACTGGGCAAGTCAATAAACCCCATCTGTCTCAGTTTCCTCATCTGAAAAGTGAGCTGGACAGGGAAACAGCAAAGCACTTCAGTATCTTTTCCAAGAAAACCTCAAATGGGGCCATGAAGAGCTGACATGGCTGAGACAACTGAACAATATATGTGTGTATACACATAGAGATATATGAACATAAATGATGACTTATCAAGTTTGTTTAGTGTTTCCAAAGCATTTTTTATCATCTATGAAATGGATTATATACAAATGTAACAAAACCTGGTATATTTTCTTATTATTATAATTTTCCCTATCAAGTGGTACTTTTTCTGACTTCATAATTTATTCACTAATTATTTAAAAATTCATCATTGTCTCCATTTAGTTCTGTACCCTTTGCTTGCATTCCTTGTATTAACTGGTATTTTCTTGTTATTTTGTGGAATAAACTAAAAAATTTGCTTAGTATTTCTGCTTTTCTACTTCATAATTTTTTTTCTATGTCCCCTTCACAATTGTCTATTGGTAAACTCATCATATGATGTTAAGCAAATATTTATATTCTATATTGTTACAACTTTCTTTTTTATGTATTTAATTTATTTAAGTGCTATTGTTAAGGATTTCATTTTAAATTTGTTTTCTTATTTAAAAAATAGAAAAAGCTTTTCCACCACCAAGGCAGTAGTAACCTATGAGAAATTTCTAAGATATCGCTTCCATCTTGAATTGGTAAAACTACAAGCTGTTGTAGGCCTGGATTTTCACTGAAGTGTGTTAATTTGATGGTGGGGAGAAATGCTTAAGAACCGCACCAAATGGACTCTGATGGAATTCAGTGCACACAGAAATCACTTAACAACACTGCCATGTGGATTCTGTTGTGGCTCTTCAATTCACAGTACTGGGAGAGGAGTTCCAGTAGAAGACTGAGCAATTTGACCTTCCCAGGGACCCAGAAAAGAGTGCAGAATTAAAGAAAAGTATCAATGTGATTAGAAGTTCCTTGATTTCATTTGCTTTGATATAATAATTTGAATTCATATAATAACTATTTAGCAGGGAAAAGGGTTATATTAAGAGCTTATGACCACGTGAGATATTCTTGAATATAAAATTCCAGCTACTGATTACCTTCTGTCTTTCTGTCTCCTTTTCTGGGCACATTTAAATGATTGTCAATTCTGCAAATGGCTATCGTGATCTGATCACAAAAATCTGAATTGGAGAATTCCTGAGTTTGAGTATTAAACTTTTGCCTCTTTGAATGAGATTTCTTAACAACATGTTTCTTTTGCACTAAAGAATCCTTTAGTGCTAAGGTGCAAAGGAGTGAGAAGATCTGAATCTTGCCAACCTTGCATGATTTCCTAAAAGTGCTCACATGTTAAAGATTTGAAAATAAAAACAAATATCCATTACTTAGACACATAAAGCCACTCTCTTTCTTAGGGGACTATAATGAATATAACTGGCTATTTTGGGAATTTATGTTTTCCTGTGTATCCTTTTCATCTGAAGCATTTTCTGTGGTGGGTTGAATTGAATACTTTCCTTGCCATATTATACGTGATGATATGATTGGGATATAACATGTAATAAAATTAATCCATAAAATTTTACTAAAAAATAAAGACATAACAAATATCTCTTCAACAGAATTAATTTCTTTCATTCAACATTTATTTAATAATTATAATATGAACTTAACTGGGACAATTTTAGTTGTTTCCAGAGCCTAGGAACATGACCTCCAATCTGACAGAGAATGTAAACTACCTCGAGTTAATGTAAATAGCAAAAGAAGCTCCAATTCTCTCATAGGAAAATTTGTATGTGACCTTGGGCCATCTCTGGCAATACACCTACCCTGTTCTGTTTCTATATGATACCTGCACTAGCCTGAGTTTGTTGCAAGGGTCAACAATTTCACTTTGTTCTTCTGCTGCCCAATACTATGGGCCTCTTGTGATTAAACTCCCCAAATGAACCTAACTAACCATAAGCAAACCTAATAATAACGAAGTTAGTTTGAGTGCCTCTTTCTTTGGTATCTCAATAATCTCTCAGAGGGTATGGCACTCTACAATCGGCATAATTAGGGTAGAATAGAATTGTTCTGTTGAAGAAAACTTAATATATGTCATACAAAAATTTTTAAAAGAAGATTTCTCTAGATTTTTACTCTGGCATGAGAGAGTAGTCAGTAAGAGACACCTACTCCTTATGGGTCAGTTCTCCAATAGTAGAATCTGGTCTACATGAGCTCAGAGTTCTTTGAGTACCCTGAACCACCTTGCATTCTAGAGGAAGGTGATAGTTTCCCTTTATTTACATGTGTATATGTCTAACTATAAGTTTACTCATTGTTCTGTGCAATGTAAGGCAAGTTCCTTGAGGGTAAAAATTGATTTTGATTTTATCTGTTGCAATAGCAAGGACCCTGGCATACAGAAAAGGGCCATCTGTACAGGTTCTTAGATTTGCTTTTCTGAAAGGAAAGCAAGTTTTGAGGGGTCAACAATCTATCGTAATCAAGCACATATATTTGCTGCGGATGTGCTGCCAGGGCTGCCAATTGTGAATGCTGAGAGATCATGAAAGAATAGACATGGGCCAGGCAAAGAGTGTAAATAACAGTTCTCATTTATTATACTGAGGGTAAGGGTTTATATAGTGTTTTTACAGGCAAGCAAGGAGGTTTATTCCCATGAGAACATTTTTGTTTACTTCTTATACTTTCCAATCTAGTTCCTCCAGTGAGACAACCTTGGGGTGCACAGGCAAGGTCAGGATATTCTCATCCATGCATATCATGAGTGAGATGGTGAGCCAATTTTCCTGATAATGTCAGCCCTCACGTTAGTACAAGTCTCAAGTAAAACCTGGACCGTACCTCACATCCTGGACTCCATCAGTACTGGCCCTCTACATATATTATTCACTTAGTTCAGGGGGAAAAGTCAGCACCCTGAACATCAGAGAAAATAAACACGGAAATTACAAGCAGAAATTACAAACAGAAAGACCAACAGACGGGGTTTCCAGCTGTTTGACCATAGGCAATATATACATCATTACCAGAGAGAGAAGCACCAACATCTGGGCTTTCAAAGCCTGGGGGTCCTTTCGTGGCTACCCAGAGTCTCATCTGGCACACCATCCTTCTTCAAAAAAATACTCCCAAAAGTAAAGCCTCACCTCAGAGTGTGTGTGTGTGTGTGTGTGTGTGTGTGTGTGTGTGTGTGTGTGTGTGTGTGTATATATATATATATATACTTTTCAGAGGGGGAGAGCAAGACCCTCATGACCCAGTATCTCATTAACAAAAAGTATCTGAGGCCTATTAATGGGTGGGAAAAAACTTTATCTCTTTCCCTCCACCCATCATTAACCTTATATTAACATTACATCTATATATCCTTGGTACCTGCCATCATGTTTCATGTATAAGGACATGAGTTAGATGTAATTTCATTCAAATAGGAAACTCCAGGTTAAGCGGATTCCTTTCACCAAAGTAAAGTGGCACTTTCTATTCAGCTTTTGAGCTTAAGAAGTTACCTAGGATGCTAAGAAGTTAAATTATTTGCCAAGGGCCTCACAGTCATTTAAGCCTCCCTAATAAGATTGTCATGGGAACAGTTAGATGGTGATTTGGATAAAGTACCAGGCCTAGAGTCAGAAAGAATAGTTTCCCTGAGTTTAAATCTTGTCTCAGACATTTTGTAGGCATATGACCCTGGACAACTCAGTCAATCCTGTTCGCCTTAGTTTCTTCATGTATAAAATGAACTATAGAAGGAAATGGCAAACCACTGCAGTGTCTTTGCCAAGAAAATTCAAAAGAGGTCATGAAGAGTTGGACAGGATTGAAAACAACTAAACAATAACAATTAGAATTGTCCCAGTATAATTCATATTGTAAGTACTAAATAAACATTGAATGAAGAAGTTTATTCTATTGAAGAGATACTTGTTCTGTCTGTATTTTATGATAAAATTTTATGGGTGAATTTTATTAAATAGTATATCCTAATCATATCCTCATACCTGTTATCTTGAATACTTTTTCGTAACAAAGTAAAACAGCTACAACAAAGAAAATATGAACTGTTTCTGTGCTTCTCATCCCCTGACTCTTTATGAAGTATGGGAGAACTCAATAAGCCCTTATGTTCAAAGAAGTGTGCTAAATAGAGGGAAAAAGAGAAAAAAATATATAAATAATATTGTCTTCCCTTTCTGGAGTTCATAGTTGTATGGTTTAGGAAAGCACATGTACAAATAATTAGAATAAAAAATGTCTTTATGAGAGATGCACAAATGTTGTAGAAAGATCCCTGTATCTTCAGGTAGAAGCTATGGGATTAATTCAGTCTACTATAATTCCTATATTACTTATGTGACCTTGGGAAAATCCCTCAAATTTTACAGGTCTGAATTAAATCATGTGTAAAATGAGAGCTTTGGGCTCAGTTGTCTCTAGTGTCCACCCCTGCCTTGTAGTCTATGATTCCAAGTGTCTATAAAGTGGGTTATGGGGGTCAAGGAATGACAACTCAATTTCAATTGAGAAGGCAGGAGTCATGTAAAGGAAGCATACGATCTGGGCTCCAAACAGGTGTGATTTGAACAGGTAACGTGAAAGGAGGTGCATTCTAGATATGAGTGATGCTGTGAACAAAGGCTGGGATATAGGAAAGATATGGAGTCAGTTATTTTTCATTGTGGTTGAAGTACATTGTATTTAGAGAGCACAGATAGAAGACACACTTGGAAAAGTAAGGAGGTGCATGATTACGGTGAACCATAAATGTCAGGCTAAGGAGTCTGTACATCATATAACTGATTGCAAATTTCTTAACACTAGCAATAGTTTCACTTCTGTTGTTTTATCCATAGAGCTTAATGTAGTTTGTGTCACATGGTAGGTGCTAGATATTTTATTGTTTATTCAAAGTATAGAGCATTTTAAAAAAAATTCTTCAGTGTCTTAAAGGACACTTGAATGAAAAGCTTGGATAGGAAAAAAAAATTATTGTTGCAATGACCTTGAACAAGATTATGGTAAGACCTTGCACTCTGAAAAATATTTTCTTCTATTTTTTTAAAGTAACATTGAAGCCAAGGGAAAACTATACTTTCAGTTAAAACAATTTTTGAAATAATGCGTTTTTCTTATATGCACATCAGTGAATATGTCCTTATCAAGATGAAGTTCATGTTTATTTTAATTTAGAACTTTGTAATACTGACTGTGGCTGTTGTTTTTTTCTGCCAAGAAAAGAAGGTAAGTGTTTTTTGAGCCTTTATGATCCTAAATGTTAGAAATTGTGTTTCAAAATAAAGCTATGATTGTCATTTGATTCTAACAGCTAATGCTAACGTGTGGATACATATATACATATATGTGGGTTTATATGTGTGTATGTACATGTGATTCTATAATCCTGTAAAGTGGCTTATATACCTATGAACAACCAAAAACTTACAATCCGTATGTAAGATTTATATCCCCCAGTTCTTTACTATTTTTCAATACTGTATTATAACCTTAGTGTTATATCCATTTAAATTAGGACAAGGAACATACCATGTTAGAGGAAGAAGAGATTTCTAAACTCATTTAGTTAAAATGTTCTCATGTTATATATGAGAAAAATGAGACTCAGTGCAATCAATTGTCATAGTAAAGGCCAGAAATAATTTAGGAACCAAGGTGAGACCTTTAATTGTGCTCAGGTCTCCTGATAATCTCATGAAATCAAGAAACAGGGGAAAAATTATATGATAACTATCAAACCATAAAGGAACAATCAAAATGGATTAAATTAGTTGTTAAAAAAGAGTTTATTGCACATGTTGGAGCAACTTCTTTTATGTATTTTTTCTAAAGATAGTCTTAAGAGCCCATTTTATAATTAATTGTGACTTCAATTAGACATTGTATATGTAGGTAGGTAAATAGGGAGAGAGTCATATACACAAAGATTGAAATAGGGACAGAGATAGATACGGTGTATTAACACATTCAAAATTAAGATACCTCTCCCCTCTCCCCCAAAATTAAACTTACTTTTTCTTTTACATATACCAATATGACATGACTGATTCATATTCACTAGGACACATTTTTATTTACCTTGTTGGTAGTGAT
This sequence comes from Notamacropus eugenii, assembly GCF_028372415.1. Classification (NCBI taxonomy): domain Eukaryota; kingdom Metazoa; phylum Chordata; class Mammalia; order Diprotodontia; family Macropodidae; genus Notamacropus; species Notamacropus eugenii. The sequence continues at coordinate 669,323,964 of NC_092872.1, forward strand.
GATGGATATATGGAAACCTTGCTCACTGTCTCATCTGACTCCAATTTCTGAGATGAATGACTGGCATTTTGGGAATAGTGCATTACTATGGGAAGACTAAAGTTAACTGAACCACATGTGTACCAAATCTGTGATCATGGATTCATTAGCAACGTGCTCTAAACAACCTAGTTTAGCAGTCAAACGCTGTAGAGTAGTTTTCATGTATCTACATCATTGGCGTCATCTAGATCAAATGATCATTACAAAAGCAAAAACACAAGAAAATAGCTAATATATGGCAAGAAATAAGTTGGACAGAAGAAATCTAAATATGTAATGTTTCTTTGAGGAATGGGGCAGAATTCTGATCTGAGGTGAATTTGCCTACTGGAGATCATTTAGTCTTTAGGAGATTTCAGGAACCTAATTCAGGTGTATACCAGCATGGTCACTCTTAGTTCCATATTATGATAATTCTGGGAGTTGATATTTCTTTAATGTGGTTATTCCCTAAGGTGATGTGAATATCAGCCCATTCATGCCACCATATGCTACATGAGGATCCTGACTGTATTTCTACAATACTCAAATTGTTTCTTCCTAGCTGCTTGCAATATTTTTTCCTTGACCTGGGAACTCTGAAATTTATTTTGGAAGCCTCTGATGGTAAGCGTTGTTCTTCATCACCTGAAAGGATAGAAGAAAATACCTGTTCACCAAGAAAGTTATCTCCTATTTTTTCCCTTTCTTGGGTATTTTCCCAGTCAGTTACTTGATTTTTGAGTCCTTTGTCAAGAGGAGGGTATACTCTGGGGACCTGTATGTTCTCAGCTCCTCCAACATGGCTCAATTAAGAAAGAGAAATTTACTCCTCTCCTGGCCTGTACTCTGGTCTGGGAGATAGCATAGATTTTGTGCCCAGGATCTGCAAATACAATTCCCTTTCCAGAGCCTCCACCAGCTCCACCACATCAGTCAGCACTCTTCTTCACCCAAGGATAGCCACTCAGGACTGAGACTCAGATCAGCATCTCAATTCCTCCAGGGGCTTTAGGCTGAGGGTTCCAAAAATGGATGCTGCTGCTGCCACTGCTGTTGCTGCTGCTGCCTGGGGCCAGGGCTAGGGGAGGACCCTGTTTCCTTCTCACCCAGGAGGAAAAGCTCTTTTGCTGACCTTTGAAGTGTCTTTGGTGTTTGTAGAGGGATCTGAGAACCCCCACTGCTGCTGAGGATTCTGTCCCAGATGCCTGTTCCCTTCATGTCCCTGCTGCACCACGTGGCCAAGGTTGGGCTGGGCTCTGTGGGCTGTGCTCCTCTCCACACGTCATGTGATAGACCTTTTCTGTTCTCCTTGTAGGCTACGTTGGGCTGGAAATCTCTTTCACTCTGTCCTTCTGTGCCTTCTGCTACTTTATAATTTGTTTAGAATAATTTTTTACATTTACTTTATGGACTGTGTGGGAAGAGCTAGAGTATGTGTATCTTTCTACTCTGCCATCTTGACTCCACCCCCCAGTAGTTGATTCTTGGTTATAATTCTAGCTTTATTTTCTGTCTGGAATACCAGATTTAAAGCTCTCAGATTATTTAATATAGAAGCTGCTAAATCTTGTTCTATCCTGTCTGTGGCTCCATAATACATGAACTATTTCTTTCTGGCTGCTTGCAATATTTTCTCCTTGACCTGTGAAATCTGGAATTTGGCTTAACATTCCTGGGAGTTTTTCTTTTGGTATCTCTTTCAGTAGATGGTCGATAGATTCTTCTAATTTCTATTTTACCTTCTGGCTTTAGAATGTCAGGGTAGTTTTCCTTGATAATGTCTTGAAAGATGATATCTTGGCTCTTTTTTTCTATCATGACTTGCAGGCATTCCAATAATTTTAAAATTATCTCTTCTGGATCTATTTTCCAGGTCAGTTGTTTTTCCAAATGAGGTAGTTCACATTTTTATTTTTTCTTTCTTTTGGTTTTGTTTGATTGTTTCTTGATTTCTCAAAAGTTATTACCTTCCATTTGCTACCTTCTAATTTTTAAGGAATTATTTTCTTCAGTGAGATATTTTTTTTCATTTGTCTATTTCTGCTTTCTAAAGCATTCTCATCATTGCCTTTGTAGAACACCTTTACCTTTTGGTCTACTCTGTTTTTAAGGTGTTATTTTCTTCAGTATTTCTTAGGTCTCCTCTACCAAGTCATTGACTTATTTTTCATAATTTTGCTGCATTATTTTCATTTCTCTTCCCATTTTTCTTCTACTTCCCTTACTTGATTTTCAAAATCCTTTTTGAGCTCTTCCATGATCTAAGACCAATTCATATTCTTCTTGGAGGCTTTGCATGTAGGAACTTTGACTTTGTGGTGTATTTTCTATGTGTGTTTTATCTTCCTTGTCACCATAATTAACTTTTATAGTCTGAGTTTTTTTTTGCTCACTTCTCCAGTCTATTACTTAAATTTTTGTGAACATCAGGGGTTTCTACAGCTCTTTTTAAAAATACTTCTAGGGGCCTGCAAGTTTTCATTTCTTCCAAGATGGTATGATCCACGGAAAGGGAGGTGTTTATTACTATCTGGTCTCTGCTCAGTGAGTCACCACAAGCACTCTTTTCTGCCCTGGAACTGTGAGGAGGGCACCTCTCCACTGTGGCTTCATGTCTTTCCTCGGTGTTAGCAAAAAGACCCCGGGTAATCTTCTGAATTCTTGTTTGACCCCTTTATCTCCTGTAGGTTGAGAGCCCCAGAAGCAGCTATTGTCACTGCCACTGCTGATTCAATCACTACCAAGACCTGCTTTTGGTTTGCTGTGGCCTGGGCTGTGCTCCATTCTCACACAGGTGGGACAGATTTTCCTCTTGACCTTCTAAGTGGTGCCTGTGGGCAGAAAAGTCTGGAAACCACATTGGTGCCTGTGATTCGGTTGTGCTGATGTCTGATTTTGGTTTGCTGAGATCTGTTCTAGGCTGACACAGCCTGAGATGGACTGCACTCCTCTGTCACCCTGGTACAATAAATGCTTCTTGGTAATATTCCAAGTTATTTTGAACTGGAAATTTGTTTCACTTCATCTTTTTGTGGCTTCTGCTGATCTAGAATTTGTTTAGAGTCATTTTTATAGGTATTTGGAGGGCTCCTGCCTGTACTCTGCCATCTTGGCTAAAAATTATATTTTTTAGAAGGACATCCTGAGACTTCAATGCCTTATCCAAAAGAAAAAAAAAACGTATTCTAATAATAAGCTATCATAGTGACAGAGTCTGGGTCAGCGTTCAGGAAGACTTTTGAATCAGAAGCCTTTCTGGAATGCTTTAAAACCTATGTCATTTTGCCTATTCTCAAGGAAGGCACTCTGTAAACATTCATTGAAGATAAAGTTGTCATTTTTTGCTATAGGCAGCCCACATTGAAAGTCAAAAACAAAGAACCTTCTAATTTTAGATCTTAGTCACATTTTTCCATTTAACTCACTCAATCATTAATTCAATTTGCATTGAGAAATATTGTACCACCAAAAGAATAGCCTTTCAGAGCAGAATTCTTGAGCAGACATAAAAGCTGTGTGGGCAGGCAGGGGAATGATAAGATTTGCAAGCAGCAGATGAGCCATTTAATGAAAACATGAAGTTTGTTCTTTCATTCTGGTGAGAGATAACTACTGAAATCTCCCACTTAATTGCCCCTCTTTCTGTGTTCACTTGGTATGGAGATCATTCTCTAGAGATTTTACATGGTGAGGTTAAGCCAGCAGAACAGAAGTAGGTCTGACTTTTGAATTATTTTAACAACAAGGGATTCTAATCAAAGGGCCAACAGAGGAACAGAAAAATGCCTGCCCCATGAATCTCAAAAAAAAAAAAATGTGGAGCCGCATTCTAAAAATAAAATAAAACAAATAAAGGTGTGAGACCCAAAGAAGAAGAAAAAAGTCACAATTAGCCTGTTTTCCTAATCAGTATATTAGTTTGCCTACTATATGCAATGACCTTGGCAAGGTACTCTCATGTCTCATTTTGTGGTGCAGGTGAATTAGAGATCTCCAAGACCTTGTCTATAGACCTAAAGCTATGGTACAAGTAGTAATGCTTTACAGTATAGTCCTGAATCATTTAGACTGTATGCCTAGTGGAAAAGGATCAACCTCACTCATTTTAGAGAGACACATAAGAATTTCAGCTATAGAGAAATGAATTTTTGTCTAGATTAAGGCATAAAGGTGGTATGCTAATCCATAAAATATGAAAATGAATAAGATAAGATATAGGATATTCAAAAGGAAAATATAGATTTTTGAGTAAGAAGATTTCAAAGAAGAGGAGAAGTTGAGTAAATTTTAAAAGACTGAAAAGATTACAAGATGAGGAAAAATTTTTTTGTGAGCTAGGCAGTGGATCTTTCAGGTGTAGATATGGGGAATTATATTAATGAATTGCTTATGGAGGGTCAAATCCTGGGAGCTTGTGCAATCTGATGTGTGAGAAGGTAAGTTAAGTGGATACTTAGAGAATCTACTTTTGGAAGCAAGTTAATAGAATTATGAAAGGGCAAGAAAACTTTGGGAGGTTAGTCATTTAGATAGGCAAGACCCTAGAGGAGGCAAAATCTATAAGGATAGGGAGAGGATTTGCAATTTTATTTCTATAGGGAACTGCTAGGTGAGCAAACTCCATCTATCAATGTAGATCAGCACCTTCTCTGTAATTTATGCTTAGTGAAGGGCCATGGAAAAATCAGAAGTTAAATAACTTGCTTACAATCACATATATATCAGAAAAAAAATAATTCAAATCTTGGCTCAGAGTGTTCTCCAGCTTTCCTGTCTCTCATTTAAACAGGTATGGAGTGGATAATGAAGCTAAAAAGTAGATGGGAGAAAAATTGTAAAGGTCCAGAATGTCATTGCATGGAGTTTTGACTTTGGCAATGGTGAACAATGGGAGGATTTTTTTTACAACTCCAAGAAGAAATACTTACCTTAGATATCTATCATAATGTTAAGAACACTAGCTCAAGTTAGATTTGAGGCTAAAAGCATCAGCTTACGCTTGGCTCCTTATGACAGCCCTGGGAAGCAGATATTGCATGTATTATTATAGCCATTCAATAAGTGAAGAAATTGTTGGTAGAACAGATTAAATAACTTGTTCATCATTTTACTGCTATAAAGTATAAGGGTTTGCTGACTCAAACTCACACTTTCCCCAAAACTCTGGCCATCTGTGTCTGCTTATAAACAGTACAGTGAATGCCCTCCTCATTACTAGAAAACACATTTGGAGGACAAGAAGATATGTAGACATTCATTAAATCACAAAATATTGGAGTTGCACAGAAACTCAGAGGTCACATAATGCAATTTATCTGACTCCAAGAAAAATGTGCAACCACACCAATCATATTCAGGTTTTGCTTACGTCCTTCTATTGAAGAATAACCCATCCTGCCCCATGCCCCAAGAACCTCATTCTATATGTCGATGTCTTTAACCATTGGAAATTATTTTTCTTAAATAGGGCTGAAATTCACCTCTGAGTAATTTCCAATTATTACTAGTATTGGCAATTTTCACCTAGTAGAACTAGTCTAATCTATCTTCCACATTACATCACTCAGATTGGAGACTCTCACTTTTGATATTGGGTGGCAAAAAGATAATGAATATTAGGAACACCTAGCAGGGTGGGGTGGAGAGAATATATTAAATGAAGAAATTAGAACTGACAAGGAGGGATTTCACCTATTTCCTATTCTACTTATTACTGCTTGAGTAGAAATCCAGGCAGTCAAGTTTATGTCAGCATGAACCTAAGAATAGTGTACATAGGTGATCCATATATGACAAGAAGCCTCATAGTTATTGAGAGTATAACTACATGGAATCATGTCCCCTAAGAAGAAATAGAGATAAAATATTATTCAATGATTTGGTCATGAAATATTTCCACGAGTAGAAAACATTTTATTTTTCCTTTAAAGAGTCCCTAGAAATTCACTAGTTAGATGAAAGTGAAAGGATTTCTGGCAGAACAGGAAAGTTATGGAAACTTAGAATATCATGGTAGGCAAGGAATATAATTCATTTGGGGCATAGAGTAAGTAAAAGTAGAGCCAAGGGAGGCATTATGATAGACAGAGGTGGCATAGGCAAGCATGTATGTAGTATAATTTAAATCAAAGAGATCCAGCCCCCTTCTATGACTTGCCAATCTTGTTTCGTTGATCTGTCAAATTCTCTTAAAGGGTCAAAATTATAATTATGCAGAGAGACCAAAAGTGTTTGGAAGTAGATTGCAGCCCCAAACCAATGATATGGTATGTATATACTATAAAACAACAACAGCGTATATTGCATATGTAATCTATTACAAATATGATTGAAAATTTCATTGTGCTTGTTTTGAAGCACAAAAGATGGATGGAAAATACAAGTATCATATTTATACACATAAAATATTAAAAGACTGAGAGAAATTTCTCTATTACATTGAGTAGACACTCTTGAAGACTAATGGAAGAATATCCATAAGAACTGCACGGGATAAGAAAATGGATTTCAGTCTGACTGGGTAGAAGGATTATGTACAACAATGAGACTTTGAATGATGGAAGTACAGAAGCATGAGGAAAGTGGGACTTTCTAAGAAAAATGTTTCTGTATGGAGTTGTGCATTTTAATTTGTGAAAAAATTGTTTTATGTAGGAGGTGGTATCACATTATTAAGAAGTCCTAAATATGGTACCCTTTCAGCTAGCAGAGTAGAAGGGTATAAAAGCAATGGAATACACCATGGGCAGTCTTGAGAAGTGAAGAGTCAAGACCAAGAGACATTGTCAAGGATCTAGAGCTACAGGGAAGAACCAGTATGACACTTCATTTTTCAGGGGTGTCAAAGTGTAAAAAAGGACAGAGAAAAGTACAAGCACTAAAATAAATGGGGGCCAAATACACATTTTACCAGCTTCTAAATTCACCTCACCCAATATGCTTACAGAAGCAACTTGTATAAGTATCAGAGGGGTGTTCCATACATCTACCTCAATAATTATAGAGGGCCCTCAAGATTCCTCAACTGAAATAATCAGCAAATCAGAAGGATGGACAAAGTGTGAATAAGGTCTAAACACATCTATCGAATCAAAGGTTTTATTCAGAGTGCTAAGTCAAAAGGTAAGTGAAATATCTTAAAACTAATGGATGAAAGCAAATGATGTCACACAGAAAACACCAAGAATCTCTTACATGTGTTTGAGAAGAAACAGTTGTAAAGCTTAGATAAAGACATGAACTGATTTAGAGTTCAGAAAGCCAATGGTAGACCTAGTGATAGAAAAGCTTCAACCAGACCCTGGAGAAGAAATTGCTCAGGGTGAGGGGAAAAGAGAGTCTCTGTCTCCTCTCTCCCATTCAACCTTTACAAGAGAATGACCTTATGAACTTTAGAAGCTAGCAAGACCTGGACTTACCACTGGTGTGCTAGCAACACTCCAAAAACAGTAGCATGTGCACTGCGGGTCCAGGACAAAGTAGAACTATTACAGAAAGGCAGATTCAAGACTCTACAGAGAACCACAAAAAGGTATAACTAAGCAGAAAGTCAGCATGTCTTCATGAAAGGAGAAAAGGAGTTGAGACAATCTAGAGCTGTAGATTTACCCTTTACTACACGAGCTTCCTAAATTGGAGCCCATTTTCCCTTGTATTTCATATATGTAAGTTGGGTAAGGTACGATGCCATTTGAGGAAGAGAGTGTGCAACTGACTATTCTTATAATACCACCACTAAGTACCTATTTTTAAAAAAGCTAATTAAGTTAGATTGGCAGACATTCAATGGGGAACATACCTTTTGGGGTCTGCTGGCTATACTACATGAAAAAATTTCAACACTTTAGAGATCTCTCACATCCTGAAGGGAGAAGTAGTAGCCTCCTTCTGGGTTCCTGACATTCCAGTGTGCATGTAAATTGGGTTATTAACCCAGAACATAGGTTGCTCACATATAGAGCCTACTTTATTCTATATCTATTTTCCTAGGGTAAAAATTGCCTGAATGAGATTCTAGTGCATGAGCTTCATGCTAATCGAGTAACATAAGATAAGCCGAATTACTGATTAATTTTAATGATCTAGTAGGAAACAAAGCGACAAATTCCATTCCTGTGAAACTTCTATTTGGCAATTTTAGCAAAATCAATCAAATCACTTCATACAGTTTTATGTAACAGCTGAAACTTGGCCAAGTCAATCAGCCAATTTTCAGGTGACTTAAGCTGTTTTGATTTTTTTTACATGATGGGCTGCTAAATTTAATTCACCAGAGTCAGGGATATTCAATATTGAATTAGCCAGAAAAAGAGAACTTTCCTGAGAACTTTCACTTTCCTGGACATATCTGGCAATATTGTGCCTGAGCCAAAGTAAATAAAGTTGACACACCTTACTTTCACCTCTGCTTCCCTGTCTTGTCACCTAAATTTCTCTTCTCCCCTTTTTCATCTTGCTTGCCTTCTATTCTGCTACCCAATTTGTACCTGGGCTAATGTTGTTTCCCCTCGTCTAGGCTTATCAGAGAACCAGTTCTTAAATAGTAGAGCCAACAAAAGTGCAAGATGTTCCATGGAATTTTCTTTGAAAGAATCACTTTAAAATATTGAGAATGACAGAGATAACAAATTCACTTGTACTCTGCCTTGGTCCAGAGACTTAGGGGTAGAGCAGCTGGCACTTTCTTCAGGGTCCTGAAAGCAGAACATTCTGATAACATGTGCTGTTACTTGATATTCTATGCTCTAAGAAGATAAATATCTGCTTAAAATAGGACTATAACAGATGGTAGACTCCTTCCTTGTCCTGTACTCCTCCTCCCTTAATAGCATCTTTCTTTAAATAAGTCTCATGCTGATATCCTTTATCCCAACACCCTTCATTCAGTTGAATGTGCACTTGGTGCAAGTTGCCCCAGAGTTTTTGCCCAACTGCAAAAATCCCTAGTCAGAAGTCTATCCTGTCTACTTCTAGAATATCATCATCATTTTTAACAAAGCATTTCATCAAGCGTAGTGCACTTCCTAGAAGACAGGTAACTTGAATTTATCAAGGGCAATTATATGTTCTCTAATTTTCTCTTTACTATCTCAATTATCAGTTCTCCATTAGTTCCTTGTATTTTGCCATTTCCATTGTGAAGGTCATCCTCTTTCGCAGAAAAACAGAATAAAAATAAGAGCTCAGTAGCTCTACCTTCTCGGTTAACCATTATTATGATCCTAACTAAACGAGAAAGACTGTATCCCTTCTTTGGCCCTTTTTATTAAATTTTATTTTATATTTTAAATCAACAAGCATTTTTTTCTCTACCACATAGCTGGGGAAGTAAGGAGGGAGAAAAACAAAAGTATTGAAAAAAATACACATCGTTAAGCAAAACTAGTTCCAACATTGACCATTTCAAAAAGTATGCATTTCACTCTCCACATTAGGTCCATAAATTCTCAGCAACTACATAGCTGTGGCCATACTCAACTTCCCTTCACACTTGTATCAGACACTCTTCTTTTTCATAAATTTTTCCTACTCATCACTATTTCCATTTGTGTAGCCCACTAGCTATTATACTTACTTTCTCTTACTTTTCTTCACTTGATTACCAAATATTTTTTTTCTTTCTAAAGATGACTTCTTGAAGATCTATTCTCTAATTCCTCTTAATCATCCTTATTTCTACTTGGTTATCATATATAAGTTTAATTTTTCTTGATCCCTCTTTTCTTACATGTAGAAGCAGATTTCTTACTAGTGTCTGGACCTAGAATTTTTCCTTCAAATTTTGCTTAGTTTCTCCCAAATTTTGCTAAGTTCCTTTTCTTTATACTCAGTCTCTGATCCCCTTTACTACTCTCAGCTTCTCCAAGTCATATGCTTGGTTTTCTTCTCCTTATTTGGCTCATGTTCTTTTTTGTTCCTCACTCATTTATCTGTCATCTTCTCCCTCCAAAAGCTAGGAAATCATAAAATGATGAGTTCATTTTTAGAAATGTTGTGATTGAGATGCTCTTTATTCAGGAATTAAAAAAGATATTATCAAAAGTCATTTAAAATCTTCACCAGATTAACAGAAGGGTTTATGTCATAAAAATGGTTTATAACTCCCACATAGATCAATATATGAGTAGGAGATAGGACCCCTGCAAAGTTGATAGGCCATGTGTGTGTTTAATTTGAGACTTTCCAATGACAGAAGCATTTACTAGTCACTTGCTCTAAGGTACATAAAATCAAATACATGGGATTACAAAGGAAATTAATCATATTTGAAATATAGATATCAACATATATTTTAAAAAATCTTTGACTCCATGTTGAGAACTTGTGTTCTACAGGATGGACTTTTTAAAAAAAATGATATAATGCTAGGCAGACAAACATATGCTATCTCATCCCATCCCATCATTTCTTATTATGGCATATAATTTCATATATGGTATCATATTATATCACACTGAATCTTTTATCATATATCATGTATATCATATTATCCAATCATATCACATAATATTTTCTATTCTATTCATTTAATCCTTGGCTTCTACCACCTGAAGGTAACTTGCCAGACACAAAAGATTCATTTTTTACTAGAAACTGGATGGAAAAAAAGTAGGATGGACTTGCCTAAGTCATAGTCAGTTTGTCATCAGAATGACTTGCACATAATTGAGGTAACAGGATAGATGAGAAGCATCTGTTTGCCTTGGCCCCAGATTCCTATGTGTCACTTGAGGGATGGAAAAGCAAATATACATATATACATATGTGTGTGTGTGTGTGTGTGTGTGTGTGTGTTTAACTCTAGAAAGCCAAAAGGACATGGAAGCTGCAGAAAATCAGGGGGATTTTTGGAATCCTGAAAAGAGGGACATCCTTGTTCAAATTCAGGGATGCAAGTAGGGTGAAAATAAATAAACAGATGATGTATAGGATGCAGGAGGCTTGCATTAGCCATAATTAATTACTTGGGGATATAGAAAGGGCATTAAAGTTAAAGTTGATTTACTTAACAATTCTTGCTTTTTCATTTTTTCTATGAACAAGCTCTTACAAGGTTAACTGTAGTGATTCCCACCTTTTTATGCAGTAGTCCTGTCCTGATTTTTCTCAAGTGATTTAAATCTGCTGGGCTGAAAATGAAAACACAGTTGTAGCCCTTGCCCCACTGTGAAGATCAGTGCCAAGATGTTGATAAAGTTTTCTTATGCCCTTTGGAATAAACAGTCACACAGATAGGAGGTATTTGAAGGAGAAGAAAAGGAAAGACTATTTTTTGCTAAAGGAATTTAAATCCCTCCCTGGAGTTTAGGTTAAGACACATTTTGTGTAACAATCTGCTTATGATTTAACTTCAAAGTGTGACTTTCCTTTTGAGGTCTGATACATACAGTACAGATGGAGATTTGGAGGAGGGGAATATGAAGACATTCTTTTTTTTTTAACCTCCTCAAATCTACAGTTATTTACTATGAACGCTTAGTTCTAGTGAAATGCTCTTTTACTGGAAGGGGGCAAATTCCCCTCCATTACTATTAAATGTAGTTCATTTAACACAATGCAATAGAACATAATTGAACAGTTGACTACTAGACTCATTTTAACTGAAACTCAGGAAATATATCAGATAAAATACTAGAGATATTTTCTGGTGACGTCTCCTCACTGATAATAAATGTTGCAAATAATTTCAGAAGTGACTTTCTTAATATCCACAGAGAGAAGTAAAAACTTTCAAAATTCTCATTCTTATTCCTTCACTTCCCTTTTCCAATTTAACTTTTTAACTACTGCTGTTCTAAGTACACCTGCCAGTGATCCCCATAGCCACTGCTTAGACTCACTGGGCAAAATTAAGGCTGAAATTATTCTTGAGGCCTCCAGCAATTTAGATTTTAACATACATACATATATACACACATAACCATGTATATGTATATGCATATATGTACATCTATACACATATATACACATACATATTGTGAGCATGCATACTTATGTGTACACACATACACATCCATGCATGCATAGAAACCCCTATATATACAATATGGTGCCATGTGCGTATATATATGTTACCATATATACATGCATTAATTAGATGTATTGTGTGCAAATGTAGCATATATGCATATGCAAATGTGTCCATATGTGACTATACATGTGCATGTATATATATATGTATATATATATATATGTATATATATATATATATATATATATATATATATACATATATATATATATGTATGCCAGACCTAGAGGCCTGTGGGCTACCCGAGTCTTTCTTACCTCACCTCCCGAGGTCTTCGGCTGGCCACGCCGGGTGCGCATATGAGAGAAAGGACGTTCCAGAGTCGAACAAGGGTTGAGCTTTATTTCAGGGTCTCGGTTACAAGTGCAGGGGATTCTTCCTTAGGAGGGAGAGAGAGAAGGATCTCCCAAGGAGGCAAAGATCTTACAATAAGAGATTGGAAGTAGAAGTATAAGTGGGGAGAGAGGGGGAGGGGAGAGAAGAGAGAGGAAAATGGGGAGCCTAGTAAGCTCACACGTGGCCCTCCGCCCAAGAGGCTTTTTCTGGCTTTCCTGGACCTACTTAAGCCCTCTGTCGCATAGTTTACATATCAATATCGAGCCTGTTAGGAGACAACAGGTGTGTCCAATCCGGGACAGCCTCAAGAGCAGGGAGGCTCCACCCATCACGTATCTCCCGGGAAGGGGCGGAAATACCCGAGCTAGCTGAGCTAGCTCGGTCTGACCTTCTCGATTCCCTGCTGTTTTCCTGGGGGGCCTCGTAAGAACTCTAAGATTTAGAAGCTCCCACCTTTACCCACCCGAGACCGTCCACACGGAATTGAACTTCCAACCTTCACATATGTATATATATATATATATATATATATATATATATATATATATATATATATATATATATATATATATATATACACACACACACACACACACACACACACACACACACACACACACACACACACACACACACACACACACAAGTGTGGGCACAGAAGCCAGATTCGTATTCATTGCATCATACTTCCTATCATATTAAAATACTTAAAATGTCATATCATTTTCATGAATGATTTCAAGAGAGACAATGTAGAATGGAGATATCTACTAGTCTTGGAGTCAGATGACCTAACTTTAAGTTTTTCCTGTGACTGTGAGCAAGTTACTTGAACTCCCTATACTCCAAGCAATTCTCTAAGAATAAGTTGTAGACAAGTTGGGATCTTTATCAGAAGATGGAAATTCTTCACAGGAATTTTCTCAGTCTGATGAAATTATATATCAAGATGGGGGAAAAGATTAGGGAAAATAAATCTTTTGACTTTTGTTCTCTGAAATATTTCATACTTATAATAATTTTCATTTCTATAATTCTTTAAAGCTTTCAAAATATTTTCCCCTAAATAAATCCATCATTTATCCCTATTTTATAGGTAAGTAAATTGAGATCGGAAATATTTAAGTGACTTATCCACAGTAAGAAAAGTAGCAAGTGGTAGAGGTAGTACATGAACAACCCAGGTGCTCTGACTCTAAACTTATCATTCTTTTCACTGAACTAGGTTAAATGATTGGCCAATAGCCACATAACTAGAAAAGTTCAGAGCCAGAACTTGGTTCTCATCTCCTCCTCCCTGGATCTTCTAGATTGCTCTTTATTTAAAAAATTGTAGAGCTCACATGACATGGAGGCTATGACATCATTATGTGATGGCACTGTCCCAGATATCCATTTATCATTATGAAATGTTGCTTTACTATCATTTCTATGTTTATTTTTTTCTCAATTTTTCACCTTTAGTTTCCCTTTGCAAAAAAGTCATCCTATTAGTCATTTTCTTTAATAGACAAAACACAATTATCCTCTATTAGCTTGTCTGATGTCTAAAGATTTCCAACAGAAAGAGCCCCTGATATGCTTGGCTTATCAAGACAAGGAACAAAAAACTTCGTGGTTGAGAATTGAAATCTCATCTTTCAAAACTTTCTACAGTTAGCTCTGAGATCCCAGAACTGCAGAATAGAGATAACAAATGTAATTATGGTTCCTGTAACATAAAAGAAAATCTCTGGAATCTTGGGTTTGATTTCTAAATTCTACTACAAATAACTATGACTGAAATGAGGAATGGTTAAATTATCATGCTATCTCTGAAGAAATGATTAAATTAAAATATTTAAAGTTAACATTCACTCCTCAGGGCTGTTGGGAAGTAGGCAGAAAGTCATATTATCTAGAAAAGTCTAAAGGACATAGATGCTACAAGTTCAAATGTAATCTCTTATGCTTACTACATGTGTCACCTTGTATACGTCATTTTATCTCTCTAAGCCTCTGTGCTATTCCTTCATATGTAAAAAGAGAGATTTAGATAAGATAGATACTTAAGGGCCTTATGACTTTAAATCCATGTTCTCTGTGAAGGCAGATTCAAATGTGAGAAGCTGTTAAGAATAAATCAAACCTACACTTTTCAAACCAGAGATTTCAATGAAAGTCACTTGTTTTATGAGGAATTGATTTTCTAGTGTTAAAATGTCATTTTATGCTATAAAATTGTCCCTTTTGTAGCAATAATAATAATGAAACCTTAGGGAAAAGGAATATTTTTTTTTTGCTTTGTTTCAAATGAAGATAATCCTTGAGAAAACAATTTTACCTTTCGATCATAATATACCATATGAAAGAACAATGATACAGAGCAAGTGTCTATATAGAACACTGAAACTTCACTTTATAATGGTGATGTCCTTTTGGTCCTCTTCGAGAATGAAGGACAACCTCCATATATTAATATAAAATGAATACTTAAAGATATTATACCATTTATATATGTGTGTATACTTTAGTGTATATGCATATACATAAATACATATCTCACACACACAGAGTCCAAATTTATAATTTAACCAAGTGAAAAGAAGATTCCAAGTGGAAGCTTCTTCCATCAAGGAAAATCAGCAATTCCTCCTTGTACTATAACTTTAGAAGGATTCCTAAAGAAATGGGGGAAAGAATTGGTAGTTTCAATGTGGTCTTTATGTGGTCCCCATGGTCCTTGAGTCCACAAGTTTGACTTGAACCCAGATCTTCCTGACTCCAATGTGGACTATCTATCTACTATATCATGGCTGCCTCATTTGATCCCTATAGTAGAAATATCTTTCATTGAGAAACAAAACACATTTCAAAAGACTTAAGGTTTATTGTGGGAAAACAAATTCCTAAGTTGTCATTGGGGAGACTGTCAGCTGGTCTTTGAGATCTACTGCTCTTATCTGGATAGATGTGAGGAAAGGTACCTAAGAAAATATTATCATATATATGAACAGGGAATAAATATCTGGATGATTAGGAGTAATAAGTAGTATATTTTCAATACTAATTAGGATCCATATAAGTATTTGGTTCTGGAAGGGAAATGAGAAAGAGAATATACAAAAATATAAGGAATTGATCAGAAGAGCTTCTGAATAAGACCTGGGAATTTCCAAATGGAATAATCTTTAGTTTCATTGTGACTCTTATAGTGTCAGTAGTTTATAACTAATTCCTAGTGAGTTCATTGTTATTATTGGCAGCATTTTAATCATATATTCATTATTATATTTTGGCCATTTAATCATGATGAGGGGCATTTTCTTCAAGAAATTCACTTAGCCAAGCTGATAAAAATGGGTGAAATGTTTATTCAAACATCTTCCTCTTATGCTTCCCTCAATATAACCTCACCTCCCCCCCAAAAAAACAGTTTTCTCTTTACTTGCACTTACATGGAAGAGCTGTCATTTTAGTCCTTCACAAAGTTGTTCAGACTTTTCAATGAACACAAAGATAAACCCTTCTGCTTACAAATACCATCAAAATATTATGAAAATATTACCAAATGTTATATTTGTAAATTATTAAGCACTAAGTCTGGCAAATGGAAGGAACTTAATACATGCTGGCTCCCCATACCCCTCCAAACCTTACTCATATTAAGGTCCTGCTGGGAAGTGAAAATAACAGAGAAAAAATGAGATTCTTTTTTCCTGTTGGTGAACAATTCCAGACTCTCCTCCATGAATAGAGTACTTCACTGCCAATCCAGTGCTGAAAATGAGACTTTCGTTCTAATAGGAATCTTCAGGCTCTAGTCCATATATAATTTTCTACTAAGGAACTGGTAGTATTAATTACCTTGCCTATATTGGTTGCCTTGTAAGGGTATCATCTCTTTGCACATGTAGATAGAAACAAAAACCTTAGTAGATATTTCATTTGCATACTTGTAATTGATTACAAGTGATTTATTTTCTTACCATTTCAACTGTTTTTCAGAACTATCAGTTATTAAGTCCCCTAAAATCCCTTTATCTCTCTCTAGTTTCCTTCTCTTCTTTCCCTAGCTCCTTTTCTGCTATCTCTATACATGTCTAAGTCTCCACATCCTTAAAAAAATTACCTACCCATATTACCTTCCCTGGAAGCTATCATCCTACATCTGTCTTGTTTTTATAAATCAGCTCCTAGAAACTGAAAGGAAAATTCAAACCTTTTTATACTTATGGCTTCCATTCCTTTCATCATTCATTTCTTAATTCCTTGCAATCTGTCTTCAGATTTCATACCAAAACAGAAGCCACTGAAAAACCAGCAATTGCTAAAACTACCAATAATCTTTTAATTGACAAATCTGGTGTTGTTTTGTCTCAGTACTTGTCCTTTTTGAACCGTATATTTGACAGATTTCAAATACAACCTTTACAATTTTTTATTATCTCACTCTTCCTTTTATTACCTCACTCCTGTCTTTCTCCTTGTTAGACTTAGAAGAAAGAAGACCTTGGTTTGAATCATGGCCTCACTTATTAGCTATGTGACATTGGACAAGTTAATTAACCTCTCCCAGTTTCAGTTTCCTGATATTTAAATGGAGATAATAGCACCTATCTTATAGGATTGCTATGATGTTCAAATGAGGTAATACATGTAGAGAGTCTTCATAAATTTAAAGTACTATGCAAATGCTAGCTATTACTACTTTTGCTATTACCAGGAATACAATCATAAATATCATCTCCTGGGTTTTTATGAAACTGTTGCTAATTCTTTTGTTTGCTGGATCATCATTCACTTCCTGCACACTGAGTAGGTATACCCCAAGACTTTGCTCTGAATCCTCTTCTTTTCTTTCTTAACACGTTCTCTGTATCCTACACTTCTGATGTTTCCATAGTTTCTATGTATTCAATAATAATCTCCACGTAGAAGACCCAAAATTTCTATATATCTATCTATAGCCTTCCTCCTAAGCATCAAACTTGTATTATCAAGTGTCAACTGAACATCTTCAACTCAATGTACTATCATCACTCCTCCCTCACTCTCTCTCTCTACACACACACACACACACACACACACAGTTCTGACAAACTTACCCCCTTTTCAGCATTTCCTATTTTTGTTCAAGAAACCATTGTTTTCCTTCCTCCTTTTGTGTGCTCTCTCTCTCTCTCCCCTCCCCCCATTCCATCATCTTAACCCAAACTAATCACTGAGGGTAGAGTGGGAACTGTCTTTCTTCTTATTAATTGTAGCCCCAGCATTTAGTGCAGTGTGTGAAACATGTCAGCTGCTTAATAAAAGCTTAATGTATTGAATTGGACATAGAGAGGCTGTACCACATCTGTTATTATGTTGTTTCCCTGGACTTTACTCCCTGATCATATACTTTCCTCCTCTCCTGAAATGATTTTGTATATTCTTCCTTTATACTTTATATATACTTCTTAATATCAGTAGAATGTAAGCTCCTTGAATTGATAGGCACTATTTTGTTAGCCATATTGTGTAAAACACAGTACTTTGCAAAAACAGTTCTTGAATTGAACGGAATTGATATCAAGACCTTTGAAAAGGTGATCCTGGATGACACCAACCTGGGAAGAGTAAGTATAAGAACTTGGAAATATATGAGTCTTGTTTGAACTCTGACTTTTATGAAATTGTTTATTCCTCATAAAGGTGCTCTTTTATTTTTTTAGTACCTGATTTCTCCTGATTGGACAAAAGCCCCGAATATATTACCAAATTCATTTATCATGGAAAAAAACTGCAGCCTTAGCAAGAATACCTACTGAGTATGAGGATCCTCTTGAATTGAACATGTCTTTTCACTCTGGTTTATTTTTGTCCAAGTGTAATTCTGAGTGTCTAGACCCCCTAGTGCTAGAAGCCATAGACATCCATTGTGAGCCAGATAAGATGGATGCTTAGTCAAAATAGTGACAGCACACACTGGTCCCTGCAGTTGGGGAGCTCTGTAGCAATTATGAATATGCATGTAGATACTGAACTAGGAGCTTGTACTATGATTAATCACAGTTCTAATAGAAGGGGAATCTTCATTTTAGTAGCTGAATTTTTTGCTTTCTCGTTGTCAACGAGAATTTAACTCATATAATGTTCATTTAAAGTGATTGTGTGTGTGTGTTTTCTGTATAGTAGTTTAATAGGAGAGGTATAAGATGAGAAGTTAGAAACATGTATTCTAATCATGGATTAGCCCTGATACCTGTTGAATTCAATAAATCATTTGATCTCTCCATGACTCAGTTTCCTCAATTTAAAGTAGATATAATACTTACCACTCTGACTACCTCACAAAATTTTGCTTTTTAATGGAGGTGATGTTTTATATACTTTATATGAAGTTATAATAATGCCACATATTTTCCATTTGTTTTTCAGAGCAGGAAGAACTTTTTTCTTTGAGATTATTCCCTGACTCCAGACTGCAAAGCTTGCAAACTATTAAATTCTGAGGAAATTACTTACCTAGAAACCATAGATAGATGCTTCAGTGGGTCTTTAATCCAGCTTGGAGATTCTCCTAGGACTCCTTATATTAAGGGATATTCATAGCTTGAATTTTCCCACAATTGTATCCCCTCCTCCCCTTTTAAGGAGAGACAACATCCAAAAACCCTTGCTTAATAAAAATATCTCTTTGGAGGTTCTTTTTCACCTTCAAAATAATTTATTTGGGGGCAAAGCCAAGATGGTTGTGTGAGAGCTCCTACTCACCTAAACTCTAAGACAAACTCCTTCAGACACCTCTAAAAAGAGAATCTGAACAAATTTATAGTGGCAGAATCCAATAGGAGACAGACTGTGGCAGATTTCAAAGCCAGGACAGACTAGAAGGTAGACTGGAAGGATATATTGCATGGGGCTGGAGGAGAGCACAGCACATAGGCTTTACCAGCATGGACCCTGCCATAGCAAAGCTGAGTAGGAAGCTCTGGACAATCTGAAGCATCAGTCTCACTGCAGAATCTCAAACATTTCGGTCCACAATGGCAGACCAGTGGAACTGAGTGAGAGAGAGCCACAGAATCCCAGGTAACTGCAGCAGCTGCTCCTGAGACTATCAACCCACAAATTAAATGTCTGAAAGCCACTTACTTGAACTTCTGGGAGCCAAGATGGTGGTGTGATAGAGAAATGCTCTACCCATCCTCATGTTGACCTTGAAAAACCCATAGAATATTTCCCCAGCAAAAATCCTGGAACAGTCGGATCAACTGAAAGGGTAAACAGCCTCTTAGTCCTTAAGGGTAGGAAAAT
Organism: Notamacropus eugenii; assembly: GCF_028372415.1. Classification (NCBI taxonomy): domain Eukaryota; kingdom Metazoa; phylum Chordata; class Mammalia; order Diprotodontia; family Macropodidae; genus Notamacropus; species Notamacropus eugenii. The sequence goes on from NC_092872.1 coordinate 669,343,633, forward strand.
GGCAAAGGGGGGTCCCTCTTGTTGTGGCTGAAGGGGACTAGTGCAGGAATAGAAATGTCCCAGATAGCCCCACTTCAGCAAACTGGAAGGAGATCCTGAGCCCCAGAGGGATGGAGCCAACAATCATCAACACCAGGACCCCAGGTTTGCCTCACCACAATAAGAGAAATTAGGAAGACACTAGTGTAAATTAGTGATAATTATTTTCTAGAGCTATAAAATTCATCTGGAAGAAAGAAAGGTCCAGAATATTGAGGGAACTAATACAGTGAAATGCTAGGGAAGGTGGCCTAGTCCTACAAGATTTCAAATTGTATTATAAAATAGCAATCTTCAAAACCACTTGGGATGGGCTAAGAAATAGAGGGGTAGACCAGTGGAAAATGGCAGGTACTCAAGACACAGTAGTCAATGAATGTAGCAATTTACTATTTGGTAAACTGAAGGAGCCCAACTTCTGGGATAAGAACTCACTGTTTGACAAAAACTGGTTGGAAAACTCATTAGCTGTGTGGCAGTAACTGGACATGGACCAATGCCTGACAGTGTATGCAAGAATAAAGTCCAAATGGATACATGACCTAGGTATAAAGACTGACACTATAAACAAATTAGTGTATTTGCCAGATTTATGGAGAAATTTTTGACCAAACAAGAGATAGAGAACATTATGAAGCGCAAAATGGATAATTTTGATTACATTAAATTGAAAAGTTTTTGGATAAACAAACCCAATACAACCAGGACTAGGAAGGAAAGGGAAAACTGGGAAAGAATTTTTGCAACATCCCCACAGCCCATAAAATACCTGTAAAGAATGAATCTCAACTAATTCTAGAGCAGCAGAAACCACAGAACAATAGAGTAGAGGAGATTTCCAGCCCAAGGTGACTGAGAAGGCTGACAGGAAAGGTATGTTGTACTGGACGCAGAGCGGAGCACAGCCCAACCTTGACCATGCAGTGCAGGAAGGAGGATTGGAGCAGGCCCCAGGGGCAGAAACTTCAGTGACAGCAGCTGTAGTTCACAGGTCCTTCAACCCACAGGTGCCAAAGGTCAGGGAGAGGGCTTTTTCAGGTGGCTGAGAAGGGAGCAGGGTCCCCCCATAGCTCCTGCCCCAGGTAGCAGGGGCAGAGGCCTCAGCAGGCAGTGGCTCCCACAGCAGGCAGCAGCCAGCATCCATTGTTGGAGGCCTAATCATAAAGCCCCTGGGGAATTGAGGAGCTGATCTGTATCTCAACCCCGAGGGCTGGCATGGCAGAACTGGAGTCAAGGGGTTGTGGAGAGGAAATTCTACCACTCGCAGATTCTGGGCACAAAAGTTTCTGGTTGCTCCCAGACCACTGTGCAAGCTTGACTGTGCCACCTTGGAGGAACTGAGATCTTACAGGTCCCCAGAGTATACTCTGCTCTTGACAAAAAATTCCAAAGTCAAGTAACTGGTTGGGAAAATGTCCCCCAAAAAGGGAAAAATAAGACTATAGAAGGCTACTTTCTTGGTGAACAGGTATTTTATAGTGTCTTTTCAGAAGAGGAAGAACAAAGCTTACTATCAGGGAAAGACATAACAGTCAAGGCTTCTGTATCCCAAACATCCAAAATAAATATTCAGTGGTCTCAGACCATGGAAGAGCTCAAAAAGGATTTTGAAAATCAAGTAAGAGAGGTGGAAGAAAAATTGGGAAGAGAAATGAGAGAGATGCAAGAAAATAATGAAAAGCAAGTCAACAGCTTGCTAAAGGAGAACAGAAAAATGCTGAAGAAAATAACACCATTAAAATAGGCTAACTCAATTGGCAAAAGAGGGACAAAAAGCCAATGGGGAAAAGAATGCTTTAAAAAGTAGAATTAGCCAAATGGAAAACGAGGTTCAAAAGCTCACTGAAGAAAGTAGTTCTTTAAAAATTAGAATGGAGCAGATAGAAGCTGATGACTTTATGAGAAACCAAGAAATTGCAAAACAAAACCAAAAGAATGAAAAAATAGAGACAATGTGAAATATCAAATGGGAAAAACAACTGACCTGGAAGATAGATTCAGAAGAGAAAATTTAAAAATTATGAAACTACCTGAAAGCCATGATCAAAAGAAGAGCCTTGATATCATTTTTCATGAAATTCTCAAGGAAAAGTGCCCTGATATTCTAGAACCAGAGGGCAAAAGAAATATTGAAAGAATCCACCAATCACCTCCTGAGATCCAAAAAAAGAAGCTCTTAGCATCATTGTAGCCAAATTCCAGAATTACCAGGTCAAGGAGAAAATATTACAAGCAACTGGAAACAATTTGAGTACTGTGGAAGTATAATCAGGATAACACAAGATCTAGCATCTTCTACATTAAGGGACTGAAGGGTTTGGAATATGATATTCTAGAAGTGAAAAGAACTCGTATTAAAACCAAGAATCACCTATCCAGAAAAACTGAGTATAATACTTCAGAGGAAAAAATTGTCTTTCAATGAAATAGAGCACTTTCAAGAATTCTTGATGAAAAGAGTGGAGGTGAAAAGAAATTTTGACTTTCAAACACAAGAATCAAGGCATGAATTAAAAGGTAAGGAGGAAAGAGAAATCATAAGGGACTTACTAAAGTTGAACTGTTTATATTTCTACACGGAAAGATAATATTTGTAACTCTTGAAAATTTCTCAGTGTCTGTGTAGCTAGTGAGATTATACATACATACATACATACATACATACACACATATATACACATTTATGGAGAGAGAGAGACAGAGACAGAGCACAGGGTGAGTTGAATAGGAAGGGATCATATCTAAAAAATAAAATTAAGGGGTGAGAGAGGAATGTATTGGGAAGAGAAAGGGAGAAATGGAGTGGGACAAATTTTCTCTCATAAAAGAGGCAAGAAAAATTTTTTCAATCGAGGGAAAAAGGGGAGAGATGAGAGGGAAAAAATGAAGCTTACTCTCCTCACATTTGGATCTAGGAAGGAATAACATGTACACTCAATTTGGCATGAAGACTTGCCTTACAATACAGCAAAGTAGGGGAGAAGGGGATAAGCAGATTTGGGGGAGGATGATGGAAGGGATGGCAAATGGGAGGGAGGAGCAATTAGAAGTAAACACTCTTGGGGAAGGATGAGGTCAAATGAGAGAATAGAAGAAATGGGGGGCAGGATAGGATGGGGGGACATATGATTAGTCTTACACAACATGACTATTATGGAAGTCATTTGCAAAATTACACATATATAGCCCATATTAATTTCTTGCCTTCTCTGTGGGGATGGGTGGGGAGGGAGGAAGGAAGAGAAGTTGGAACTCAAAGTTTTAGGAACAAATGTTGAGTATTGTTCCTATATACAAATGGGAAATAAGAAATACAGGTAACGCAGTATAGAAATTTATCTTGCTCCACAGGACAAAAGAGAAAAAGGGGATAAGGGAAGGGAGGGATATTAGAAGGGAGGGCAGCTTGGTGGAAGGGGTAATAAGAATGCTCAGAGTTTTGGGGTGGGGGAGGGGAGAGATGGGGAGAAAATGTGGAACTTAATTTTGTGGAAATGAATGTTGGAAACAAAAAATAAATTAATGATTTTAAAAAAAGAAGATATCAACTAGAAAAAAATAAGACTGTCAAATTGAAAAAAAACATTAGAATATCCTACTTAACATAAGAGTTTATCTCCTTATTTGATAATCATGAAATAAAATGTATAAATCAATAAAAAAAGAAATTTTGGAACCAGTGTTTGTGATAAAGGCCTCATTTCTAAAATATATACAGAACTGAGAGAAATGTACAAGAATACAAGTCATTTCTCAATTGATAAATGGTCAAATGATATGAACTGGCAGTTTCAGAGGAAGAAATTAAAGCTATTTATAGACATGTGAAAAAATGCTCAAAATCACTATTGATTTTTCAGATGCAAATGAAAACAACTCTGAGGTACCATATCACACCTATCATATTGGCTAACACGATAAAACAGGAAGATAGTAAATTTTGGAGAAGATGTGGGAGAGGTGGAACACTGTTTCATTGTTGGTGGAGCAGGGAGCTGATCTGATCATTCTGGAGAACAATTTGGAACTATGCCCAAAGTGTTACAAATATGTTCATACCCTTTGACCCAGCAATATCATTGCTAGGACTGTATCCCCTAGAGATTATAAGAATAGGAAAGGGTCCCACATGTACAAAAATATTTATAATGGTTCTCTTTTTGATGGTCAAAAACTGGAAATCAGGGGGATGCCCATCAATTGGAGAATGGCTGAACAAATTGTGGTAAATAAATGCAATGGAATACTATTGTGCTATAAGAAATGATGAATAGGAAGAGTTCAGAGAGGCCTGGAAGGACTTATATGAACTGATGCTGAGAGAAACGAGCAAAACCGGAGAACTTTGTATACAGAAACAACCACAATGTATAAGGAATTTTTCTGGTAGACATAGCCCTTCACAGCAATGCAAGGTCCTAAAAAATTCCCAATGGACTCCTGAGGTAAAATGCCTTCCATATTCCAAGAAAGAACTATGGAAGTGGATTGCAGAATGAAGCAGACCATTTTCTCTTGTATTATATTGTGTTTAGTTTTGTTTTGTTTTATGGTTTCTCCTTTTCGTTTTATTTCTTCCATGCAACATGAAGAAGGCAAAAAATACATTTAATAGGAATGTATGGGTAGAAGCTATATAAGTTGCCTGCCGTCTCGAGGAGGGTGTAGGGAGGAAGGGTTAAGGTGGGTGAGGGAGGAGAAAGGAGGGGGAAAATTCTAAGCTATATGAAAGTTATTGTAGAAAACTGAATACAAATAAATTAATTTAAAACAAAAAATAAGTAACTATAAAATAATTTCAAGAGAATGAGGGTACTTACATACTGAGTGCACATAGCACCCCAGCTATTATTTGAAAAATATTACTGATTTAAGAAGCAAGAGTATGTATTACAAATACATGGGACAGATTTGTCAAAGTTTTAGAGGCAGGAAATAAAACATTATTCTTAAGTGCAGCAAAAAAAAGCAAAATTTATTTGAAATTTCCCTACAAATTACAATTCCCTAGAGGAATGGAAATGATTAAATGCATGCTTCATATAGGATGGAGTTCATGAAGGTTATGGTACCATAAAGGTTGTATCTAGGTAAATACTAAATAGTAACTGTTTCTCTTTTACCCAGGAACCCTAAGGGTCTTCACTGTCCAGTTTTATTTATTTTTGTGTAAAGGAGCCATTCATTGAGCAACTACTTAAAGAAGCCTATTCGTTGAATGAGTATATTTCACTCAAACTCAGAATCTGAAAAAATCTTAGCCTACAATGGCCAGGGTCTTACACTGTATCCTAGGCCTTCTTCAGTAGTCTTGATGAATATCTGGTTGCTGGACCTAGATGGCTCAGGAGAAGAAAGTGAGGTTGGTGACCTTGCACTGCTCCCCCTCACTGAAATCAAAGTCAAGTGCAAATCATATCATCTTCTTGATCTCAGGGTCCTCTTCTAGAATGAAGGACAAACACAATCTAGGTATCAAAACCTCATGCAGGTTCTAACATGCTAAAAAATGTCAGGCATGAACTTGGAGATACTTTTCCTGATTTCCAGAGACAAACCTTGCTAATCACATGTTTAAAGGCATTTAAAGATGTTTAAAGGCATAGTTAAAGATATTTAAAAACATTCGTTTATATATTTACTGGCAAATTATTTTGCCATGGAACTTACAAAATAAAGAAAAATACAAAGCAGGCCTGAGGTCTATTTGGATCTTTCCTTCTACTACAGTGATGGTAGCAGAATAAAAGAAAAAGAGATCAGAGAGAATAAGAATCAGAGCAGTTTTAGCCCATAAACACCAACAATGCTTAAATACCCCCATTTTAAAATCCTTTCTCAATGACCAATGAGTGAATATACCACTGCAAAAAATCCTTATTTTATCATCTCCTCACATTGAATGTTTTGTCAATTTCAGTCAATTCTATCATTGAAACATATTTTCTATATGTCCCTTTCTCTCCTCTGACATTGTCAACATTCTATTTTCACAGTTTCAATTGCATGCTAAGCTCTGCAGCAATTCATTTCAAAAAACTGAGTTGCAAATTTTCTCCTTCTCTCAATTCCTTCCTCCTTAATATAATAAGCAATTTGATACAGGTCATATATATATATATGCAATCATGGGAAACATATTTCCATATTAGACATGTTGTCAATGAAGTGACGGAAAGGGAAAAGACTGTGAAAAATATAATGAAAAATAAGATGCCTTGATCTGTATTTATACATTATCTGTTCCTCCTCTGGATGTAGATAGCATTTTTCATCATTAGTCCTTTGGAATTTTCTTGGATCATTGTATTGTTGAGGACAGCTAAATCATTCATAATTGATCATTGTACAATGTTGCTATTGCTACATACAATATTTTTCTGGATCTGTTCACTTCACTTTGCATCACTTCATGTAAGTCTTTCTAGTTTTTTTTTTTTCTGAAATCCAGTTATTGCTAACACTCTCATACAGGACTTCCTCACCTCCATCTTGCTCAATATTTCTAATAGTCAAATGGTTTCTCTCCTTGCCTCAAGAAACTTCTCACTTCAGTTCATTTTCGCCCACAGCAATTAGTCATTTTAAAAAACGTCTGAGCATATCATCACTTCCATCAGTCCCATAAAATCTAGTGACTCCCTATTTCTCTCATGATCAAATATAAAATCCTCCGGCTTTTAAACCTAAAAATAAATCAACCATTTACTATATTCTCAATATCGTTATCATTTATTGCTTTCCACATATTGATAACATAATAATGCTAGCCTTCTTTCTATTTCTCACGAAAGACACCCCCCCAAATCATTACATTTTCACTGCCTGTCTCCTATGACTGAAAGGTTTTTCTACTTCATCACTACTTCTGAGTTTCACAGACTTTCTTCAGGATTAACTATCATGCAAATTTATTTAAGAAGTTTTTCCTAGTACCAAGATAGCAGAGAAAAGTCAGGGACTAGCCTAACCCCTACAAATACTCTTAGAATATTGACTTAAAACAAATTCTGGAGGAGCAGAACCAACAAAAGAATGGGGCAAGACAATTTTTCAGCAAAGAAAATTTGAAAGGCCAGCAAGAAAAGCTGTCTGCAGGAGGTGAGAATAGAACACAGTCCAGTATAGCTCTCAGCAGCAGAGACCAGCCCCAGTAAACCAGCAACAGTATTTGGAATCAACTAAATGAACAGTGGGAGTGGCCACTTTGGGAGATCTCAGCACACAGATGGTAAGGGAGTTGAACAACTAGTCAGAAGGAGATTTCAAGGGTCTCTTTTCTAGCATTAGGGGACAAGACTCTGTTGTTTAGCTATACTCAGCTCCAGGTCACAGTGCTGGATGGCAGTTCCAGCACAAGGGGGAATATTAGCACACCATTTGTGGTTGCAATATAGTGGGGACCCTCTTCATACTTCCAAAACAGAAAAGAGTGATTGTGATTGTTTACAGATCAAAAGAGTTCAGGAGAGTAGGAAATTCTCCTCTCCTTAGGATACCACCTTGGAAGACTTAAAAACTTAAAATTCCTACAAGTGTCTCTGAAAGCAACTGCACAAACCCCTGAATTTGGAGTGGTGCACGCTGCACCCTGGAAGCAGAGCCCTACTTTAACAAAGAATTAAAAGTCAAGAAATAGGCTGGAGAAAGAGCAAACAACAGAAAAAATATCTGAAAACAGAAAGTTACTATAGTGACAAGGAACATCAAAACACACTCAGAAGAAGGTAACAAAGTCAAAACTCCTACATCCAAAGAAAGTAGAATTGGCTAAATGGAAAAAGAGGTACAAAAGTTCACTGAAGAAAATAATTCCTTAAAAATTATAATTGAGCAAGTAGAACCTATTAACTTCATGAGACATCAAGAAACAATAAAACAAAAACCAAAGAATGAAAAAAGACAATGTGAAATATCTCATTGGAAAAGTAACTGACCTGGAAAATGGATTTAGGATATAATTTAAAAATTATTGGAGTAAAAGCTATGATAAAAATAGCCTAGACTTCATCTTTCAAGAAATTATCAAGGAAAATTGTCCTAATATTCTAGTACCAGAGTGTAAAAATAGAAATTACAGGAATCCACTGCTTACCTCCTGAAAAAAATCCCCAAATGAAAACATGCAGGAATATTATAGCCAAATTCCAAAGTTCGCAGGCCAAGGGAAAAATATTTCAAGCAGTCAGAAGAAAAAAAAAAAATCAAGCATTGTGGAACCACAGTCAGAATAACACAAGATTTAACAGCTTCCACATTAAAGAATCAGAGGGTTTGCAATATGATACTCCAGAGGGCAAAGGATCTAGGATTACAACCAAGAATTACCTACACATCAAAATAGACTATAATTCTTCAGGGGGAGGGTGGGATGTATATTCAATGAAATAGAGGACTTTCAAGCATTCCGGATGAAAAAACCAGAGATGAGTAGAAAATTTGACTTCCAAATACAAGACTGGAGAGAAGCATAAAAACATAAACAAAAAGGGAAATCATAAGATTAAGCTATTTATATTCTTCCATGGAAAGATAATGGTTGTCACTCTTAAGAACTTTTTAGTTATTACAGTATACACATGCATATACACACACATTAGAGTATATATACACATGGACACACATATAGACAGAGACAGATAAAGACAGATGGACAGACAGAGAGAAAGAGGCACAGTTATAAGCTGAATATGATTGATGGTATGATGTCTAAAAAATAAAGCATAGAGGTGAGAAAGAGGAGTGCACTGGGACAAAGGGTAAAGGATAGGCAGAATGGGGTAAATTATTTCACAGAAATGAAACAAGAAAGAGCTTTTACAACAGAGAGGAAAATAGAGAAGGTGGTGGGGAACACTTGAAACTTACTCTCATCAGAATTGGGTCTAAGAGGGAATAACAAGTGGATGTAGAAATCTAAATTACACTACAAGGAAGTAGGAGGAAAAGAGGTTGGGAGAAGGAGGTTTCTGGTAGAAGGGACTGTATATTGGAGGACATGGTAATAAAAAGCAAAACTCTTTTGAGGAGCAACAGGGTGAAAGAATAGGGAGAATAGAATAAACAGAGGGAAATAGAATGGAGAAAAATACTGTTAAAATATGTGAATCAAGTTCTTCTAATAAAGGCCTTATTCCTCAAATATATAATGAGTCAAATTTGTTATAATAAAATCCATTCCCCAGATGATAAATAATCAAAAGATATGAACAGTTTTCAGATGAAGAAATCAAAGCTATCTATAATCATACGAAAAAAAAAATACTCAAAATTGATATTGATAAGTGAAATGAAAAATAAAATATTTTTGAGGTACTACCTCATTTATTAGATTGACTAAGAGGATAGATAATGAAAATTGGAACATTAAGGCATTGTTGGTGGAGTTGTGAACTGATGAATTATGTAGAGCAATTGGAACTCTCCCCAAATGGCTATAATGTCATATATACCCTTTGACCTTGTAATACTACTACTAAATTTGTGTCCCCAAAGAGATTTAAAAATAAAAAAAAAACCTATATGTACAAAAAATATTTATAGCAGCTTTTTTCTGGTGGCAAAGAATGAGAAACTGAGGGGATACCCACTAACTGGGGAATGGCTGAACAAGTTGTGGAATATAATTGAGATAAAACACTACTGTAGTATAAAGAAATCTTGAGCCAGATGCCCTCAGAGAAACCTGGAAAGACTTATATGAATTGATGCAAAGTGAAATGAGTAGAACCAGGAGAAAATAATACACAATAATAGCAATAGTGTAAGATGATCAACTGTGAATGACTTAATTAACTCTCAACGACTTAGGAAGACGAATGCTATCAATCCATACAGAAAGAACTGACAGAGTCTGAATATGGATAAAAGCATATTTTTTCTTTCTTTTTCTTGAGTTTTTTTTTTTGTCTATGTTTTCTTTTACAACATGACTAATACAGAATATGTTTTGCATGACTGCACAATATAATCTACATCAAATTGACTGCCTTCTCAATGGGTGAAGAGGGAATTTTGAATTCAAGAAATCAAGAAAGTTAAACTTTGTTTTTACATGTTATTGGGGGAAAATAAAATACCAAATGAAAAAAAGAGACTTTTTTTGCCTTTATTTAAGTCTTTTATTTATTTTTAAATTTTATTTTTCATTTTAAACACAATTTATAACAGATAAAACAATTCAGATTTTTGGTCAGGTGATACTTCTTTTTAAAGCATTTACAATATGGACCACAAAAGAATTTTTTTTTAAACATTAACCAACTGAGACACAAATAATATTTATGTTTGCTAACTTCGCAAGCTCTTGACCTAATTGTCTCTGCAGTATTACTGAAAATTAAAGGACCCTAACTTATTGTTGTTGGTCTAAAGTTCTAAACCTAATAGCTTAATTTTAGACTTAACCTCAGATGTTCTCCTACCAATAATCTATAATTTAATGGATCTGGTATTAAGCTTGCAAACCTTTTGACTATAGGAAATTGCCACCAAGAGTAGGGACATTGCAGGGATACAATATCTCCTCAACTTCATGTCAGTTCCAGGCAGGATTAGATTGTCCACTTATATTCCGTCAGGCTTAAAGTCTTCCAGGTGTCAGTGGGCAAATTCAATCAGGAGAATCCTATCTCAGCCCAGGCTGAACAGCCACCCTCCCACTCTTCCCATAAGATCACCTTTTGCAGTTCATACCAGCATCTCACAGGCTTACTGGCTTCATGTATTGGAGGCTCATATTGGCTTTCTTACTATTCATATCTGGAGTTAGACTCAGAAGAACAGTCACTTAATAGTCCCATGGCATCTAAAAATAGCAAGGTCCAGTAGGCAGGTTTCAAATATGATTATAATTTCACTTTGGCTAAGGAATATCTTTTGAGATAAGTCTTACATGGCTTACATGCCTTTGTATACATGTTCTAGTTCCTGATTAAATAGCAATCATAAAATCAAATTTACCACTTAAACCTTAACTTTTCCATCAATGTCAAATTTTACCCAAGGTTACCTTCCTCTAGGAAATTTAGACTAAAATTCTTTCCCCCAAACTAAAGATTTATATATACATATACATGTATACACACATACAGTCATGTAGATATACATACCTACACATATATAATGTACACACACATACATACCCATACACACCTACTTACATATGCATGCACATGTACACACATGCGCACACACACACACACACACACACACATATATATGTATATATATATATATATACATATATATATATATATATATATATATATGTATATATATATATATATATACACACCCCCTAAGTACCCTAAAAGTAAAAGACTTCTCATGAGTTACAAATAACATCTTTCCATGTGGTAATATAATCACTTCAACTTTTATGAGTTTCTGAAGACTTCTCTTTCCTGTTTACCTTTTCATGTTTCTCTTGATTCTTGTATTTGAAAAACAAATTCTCTACTACATATTTTTTGGAGGTTTTGGATATAGAAAACTTGACTTTGATGTCTTTCTCTGATGGCATGTTTTGCTGTTCCTTATCTGAAATTATGGAAGAAAATACCTTTTCACCAAGAAAGTAACCTTCTATAGTTCTGTTTTTTCTCTTTGGGGGCATTTTTTCTAGGCAGTTCCTTGACTTTTCAGTCCTTTGTCAAGTGGAGGGTGTATTATCCTATGCTTCAAAGGTTTGTGCAACTGTTTTCGGAGATATCTCTAGGGACCTGTTAGTTCTTAGTTCCTCCAAGATGATACAATCAAGGGAAAGGAGTTTACTCCTCTCCTTCACTGTACTCTTGTCTGTGAGCAACCAAAAGCACTGTTTTCAATCCTGTAACTGTGAGTTGAATTCCCTCTACACAGCCACCACCAGCTCCACTATGCCAATTCTCTTCCTCACCCCAGGTCTGCCATTCAGGACTGAGACCAAGATAAGCTGCTCAGTTCCCCCAGAGTTTTTAGACTGAGGGCTCCAAAAGTGGAAGCTGCTGCTTCAGTGGCTGCTGCCACCTGGGCTCAGGGCTGGGTCTCACCTCACTCCCCTCTTCCCCAGGTGAAGGAGTTTTCTTACTGACTTCTGAAGCTGTCTTTGACATTTGTGAGTTGAGAAATCTGAGAAACACAGCTACTGCCTGTGATTCTGTCCCTTGAAGCCTGCTCCAGTCCTGTTCATGCTATGCTCATCCCACACTGGACTGGGCTCTGTTCCCTGTACTATACACCTTTCCTGTCAGACTTCCAGTCTGCTTTGGGCTGGAAATCTCTTTCATTCTGGTGTTTTGTGGCTTCAGCTTTTCTAGAGTTTGTTTAGAGTCATCTTTTACAGGTATTTTATGGGCCATGTGGGTGTGTGGTAGAGAGCTAGAGCAGATCTGTCCTTCTACTCTGCCATCTTGGCTCCCCCCAACTTGAATTTTAAATTTATGCAATAAAAAAAGCTTTTCCATAATACAGTACAATAGCAAAAAGATTGAGTAAAAAAATAAAATTTAAATTTGAATAAAATTAAAATAAAAAATAAATTTAATTTGTACAACTTTCTATTTAAATAAGATGTTACTTTTCAAACTATACCACCTATCCATGATGGGTTTTGTAGTTTTTTTCTGTTCTCTTCTCTATGTAGCTCCATATGTTCTACTCCTTTCTAATTGGTGAAATGAGTCCTCCCAAGCAAAACTACAACTTCCCAGCTGGGTCATAGGTGTATCTGAGAAAGGTTGTATGTGTCATTCTAATGCTATTGGCCAGAGTCCCTTTTCTAGGCTGTTCCCTTCATAATTAAGCGCTGATGGTAATAAACCAACCAGACTTACTTAGGCTTTAGGAAGAGACATTACTAAGGTAGAATAGTAAGAAAAGTTGTTTCATAACACCTATTCCCAAAGTCTGAATACATTCTACCAACATTATATATAGTTCAGAGAAATCTTGGCTCAAGCCTTTGGCACTAATTCCAAAACAGTGACATGGCAAAATGAATAAAAAAAAATCTCACTGACCTTAGAATCAGAAAAACCTGAAGTGTATGACCCTGAGAAGGTCACTTACACTCATTCTGCCTCAGTTTCCTCAACTATAAAATGGGGATTACATTGTACCCACCACCCATGGAAATTGTGAGAATCAACGTAGATATTTACAAAGGATTTAACATTTTTTCCTGCCACTTAGAAGACACTTGAGAAATGCTCATCCTATACTGTTACTGTCTTCAATTTTGTTGTAACTACACAGAAATACTGTTGATTTGTGATTCTATATTCATCCTATAATTCTACTGAAGTTATTGTTTCAATTGCTTTCAATGGCAATCTTGGAGGATAGAACATAATGATTTCAGCAGAAATATAGCTTCATCTCTCCACTTTTATTTCTCTACCCTTCCTTATTGCTAACACTTGCATTTCTAGAGCTATGTGAAATAATGGAAAGGAAAGAAGGTGTGATTCCTTTATTCCTTTCTTCACTGGGAAAGTTTCTGTTACCATTGCACATAAGGCTAGCTTTTGGATTAAGATATTTACTTTCATCACATAAAAAGAAAGGTCTTACTGTGCATGAGCTTGGAACGATTTTTGCATAAACAAATATACTTTGTCAAAGGCTTTTGCTATATCTGTTGACATGATCATGCACTACTGGCTATTTGGGAATTCAATATGATTATGTTAAATGTATTCCTATGGAACTATCCTAGTTTCCTGGATATAAATCTAATTTAAATACAGTGAATGCCTTTATGGACAAATTCTTAGTCTTTTTTCCATGGTTTTCCTTTTAAAAATGAGTTCTTATTCTTTAGTCTTGTTGACTTCTAGTTCTCTCACTTTGCTTTGTCCTCCTCTGCTTTAGTTACTAGGAGTACATTTGTCTCATTAAAGGAGTATGTTAGGGATTACTTTCTCAAGTTTTTAAAAATAATTTCTGAGTAGTTTTCAATTGTTATTTAATGGTTTGATACAATTGTCATACATTAACCTGGATAAGAGTTTTGTTTTCTTTTGTAGTTCCTTTCCAACCCATTCAATTCCCTTTTCTTATCTTTATTTGGAGTTATGTTAATTTTGGAATTTTATGTTTTGGTATGAATAGCACCCTTTCTGGTCTCAATCACCCAAAAGTTACTTGCAGAGGCAGGTTAGGGTATCAGAATACAGCTACCCTCAGTTTTCTAGGTTAAACCTAAAGTGATGGGGTTTTTGGGACTGTTAGAAGTCCCTGTCCAACATTCTCCTTTTGTCAACCAAAAAGTCAAACTCTACTACAAGGGCAATCTTACAAGAATTTCAGTCATCCCTCAATAAAATAAATGGGCAAAGTCCCATTAGAAAGGGAATAAGGTCGGGTAAGTTGTAAACACATGAGAGATTCCCAGTAAAGGTTGTATGCACTCAGATTTGGTTTCCCCCCCTCAATTAACCTTGTCCCTTCTCAAAAGTGTTTACTTCTAGTAATTCCTTTCTCCCATTTGCCCTCCCTTCTATCATTCCCCTCACCCGACTTGTCACCTCCTCCCCTTCTTTTCTGTGGTGTAAGATAGATTTTCATATCAAGTTTAGTGAGCATGTTATTCCCTCCTTCAGCCATACATGGAGAGAGAAGCTTCACTTTTCCCCTCTCCCCTTCTCCTTTTTCTCCTCCATTGAACAATATTTTTCTTATCTCTTTTAGGAGTTATAGACTGCCCCGTTCCATTTCTCCCTTTCTCCTCCCAGTATTTTCCTCCCTCACACCCCAATTTTTTTTTATTTTTATTTTTTGTGTATGGATATCATCTCTTCTGATTTAACACACCCTGTACTCCCTGTCTATATACGTGTGTATGTGTATGTACAATTTCTCCATCTACCCAAATACTGAGAAAAAGATTCAAGAGTTATAAATATTTTCTTTTCATGTAGTAATGTAAACAGTTCAGCTTTAGAAAGTCTTTTATGATTTTTCTTCCCTGTTTACCTTTTCATGCTTCTCTTGATTCTTGTATTGTGAAGTCAAATTTTCTATACAGATCTGGTCTTTTCCTCAATATGAATGATTGAAAGTCCTCTATATCACTGAATGACCATTTATTCCCTTGAAGTATTATACTCAGATTTGCTGGGTAGGTGATTCTTGGTTTCAATCCCAGTTCCTTTGATCTCTGGAATGTCCCACTCCAAGCCCTTCAATCCCTTAATGTTGAAGCTGCCAGATCCTGTGTAATCCTGATTGTATTTCCACAATACTCAAATTGTTTCTTTGTAGCTTGCTTGCAGTATTTTCTCCTTGATCTGGGAACTCTGAAATTTGAGTACAATATTCCTAGGAGTTCCTCTGTTTGGGTCTCTTGGGAGGTGATCAGTGGATTCTTTCAATATTTATTTTGTCTTCTGGTTCTAGAACATCAGGGTAGTTTTCCTTGATAATTTCATGGAAGACAATGTTTAGGCTCCTTTTTTGATCATGGCTTTTAGGTAGTCCCTCAATTTTTAAATTGTTTCTCCTGGAGCTATTTTCTAGGTCAGTTGTTTTTCCAATGAGATGTTTCACATTATCTTCTATTTTTTCAAAATTTTGGTTTTGTCTTCTAATTGCTTGATTTATCTCATAGTCATTCATTTCCCTGAACTCAATTCTCTCTTTCAATGTATTATCTTGTTCAGTGAGTTTTTGACACTTCTCCTCCATTTGGCTAATTCTGCTTTTTAAAGCCTTCTTCTCCTCATTGGCTTTTTGGATGTCTTTTTCCAATTGAGTTAGCCTCTTTTTAAAGCTGTTCTTTTCCTTAGCATTTTTTTGGATCTCCTTTAGTAAACTACTAACTCATTTTTTAAGCTCTTCTACTGCCTGATCCTAGTTTAAGTTCCCTTTGGAGGCCCTGGAGGCAGCGGTCTTGACTTCCTCTGACAAAATACCCTATTCTTTCTCATCTGAAAGGATGGAGGGAGACATCTGTTCCCCAAGAAAGTAACCTTTTATAGTCTTATTTTTTTTCCCCTTTTTTGGGCATTTTCCTAGCCAGTTACTTGACTTCTGAGTTTCCTGTCCACAACCACCTTGCCTCCAGTTCCACCAGGACAGCACTGGGGGCTGAGATTCAGATGAGTTGCTGCAATCCCTCAGGGGCTTTAGGTGGGGTAGGGCCACTATTCAGTGTGAGATTAAGATCAGTTGCTCAGGTGGAAGCAGGGTAGCCACACAGGGTTCAGTTCCCTCAGGGGCTTTACAATGTGACCTTCAACAATGGATGCAGTCTACTGCCTGCCTTGGGAGCCCCCAGTCCACTGCTGCCTCCACTGTTGCCACCTGAGGAGGTTTGAGTTACAGGGACACTCTGCCCCTTTCTCTGCCAGTACCTGAGGAGGTTTGAGTTACAGGGACACTCTGCTCCTTTCTCTGCCAGGCAAAAAAACAGTCTCACTTTAGTGCCTGTGGGTTGAGAGATCTAAGCTGCTGCTGGCCATTCTGTCCCTGAAACCTGCTCGATCATGCTCCACCTGGTGCTGCATGGCCAAAGCTGGGCTGGGCTCTGTTCCAGTGTGACAGAACTTTCCCGTTGGTCTTTCAGGTCACTCTGGGCTAGAAATCTCCTGCACTCTGTTGTTCTGTGGCTTCTGCTGCTCTAGAGTTATTTTATGGGCTGTGGGGCAAGAGCTAGTGTATGTGCATCTTTCTACTCTGCCATCTTAGCTCTGGCCCCAAGACTTTTTCTTAAAACAAAACAAAACTCTTCCTAGTGTCCCTTAATGCTAATAACTTCCCTCTGAGATTGCCTCAAATTTACCCTGATAATACCTTGTTTATTCTTATTTGGCAAGGGCAGGAATGGGAACAAATTTGCACCCATCTATATGTGCATGCACAAAAGGACCTAGAAATAACTTCAGGATCATGTAACCTACAAGATGACAAAACAACCAAGTTCTGAAAATTTCTCCAAATCTAAAAACCTAAAAAACAAATAATTGAATTACTCAACATATAAAAATGATTTTAAAAATGAATCAATAACATAAAATGACAGAATTCCTTTTCAAGGTAAATGTTTCATGATGTAACTCCAGAAAACTGTCACTTTGAGTTCCCATTCAATACCATTACCCCTGAAATGACTTGTTACAAGTATATTAATAGGCTTGAGAATTATGCTCTTCTTTTAGAGATTCCTTGGGGTATTGATTTTTATCAAACCTCTTGACCCTAGAAGATGTGGTAGAGCATGATTTGCACAGTCACAGAAAAGAAAGAAGGAAAAGAATAGATAATGAAGGAAGGAATGGGGGAAAGATTCAGTTTGTTTTCTAGAGAATAATAGTGCTCAAAACCACTTTATAAGGGAAAAATAGAATCAGGTCTGAGGGAAAGGGAGACTGATAGCCATTTGGGACTGTTTGGAGAAATCTTAGTCTAAATAACCCTATTATCCTTCAGTATAAGGAGCCTGAGGCCACAAAACAGCTGACCTTCACAAGTCTGTGCAGTAACTGAAAGGGAACAATGTTTCTCAAAGATAAGCCACAAGGTACATAGGAAAAAATTAAGACATCAAAACATAAATAAGTAAAAGTTTCATTCCCAAGTTGGTGAAGTACTGGAGGCAATATTATATGTAGAAACAAGGATGAATAAAACCTCAAAGAGAAAGTTCATTACTTAAAATCCAAATCATGAATCTTATCTACATTGTAATAAAGGTATTAAGAGGGCAGACAGCAATTTGTCTAAAGAACCAAAAAATGAAATTTTCCATTCTCCCCTAATTTACTTATGACAGTATCCTTTAAGTCTAAATAACTTCCTTCACAATATTCTAATCAACACCCTTGATATTCTTGATGCTTTGTTTTTCCAGATGAATTTTATTATTATTTTCTATATCTATAAAATAATTCTTTGGTAATTTGATTGGAATGGGGCTGAATAAGTAAATAAATTTAGGTAGAAGTATAATTTTGATTACATTGATTGGCTTAGCCAATCCATGAATAATTAATATTTCTCTAATAATTTAGATTTATCTTTTGTGAAAAGTGTTCTGTAATTTTGTTCATAGTACTCCTGGGTATATCTTGAAATGTAGACTCTCAAGCATTTTATGATGATTGCAGTTTTTTGAATGGAAATTCTCTTTCCATCCCTTTCTACTGGGTTTGGTTGGCAAAATATAGAAATGCTGATGGTTTTCTAAGTTAATTTTATATCCTGAAACTTTGCCAAAGTCATTAATTGTTTCAAATACTTTTACAGTTGACTCTCTAGTATTCTTTAAGTATGCCACCATCTTGTTTGTGAAGAGGGATAATTTTGTGTCCTATTTATCTTGTCTTATTTCTCCCATTTCTTTTTCTTGAGATATTGACATACTGACATTTTTAGTACAACAGTAAATAATAGTGATGGCAATCAACATTTTTGTTTTGCTCCTATTCTTATAGGGAAGGCTTCTAGTTTATCCTCATGACTGACATTGCTTGCTCTTGGTTTTAGATAGATACTACTTAACATTTTAAGAAAGACTCCCATGATTCCTATGCTTTCTAGTGTTTTTAATAGAAATGGGTATTGTATTTTGTCCAAGGCATTTTCTGCACTGTTTATATCATGCAATTTTTGTTCTTTTTATTATTGATATGCTCATCAAACATATGAATGATGTTTATAGCTTTCCATATATGTAGCCTGCCCTGCATTTCTTGCATAAATTCCAACTGTTCATGGTGTATGATCTTTGTGATATATTTCTTTAGTATCCTTGATAGTCATTTATTTTGCATTTATTCTCATTAGGGAAATTGGTCTGTAATGATTTTTATCTGACTTTGTTTCTCTTGGTTTAGGAACTAAACCATATTTGTCTAATAAAAGGAATTTGGTAGAATTTCTTCTTTATTTAAAAATACTTTATATGGTAATGGGATTAACTATTCCTTAAATATTTGATTGCATTCATTTGTAAATCTTATCGGGTACTGGGATTTTTTTTTTTCCTTTAGGGAGCTCATTAATGGTTTGTCCAAAATATTTTTTCTAAGATAAAGTTTTTTTAAGTATTCTGTTTCATTTTTTATTAATCTGGACATTTTAATTATCCATCCATTTCACATAGATTTCAGTTTTACTGGCATACAGTTGGGCAAAACAATTCCTAACAATTGCTTTCATTTCATCTTTACTGGTTGTGCTTACATCATTTTCATTTTTGAAATTAGTAATTATGTAATTATGTTTTCTTTCTTTTAAAAATCCAGCTAACCAAAAACTGTCCATTTTGGTGTTTTCCCCAATATGCCATCTCCTACTGTTATGATTGTTTCTTTTTACTTTCAATTTTATTAATATATCCTTTGATTTTTAGTTTTGCCATTTTGATGTTAATTTAGGAATTTTTAATATGTTCCTTTTCCTTTTTCTATTTTTTTAGTTACATGCCCAATTGATTAATTTGCTCTTTTATTGATGTGATGTGTAAATTTGCTCTTTTTCTCTTTTACTGATGTGTAAAAATTTAGAGACATAAATTTTCTCATTGTTGTTATTCTCTTTAATGAAATTATTGATTGTTTCTATATTTTCTTCTTATACCCACTCATACTTTAAAATCAGATTATTTAGCTTCCAATTAATTTTAATATATTTTTCCAAGGTCTTTTACCAAATGCAGTTTTTATTACATTATGACTCTAAAACACAGTCAATTTTTGTGAAGATGAGCTGAGATAACGATTTTCCTTTCTATTCTCAATCAAATTTCAGGTTTATCATATTTAGCTTTTTAAAATTCTGTTTATCTTCTTAACTTTTCTTTTTAATTTATTTTTATGTTAGATTTATCTATCTCACAGAGATGAAAATTGAGGTTCCCCCACTAGTATACTTTACTGTAAATATCCTCCTGTGACTTGTTCAACTTTTCCTTCAAGCATTTGCATGCTATACCACTTAATGTTCATACATTTCATAGTGACAATACTTCATTGTAGAGTGTAGGATGTGTTCAGGGAGGACCAGTACCTTTGGCAGGATGGCTGTCAAGCCCTTTTTGGGGCTCTTTCCACTTTTGCTGTCCACTTGCTCCACCTTTCCACTGCATCCTGAGCCATTGCCAGCTGTCTTGACTCTGTCCTGCTGCTGGAATATGATGACTCTGGAGGAGAGAGTGAGGCTGATGACTTAGTGCAGCTCTTCCTCATTTAAGTCCAATTTAAGCATGAATCAAAAGACATCACCCATACTACCATTTAACTATTATGCCTCAAACTCCTGTGGTGACAGGCAAGTTATGAAGCAGTAGATGTGGATACACTGGGAGCTGCAGTCACAACCCTGCACACAGGTGGCCCAGGTCACACGGTCATTTCTCACTGGAAGTAGCAGTGGAACTTGGCAGCCTCCTGGGGGTCTGAGCAGCCTTTTAAGGATTGCACCACTCACCTCCTGGTGTGAGGAAGGGGGCTAGAAAAGGTGTGCTAAGCATTATCTCCTTACACAGCCCTGGCCTGATTACCATGGAAGGCGGGGAGTCTCACTATCCAGTTGAAACACACACAAAGAAATGTAAAAAATGTATGAAGACATCTGCAAAGATGATTTTACTCACTCTTGGCACATGGAACATGTGTGCACTAATAGACAACACAAAATCCAGTAGACCTGAAAGAAGAACTGCTGTTGTTGCAAGACAACTCAACAAATATTGCATCCAAATAGCAGCCTGAGTGAAACAAGGTTGGTTAAAGAAGGCCAGTTTACTGAAGTTGGACTGGATATACCTTTTTCTGGAGTGGGCACAGTGAAGGGGAGCACCGTGAAGCTGGCATGGGTTTTGCAATTGAAACTAATGTAATTAGCAAGCTGACATGCCTGTCAAAAGGAAAGAATGACAGGCTTATGACAGTGTGATTGCCACTCACATGCCACCATCATCAGTGCCTATGTTCACAGCAAAGAAGAATTTTATGAAGACCTAGAGACCCTTATGGTCAATGTGTCAAAAAAGGACAAGTTTATAATTCTGGGAGACTTTAGTGCTAGAGCAGGCTTAGACTATCAGACTTGGCAGGGAGTCTTATGGAAGAATGAAGTTGGAAACAGCAACAGCAACGGCCATTTACTGCTAAAGACTTGTGCATGGCATGATCTTCTCCTCACCAACATTGTCTTCCATTTACCTAAATGTAATAAAACTCCATGGTTGCACCCTCACAGCAAACATAGGCATTTAATAGACTGTGTGACTGTAAGAAGAGACAGACAAGATGTGAGAGTGACAAAGGCAATGTGTGGTGCAGAATGCTGGACTGCTCATAGACTGATATTTTCCAAGCTAAATATTTGCATTCATTGAAAGCTCCACCCCCAAGGCAAAATGATTACCAAAAGAATTAATGTCAGCAAATTAGAGTTCTTCTCTGAGCATGAACAGTTTGTTGCTGACCTGGAGGGAAAGTTGAACCAACACACAGCTGGCAACAGTAGAGTAGAAAAAGAGTGGGTAACTTTCAGATATTTGGTGTACAGCACTGCATTTGCTCATCTGGATCAGAACCCTCACAAACACCAAGACTGGTTTGATGAAAATGATGAGGAAATTCAGAAGCTGCTAAATGAAAAATGAGAACTCCATAGGATTTACCAGCAGGATAGTTCATCCCCCTCTAAGAAGGCAGCATTTAATTCCATCAAAAGAAAAGTACAAACAAAGTTTAGAGGGATGTAGGATTCCTGGCTCAGTAAGAAGACAGATGAAATTCAGTTTTATGCTGATGGTAACAATCCAAAGCGCTTTTATGATTCCCTGAAAGCTATTTATGAGCCAAAAACCTATGGTGCATCAGAACTACTCACTGCTGATGGAGCCACATTGATTAGTGATAAGTACATGATGCTAGAGGGATGGGTTGAACATTTCCATAGTCTTCTCAACAGACTATCATCAATCAATGTTGAGGCCATTGACCATTTACATCAGGTTGAAGTCAGTCTCTCCTTAGCTGAACTTCCAACTGAAGAAGAGGCTTGGATGGTCATTAGGCTCCTTTCATGTGGCAAAGCACCTGGTGCTGATTCTATTCCAGCTGAGATTTACAAGGTAGGGGGACCATGGCTCATATAAAAGTTGACTGAATTTTTCCAGGTTATATGACAAGAAGAGGTTCAAGGATGCCTCCATTGTCCATCTCTATAAGGGTAAAGGAAATAGATTGTCCTGTGACAATCATAGGGGGATCTCTCTTAGTCATTGCTGGCAAAGTTTTTCCTAGAGTCCTCCTTAATAGACTGACCCTTCACCTGGAAGATGGTCATATACCTGAGAGTCAGTGTGGCTTCAGAATGGACTGAGGAAAAATTGATATGGTGTTTGCTGCCTGACAACTCCAGGAGAAATGCCGGTAACAGAACACAATGGTCTGTATACAACTTTTGTAGATCTGACCAAGGTCTTTGACACTGTTAGTCATAAGGGTTTATGAAAAGATATGTCAAAATTTGGTAGCAGGAGAAGTCCATCAATATTGTACATTAATTTCATGATGGCATGTGTGCTCGGTTTCTGGATAATGGATAATGCTCTATTACCTTCTCAGTCACCAATGGAGTGAAATGGGGCTGTGTGCTTGCTCCCATGCTTTTTAGCATGATGTTTTCAGCCATGCTGATAAATGCTTTCAATAAGGACAGCAATAAACATGGCAAGTTCTTCAATCTGAAAAGGCTACAAGCCAAGACTAAAGTAGAGGGAATGTTGGTGCGTAATTTTCTGTTTTCAGATGATTGTGCACTCAGTGCAGACTCTGAAGCTCAGATGCAACAAAATATGCATCAATCTTCTGTTGCCTGTGCTAATTTTGATTTAATAATTAACACCAAGAAAACACAGATGCTTCATCAGCCACCACCACACCACCCATATGTGGAACCATTGGTTACAACAAATGGAGACATTTTGAATGTTGTGGATAAGTTTCCTTACCTTGGTAGTGTACTTTTCAGGGATATACACATTGACAATGAGGTTGATGCATGAATTGCCAGAGGTAGTTCAGTGTTTGGGAGGCTCTGAAGAAAAGTTTGGGAAAGAAGAGGTATCAGACTGACTGCCAAACTGAAGGTCTACAGAGCCATTGTGCTGACCTCGTTATTATATGCTTCTGAAACATGGACAGTCTCCCAGCTCCATGCCAATAAACTGAATTGCTTCCATTTGAACTGTCTTGGAAAGATTCTGAGGTTCACCTGAAAGGATGAGGTACCAGAAGCTGAAGTCCCTGCTAGAGCTGAACTGCCAAGTATTCAAACTATGCTTCAGAGAGTGCAACTCCAATGGGCTGGCGGCAGTATTCAGATGCAAAATGCACACTTGCCAAAAAGACTATTTTATGGAGAACTCGCATGGAGCAGGCAATCAAATAATGGCCAGAAGAAACAATACAAGGACACTGTCAAAGCCTCTCTCAAGAACTTTGAATTCGACTGTGCAACATGGGAGACACTGACACAGTACTGCTCAGCATGGCATTCCCACATCAGGAAGGGTGCTGTGCTCTTTAAGCAAAGCAGAATTGAGACAGTACAAATTAAATTCAGGTTGCACAAATTTGGGGTATCCACCCCAAATATTCACACAAGCTATCTGTGCCCAACCTGTGGTAGAATATTCCAAGTTCATATTGGTCTGATCAGCCACAGTTGGACACACTGAAATTTCATTTTACCGTGGTGATGTCATTTTGGTCCTCTTCGAAGATGAAGGACAACAACCAACCAACTTCATTGTCCATGGTGCCTTTTAGCAAAATATTATTTCCCTGATATTCCCTTTTAATTATGTTTGTTTTTTCTTTTTGCTTTATTTCATTTCATGATTGCTACCTCTTCTGTTTTTGATTTAGCTGAAGCATAATAGATTCTGCTCCAGCTACCCTATCCTCTCAGTTCTTCAGCTGACTCATTTCCTGTGACCTATCCCACCCCATCTCAGCCACAAAGATGGTTCAACCTTTGATATTTACTTATAAGTGCATCTCTTCTATATACATCACTCTTAATGCCTGTATTCCGTTGCTTGTAGATTGCATCCCATGTTGAATTGTGTTCGTTGTAGCAGGAAGTTTTTTTACATTTATTTGTATCTGCAGTGCTTAGCACAATGAGTAGCATAACATAGGTGTTTGTTTAACAAATGTTTCACTGAGAGATGAGGAACTAAATGACTCAGAAGAAATTTTCTAAGATGAATGAAAATTAATATTTATTAAAAATATGAATTGTGGGGTGGAGCCAAGATGGTGTTATAAAGGAACGAACTTGCTGGTGCTCTGCCCCCAAACACAACCAAATATCTGTTAAAAATGACTCTAAACAAATTCTGGGTCTTCAGAACAGACTGAATAATAGAGTGAAGCAAATCCCCAACCCAAGACAGTCTGCAAAGATGCTTGGAAGTATCTATCAGCCAAGCTGGGAGGAGAGCAAAGACAGAACAGAAGGGACCTGATCAAGTCTTGGGGGAATTGAATCTCAGACACCTATGGTGGTTTCCAGACTTCACAACCCCAAAACACCAATGACAAATTGGAAGGTCAGTGGAAAAAACTTGTGGGACCTGTGTGAGAGAGAAGTGTGGTGAGGCCTCAGCCCCAGGGCTGTAGGGGGAGGGGGGATAGTGAAGGAGAAGTTTGTGGCAGGAGCAACAAGGGTAGGGGCAAGGGCAGTGGCAGCAGCAGGGATTATTTCTAGAGCTCTAGGTCCACAGATTATGGGGGAATTGAGTGACTGACAGTATACCTTCCCCCCCTCCCCTTACTGGAAGGAAAGAATACCTTGAGAAAGAGTCTAAAAGTCAAGTAAATAGCTGGGAAAATGAGCAAAAAACAAAACAAAAAATGAATCAAACTATAGAATCTTACTTTGGCGACAAGGAAGACCAAAGCATACAAACAGAAGACAACAAAGTCAAAGCTCCTACATGTGATGGGGTACTTGGTATGTGTGCTTGGGCCCCAATTCTAAAATCGTATTTTTCTTTAAAAATCCAATTTCTCCCTACCATTAAATTCTATCCCAGGTGGTTTCTCTCTAGTTCACGGACACAGCCTGCCCTAGCAATAACCCTTCCTGACCCAGCAACCAGCTGCCCCTATATAGCTTATTAGTTTGAAACCAGCTATGTGCTGGCTGAACGGGCTGTGCACTGGATCATAAAGGCATTTGCTACTCACTTACACATTCATATTCTCCCTTACATTTATCTTGTCTAACAAGACATTGATGAGAGCAACCTGGTATTTCTGAGCCAGCCCTGACTGTTAGTGATGTAGTGACTTTTCAGGCCTAAAATCACACCTCCAGGTAGCTCCCCCCTCCTTGGGCTATATTTCCCAATTAATTACGGGTAAAATAACTGCACAATAGATACCAAAAGTGCATGTTCCTTTAAAAACTGATCACTCCTTAACCACTCTCTAATCCCACCCCAAAACACCTAGGTAACATTTGGCTCATGCTTTACTGTGGAATATACTACATAAACTTTACTTGTACCTCTCTAAGGTTGCAGGTTCCCTAAGAACTCTTGCCTGCTGAAAAGTGTAATAAATTTTTAGTTTAACCATAATAATTCTTGAATCTGTGAATTCCTTCCAGGTAACTGCCTCTGGCACCCTGGTATTTGTGGGGGGTCTCACCTTTCCTTCCAACCCTCATCATATCCAAAGCCTCCAAGAAAAATATGAATTGGTCTCAGACCATGGAAGAGCTCAACAAGGTTTTTGAAAATCAAATAAGGGGAGAAGAACAAAAATTAGGAAGAGAAATGAGAGTGATGCAAGAAAAGAAAGAACAGAAAATCATGAAAAACACGTCAACTACTTGCTAGGCAAAGATGGTGTAGTGTAATATTACTATAAAAACAATGAAGGTGAGGGATAGAAATTGGTGGAGTAGAAGAGGACATCTCACTCCAGAAGGGGAAAGGAAGTGTACCAGTAAAGTACATAGCAGAAATGCATCCATCTGTCCAAACATACATACTTATACATACATATATGTGTGCAATTATATGGGTATGTAATCAGTCAATAAATAAGCATTACACACACAGACACAGACACACACACAGACACACACACACACACACACACACACACACACACACACACACACCTGATTATGTACCAGAAACTGAGGATACAAATCAATACCTAATTTTAAGGAACTTATATTTCCTAGAGGGAAACGTATACACTGAAAGAAAATACATATTTTCACTGCTTGTCTCTGAATAAAGATTTGCAAACTGCTTAAAAAGAAACAAACACAAAGGTTCCAAATTTATCTTAGTACCAGAAACATTTACCTCCCCTCCATCCCCTGTATAAGTCCACCATACTTTCTTTCTCATCTTTCCACTCTACATTTATATCCTCAGGGCAAGGATTACAAGCTTTTGCCCCAATACTAGAAATTGACTAAGTCTATGGGGTACCATGACAACAAGCTAATCCATGAAATAGTTAATCAATTTTGTATTAGATCCATATGATGCCAATTCCTGAGTATTCTCATCTTTCCCAGTACTAAGGGGATAAGTTCTTTTGCCCTCAGATATACACACAGCTTAAGAGTCTCTTACTGCCACCAGCTTAGACTCCAAATGAAAATCAAATTGGCATCACAAAAGACAAGACGGAATAAATTGTGAAGTATTTCTTTTACATTTAATGTTGACTAAGGGGACACTTTATAAACAGCAGGGAAGTGTAAATTGAGGGAAATTAAGAAATTAACTGGGATATTGCATTTTGTATTTTAATATGAGCAACAATAATAAAGCATATTGCAGGTACTGAATAAAGTGGCTATTATGAACTTTTCTCCTCTCAGGCAATAACAACCTTCCCAGATTATTCTAGCTCCTACCTCCTTGTTAGCTTGGACATTAGCTCAGGAGACATTTCTAAAGCTGTTAAGTATATATCTCAACACCTTGCATAAAACCCATGGAATTACCTTAAGGGAGCTATGTATATTTAAAGAAAGTGCTGAGTACTCATTAACAGCTTGTGTAGAAATCGCCTTCTGCTTTTGGGGGCAATTTTCACAGGAATAATTAGGGACATAAAGCAACTATGTCAGAGAAATGAGTGTGGGTTTGGAGAAAACTAGTGCAAATTGCAGAAATTCAGCAACACAGAAAATGGTGATTCCAAAGAGAAAATGGTCAAAGTTGTAGGAAATATTTTGGTAAAGAATTGGTAAAATGTGAAAAATGAACTGGGGGTGTGATTAGTGCAATGTAAAGCCAATGAATCAACAATGCAGAATGGAAAGCCTGGAAAAGCGAAAATGTTATTAGGCTACACTAACTGAAACAACACTTAGAACAGCAAGATGAATATTTTCTGTCAGAGATTCTTAACCTGGGGTTCACAAAGTTTTTGAAAAATTGATAAATGCTGTCAACATAGTTGGTTTCCTTTTTAATACTCTATATTTATTTTTATACACTTAAAAACAAACCATTCTGAAAAGGCATCCACCATAGATTTCTCCAGACTTTCTAAGGAGTGTGAAAAAACAATAAAAAATTAAAGAACTCCTGATCTATTATATCTGGCTTCCACTGAATCTAGTGCATTACATTCAGTTTTTTTTTTTAATTTTAGGTGATCATTCATAAGTTAAGTGTGTTCAGAAGAGTGTCACCAGGAAAATAAGGGAAGTCAAAATTATATTTATGAATAGGGACTGAAAAAACTATGCCTGCTAAGATCAGAGGAAAGACAATTTATAAGGGAGATTAATTTTGCAGTGACGGTCTTTCATGTTGAAGATGTATTATATTTATTCTGTTAGTTTTCAGAGGTCATAAAAAAGAATACTGGATAAAAGTAAGAGGAAGAATATTTAGGAAATACTTCTACCATTATTGATATTTTGAACTATAGTGAAACTGTGAGGTAGTGATTTTTCTGACATTAAGTATATACAGACAGAAGCAGATTGACAACCTTTGTATTGGATTTTCAAATAGAAGGGCCTGAGTTCAAATCCTGATGAGAGAGTTATTAGCAGTGTGATTTTAGGATAGTCCCTTAACAAGTTATCCTCAGCTTTTATCACTGTAAAATGGGAAGAATATGAATACCACCTGCATCGTAGGTTTGTTGTGTCAAATGAGATAATAAGTAAACTGCTTTGCAATCTCAAAATTATTATATAAATGTCAGCTATTCTTACTGTTCCTTATTTCTATGATTGTTATTGCTGTTGTAACATTGGACTAGATGAACTCAGAAGATCCTTTAAATTCCAGAATTATCTGGAAGAATTCAGACACAGGAAATGTAATGAGTTTAAAAATGTATTCATTAATTTTATATGCACATTTCACAGAGTAAGCCCTGGGCACATAAGGTTAGTGATGGTTTTCATAACTTTTTTTAAAATTTTAGCTTCATAATTATCTTTTTTCATCTAACTCTGTTCCCCAAGGAACCTCTCATAAAATCAGTCTTAGAGACAAAAGAGATCTGTGAGTTGCCTAAGGTCTAAGGTAGCAAACAATAAAGACAAGATGTAAACCCAGGTTCCCTGAGTCTAAATCAGCACTCTTTCTACAGCACCAGCTTGTTGGTTTCAGTAAGGCTCAACGTTTATGTCAAAAGACTCCAAAGAAAGAAAAAAATGGCCTTTTGAATCTTGGAATTTTTTTAGTTTATTGATATTTTAGAAATGGATGTCCCTTTGTAATCCTCTCCTTCTACATGAGTCTGCTCTATCCCTCACTACTATTTCTGGTTGATTCCTTGCCTCCTGCTGGAAGCATTCCTTGGTTGTTTGGAATAAAACTATATGACCTCCTACATGTCATCTATGCAACCTCATGACGTAACAAGAGCAGCAACTACTACTACTACTACTACTACTACTACTACTACTACTACTACTACTACTACTACTACTACTACTACTACTACAGCAGCAGCTAATAGTACTACATAAGCACTGTGATAAGTGCTTTGTAACTAATTGTCTCGTTTGATCCTCAGAACAACCCTAAGAGATAAGTTCCATTATTGTTCCCATTTCACAGATGAGAAACCTGAGGCATGCAGAGGACAAAAAGAAATTTACCCAAGTTCACAGCTAGTAATCATCTGAAGATCTATTGAAGCTTAAGTCTTCCTAACCTTATGCATGGGGCTCCAGTAAAAGGAGAAATTAGAAGTAAAAAGATAATGGAGAAGATAAAAGAGAAGTTGAATGCCATTCTCATAACTTTTTAAAATTATATTTTCTCAATTAACAAAAAGTCATTTTCTCTTCTTCCCAAGTTTTTCTCTCTCATTGAAAAAAAGGGAAAAAAAAGTATAGTAGCAAATATACCAGTCAAGTGATGCAAACTCCCACATTAGCATCTAGATCTAGATTTAGATCTAAATCTATATACACATGAACACACACAAGCATGCATATATACACATACATACACATATGTATATGTGTGTATGCACCTTGAGTTCATTAATTCTCACTTCTTTTGCGGAAAGTATGAAGTCTGCTTTATAGCTGATTGTCTAAATTAATTGCTAGTCATTTCATCCTCTTCCTAAATTGGGTTTCATTCTCTTGCTAGTATAAGAATTATTCTCCTGGTTATGCTCACCTCACTTTACATCACCTTATATAAGTATTCCAAGGTTACTTTTAAACTATCACCATCGTTTCTTATGATATAATAAAATCCCATTATAGTCACATATCATAATTTATTCAGCCCATCTCAGGATGTGTATAAATTATGAAATACACTGATCATTAGTAGGAGCATTTATAAATAGTTGCTTTTTAGAAGACATTTCTAGAAGATATGAAGAGTTAATCTTTTCTATTAAGTCTTGGAATTTCTCCATTTTCATAGGCATCCTGCCCAGAAGTCAACAAAGTGATGTGCATGTGAAACACTTCCTTTGCTCTCAGAAGATTAAATATCTACTGCAACAAAATCCAACTCCTTTTCTCTGCCAAAGTTTAGATGGACCAGATCAATACCTTTTTTCATTCAATGCAATGGAAATAAATTATTTGAAAGTCAATGAACTAGGGTATATCAATAAATATATGAACAGAGACTATCAACAGTTCATTTTAACTTACACTTACAGTTTAAATCCTCTCTAGTAATTTTGTTGTTATCTGAAGTCAAAGACTTAGTTGGATCTCTATTTTGTCTGCAGGGAAGAGAATAAAATAGAACAGAATAGAGATGGGATATAATTACATAGATGATAGAGAGATAGATCGATAAAACATTAAATCCTTACTATGGGTCAGATACCCTGTTAAATGGTAGGGATTCAAATACAAGAAATCAAAATGGTCATTGTTTTCAACGTGGGAAAAACACATAAGGGGGATTGGGAAAGGGGACAATGGATGAATGGTTTGCATTCAGTGGTATAGTAGATGGAGAATTGGTAGGATTCGTCACCAGTGAGATAAGGTAAACAACTATCTGTGAAAGCAAGGAGGTCCAGAGGCAGTGCTTAAATTTCTGGTGGAGATGATGGATCATGATAAAAATTTATCTATAGAGCTCAGTCTATATACTCAATCACGAACAGGACTAGTATGTGACAAAAAATTATAAAGCAGTCAAGTTTATCTTTGGCTCAATTTTGCCCTTTGTCACACAAATCTCAGAAAATGAATGCCCTTGCACTTATATTATTTTCCTCCTTATGAAAAGAAAAACTCTGAAGACTTAGATTACATTTTCATTCAAAATAAGGTACACACAACTGATACAATTTGCTATTTTATTTCTTTTAAGGAAATTTGCTTTTTTATAGATGTGAAAGTTTAAAGACAAATGAATTAACTTCACACCTGTGGGGAAGAATTGTGCTTTGTTTTATTGGGTTTGTATATGTAAAGGATCATAGGGTCAATGCATTTCACAATGGAAAGGAACCTGAGAAAGAATCTCAAATAATATCATTATAATATATGAGGACCATGAAACTCAACTAGGGAAAATGACTTACCCAAATTCATACAAGGGGTATGTGGGCAATCTGGGATTTGAACTCAGATTGTTTGACTCCAGAGCTAGTCTCCTTCATTCTCCATTACAGGGTTGCTGAAATTATATTATCTCTGAAGTCTGATCATTTTAAGATGTCCTCAGATTTTTTTCATTGTTTCACTTCTTCATGAAAAAGCAGTCATCACATGTATTATGACTTGTTGGTAAACAATTTTGAAGCTCAGGCATACACATGTGAAGGATAAAATATTGTAGGTCAGTATAGACCCAATACTTAACACAGAAAAGGTGGCAAATAAGTAGAAATAACAAAAAAATGACTGACTGTTAGTGAATTTATTAGAGAAAACCAACATGACTCTTCTGTTCAGGAAGGAATTATAGCAGAGGAAACTTTTATGATTTTACTTTGATAAAGATACTGACTTATAAATGAGAATGACTCAAAAACAACTTTAATTTCTTCAAAGAAAATAGCTGTCCCAAAAGAAAAATGAGAATTTCTGGAAGAAATGATGCATTTTTTTTGGTTTAAAAATCACATTATAAAAGAAATGGGAGCTATGAAGCAGACACTTGGACAAAGAATTGAAAGTTTAATGTAAGATATAAAACTTTCCTAAAAATAGAGTAAATCAAATAGAAGTCAATCCTAGAGACAAATAGTAATCATTAAAGTAAAGAAATTGAGAAAATATGTGGTATTTAATTTCAAAAACAACTAATCTAGAAAATGAGTAGAAAAGAGGTAACTTACAAATCATTGGAAACCTGAAATTCATGACAGAAAATAACCTGCATATTATAGTACTAGGAATTGTTAAAGAAATTGCAGCCAAATCAATTAGAAGAAGAAAATATTGTGTAAATCCAAACAATTCCCAAAACATCTTCTGAAAAAATACCATAAAATGACATTAAACTGTCAGAAATGTCACTGCAAAAATCAAGAACTCTCTGCTCCCTCTAATCCTCCCCCACCCAAAATAAAACACATTGCAAAGAGTCAGAAATAAAAGAAATAGTTCAATTATTTAGGAACCTCATTCAGGATCATATGAGAGTTAAAAGTTACATATACTATAAAGTAGAAGAGAAAATGAAAATATCTTCCAAAAGGCAAGAGATAAAAGATTTATAACCAAAAACAACTCATCCAAAAAAAGAATATAATCTAATAAAGGAAAAATGTATCTTCAATGAAATGGAGAGCTTTCAAACATTCTTGATTTAAAAAAAAAAACACTACAGCTGAAAATGATTTTTAAATCCAATTCCTGAAGAATGAAAAGGTAAATAGAAGTGAATAATATAATAAAACTTTATAAAGATTCATTGTTCAAATTTTTAATGGAGGAGGATGATGAAAAGTGTCTTTTTAAGAATCCAATCATAATGCATCATTGAGTTTTTAAAATAAAATAGAAAAAACATAGTTTTACTATGTTTGAAGTTGCTAAAGGCAAAAAAAGCAAATGGATGTGAGAAAGACACACTAGAAAGAAAAACTGGAGGAGAGATGTAAACAATATGCACAACTAGAATTATCTATAAACAAGGAAGGAGTGTGAGAGGCATCATTTGAATTTCGCTTTCATCTAAACTGGTCAAAAGAAGGCAGAGTAAATAACACACAGATTTTGTCACAGTAATAGACTCATTTCAACAGAGATATAGATAGGCATAGAAGTAGGGCAAAGAGAAGTATAAAATGGAGTGCACAATCAGAAATAGATTAGACTAGTACACTGGCTTACCCAGCATGGCTGCTACCACAGGTTCCTGGACCTGCTTTACTATGACAGAGAGCTATTTAAGTGGTCAAAAGTCCTTTTTAATTACATTCAGAAAATACAAACAGAGAAAATACAGAGAAATATAGCAGAGAAACAAAGGCCAACAGATAGGACTCTACTGTCCGAATCAAAGCAATATTGCTACATGCTTTACATACACACCTGGATCGAGACAGCTTTTACATCTGAACAATCAGGAGTTCTGGACATATGGCTACTCAGAGTCTTGACCAGAGAATCACAAGATTCTTCTCATAAATGAATGCCCAAAGTAAAATACCAGTCTCCCAGTATATATAACAATGACTAGACTCTGATTGACTCAGAGTCAGTAGGCACAAAACCTACATGACTCAACACAGCTGTGAACTATCAAGGTTGAAAGGTGACGGAGCTGTCAGGTTCTCACAATTTTGCCTGAACCTGGGAAATTGAACTCCAAAAAGAAAACAAACCAAAAAAACCCCCTAAAACCCAGTTTTCTTGCTGTGACAGATAGCACTAAGTAAAGCTTGAAGAAGGGATAGTGAAAAGGGGCTTGAAAGGAAAGAAAGAGTACACAATTATAAGAGAAAAAAAGAATATATAAGAATAAGAAAATAGGATGAAGGGAAATAAACAACCAGCTGTCATACCTGTGAATGTGTATTTTACTCATAAAATGAAAGAGGATAACAGAATATATAAAAAGAAAAAGGTAATAATATGTTCTTTCCAGCAAAAATAATACTTGGAACACAAAGACTTTAACAGAGTTAATAAAAATGGTTGAGGCAAAATGCATTATGTTTCAGTTGAACAGAAAAAATGATGATTTTAGATAAGACAACAAGAAAAAAGTAGAAAATAAGAAGATAATAAATAGGAAAAATACTTTCTACTAAAAAGTGACATAAAATAAATTATTCCTATACTTGACATATACGTACTTAATGACATAACATAAAAATGGTTAAAGAAAGTAAACAACTGAATAAGTAAATGGAGAAAGAGACAATTGAATTACAACACTAGGAAACTTCTGTCCCTTCTTTCAGTCATAGATAAATTTAACATAGAGCGAGACAAAACATGAACGAGATTGAAGTTAATGACCTGATTAGAATTTTTTAAATCATATATTAGGACACAAAAACCTTACAAACAAATCCAGAAAACACATACATTATAAATATACACAAATAAATATAAACATATGTGCAAATACGCACATATGCATGTATGCACACATTTATAATGACAATGTAATAAAATTACATTAATAGAGGACCACTGATAAAAAGTATTACAAATCTTTTGGAGAATAATAACTCAACTCTACAAAATAAGAAGCTAAAAGAACAAATTATAGAAGTAATAGACAATTTACTTTAAGTTAATGAAAACAATAAGACAAGATATCAACATTTTGGGCATAAAATCAAAGCAGTTCTTAGGAAAGACTTTACATCTCTAAAATTGTTTGATTAATAACAGAAGAAGAGGGATGGGACCAAGATAATGGAGTAGAGGAAGCACTACAGATGAGTTCTGTTGATATCCCTTCCAAACAACTTTAAAATAATGATTCAGATTGAATTCTTAAGTGGTAAAGCCAACCAAAAGTCAGGATGAGATATGCTTCTACAGTAAAACAACTTAGGAGGTTGGAAGAAGAGTTTAGTGACACTGGAGCGTGTAGGCCTGAATAAAATGCAGAAGCAGTACCAGCTATGTGCATTGCTATTAACTGTGAAAATAGTGGCAGTTTCAGATCTCTGCTTAGAGACAGCAAGTTGTCAGGAAGATATTTCAAGGGACTGTTATGCTAGAACTCAGAACAGAACTGAGTGCTATTTGGCAACATCATTGCCCACATGTTTGTCTGAGTCATAGTACCAGAGAAGAGAAGAGTGCTAACACTTATGGCTGAAAGGGAGCAAAGACCTGGATGAGGACTATAGTACTTACCAGTAGAGCAGTGGCAATACTTTTCCTTGGATCACACCATCTTGGAAACACCCAAAACTATCAAACTCCCAATACTAGCTTTGAAAACAGAATAGATTTGCACAGGGGAAGGAGCCAAGATGATGAAGTGAGAGCAACTACTCACCTAAGCTCTTAGACAAACTTCTTCAGATACCTCTCAAAAGAGAATCTGACTGGATTTTGGAGTGGCAGGATCCAATAGGAGAAAGACTGTGGAAGATACACTAGCTAGGACAGACTGGAAGGTTGATGGGAAGGATCTGTTCTGCAAGGCTGAAAGAGCACATAGTGTGCAATGCACAGGCTGTACCAGTGCATCCCTGCCATGGCAGGGCTGAGCAGGAAGCCCTGGGTGCTTTGAGGCAGTTGCCTCACTGCGGAATCTCAGGCATATCAGCCCAGGATGGAGTCCAGTGAAACTGAACAAGTGAGAGCCATGGAGGCCCAGGTATCTGCAGTGGCTGCTCCTGAGACTACCAGCCCACAGAATACTTGTCAAATAAAAATACTCGAACTTCTGGAAACCAAGATGTCAGAGTGATTGGTAAATGCTTTCCTCTGCCCTTGTTGAACTTGAAAGAGGCATAAAATATTTCCCTAGAAAAAAAAACCTGTAACAATGGTATCAGAAGAAGGGGCAAACAGTCCCTTAGCATCTGAGGTTAGGAAAATCGCTAAAAAGGGTCCCTCTTGCTGTGACTGAAGGGAGCCAGTGCAGGACCAGAGCTGTCACAGATAGCCCCACATCAGGAAAGTGGGAGCAGATCCTGAGCCCTGGAGGGGTGGAGCCCCACAACTGCCAACACCAGGACCCTAGTTGTGCCTCTGCACCCCAGGGGAATTGGGAAGACACTAGTGCAGACGGAATCACAAACTACTGAGCTTGTGCTGGGGATGGAAGCTCAATTCCAGGTGGACAGTCTCAGGCAGGTAAAGGTGGGAACTTCTAAATCTTAGAGTTCTCACAAGGCCCCCCCAGGAAACGACTGGGAATCGAGGTGAACCGAGCTGTCTCGTGTATTTCCGCCTCTTCCCGTGAGAAACGTGATGGGAGAGAGCTCTCCCCACCCTCGAGATTGTCCCGGATCTGGGCACACTATTGTTATCTAACAGCACGGTATTCAGATGCAAACTATGCTGCTGGAGAGTTTAAGTAGGATCAGGAAAGCCTGAAAGTGCTCTTGGCGGGAGGGGCGCGGAGCGGACAGGACAGAAGGCTCCGCTTTTCTTCTCTCTTCTCTCCCCTCCCCCTCTCTCCCCACTTATACTTCTACTTCCAATCTCTTATTGTAAGATCTTTGCCTCCTTGGGAGATTCTTCGCTCCCTCCTAAGGAAGAATTCCCCTGCACTTGTAACTAGACCCTGAAATAAAGCTCAACCCTTGTTCGACTCTGGAACGTCCTTTCTCTCATACGAGCATCCAGTTTGGCCAACCAAAGACCTCCGATAGTGGTAAGGGAAGACTCGGGTAGCCCTCAGGCCTCTAGGCCTGGCAAGCTTGTCTATGCACTAGCTCAGCAGAGAAGACCTGTTGTAGCCAGACCACCTTCCTCCACACTTAACACACCTAGATCCAGGACAACTGTCTGGACACCCAGAAAGATTTCACCTGGCCCCTGCTTTCTCACACCAGCCAGCTCAGCCTCAGGTAAGCTGCAGAATTTTAGCTTCCAGCTGAAAGAACCAGAGTTCCACAACACACAAAGCCTCAAGTTCAAGGCACAAGAACTGTGGGACAGAGCTCCTTGTGTCCTAGAAGCAGAGATGTACTTTGAAAGCCAGGAAAAGCATGATCATCATCATCATGAGTAAGAAACAAAGCAGAAAAGAAAACACTATATAATCTTTCTATGGGGACAAGGATCAAAACAAGAATACCAAAGAGATCAGCATTGAGACTATACTCTCATCTGAAACCTCAGAAGGGAGTATAAACTGGTTGCAAGCACAAAGAACACTCTGGAAAGTGTTAAAGAAGAATTTTTTTCTTCAACATTTTTTTGGGTCTCCTTTAGCAGGGAGCTGATCTGCTTTTCATGCTTCTCTTTCATCTCTCTCATTTCTCTTCCCAGTTTTTCCTCCACCTCTCTAACTTGATTTTCAAAATTCTTTTTGAGCTCTTCCGTGGCCTGAGCCCATTGGGTGGGCTGGGACACAGAAGCCTTGATTTCTGTGTCTTTGCCTGATGGTAAGCATTGTTCTTCCTTATCAGAAAGGAAGGGAGGAAATGCCTGTTCGCCAAGAAAGTAACCTTCTATGGTCTTATTTCTTTTCCCATTTCTGGGCATTTTCCCAGCCAGTGACTTGACCTCTGAATATTCTCCTCACACCCACTTCACCTCCTGGTCCTCCCAGCCAGTGTTTGGAGTCTGAGATTCAAATGCTGCTTCCAGCCTTAGGGCTTTTGGCGGGGGCAGGGTTGCTATTCAGTATGAGATTATGTTCAGGTGGTCAGGTTGGGGCAGGGCCGCCTCTCAGGCTCAGTTCCCTTCGGGGGGTTTATGCACAGACCTTCCACAATGGATTCAGGCTCCCGCCCGCTTGGGGAGCCCCAATCTGCAGCCGCCTCTCAGCTTCTACCTCCCGGGGGGGGCTGAATCATGGGGATGCCCCACTCCCCTCTCGACCCACCAAAGAGACTCTCTCACTGACCCCCATCACCTGTGGTCACCTGTGGGCAGAGGGACCCGCGCGGCCGCTGGAGATCCCATCCCCGAAGCCTGCTCGGATCTGTATCTCTTGGTGCCGCGGCCGCGGCCGCAGCTGGTCCGGGCTGGGCTCCGCATCTGCAGCGCGATGGACCTTTTGCGAGAGGTTTGCAGGTCCCTCTGTGGGTAGAGGGACCCACGTGGCCCCTGGAGATCCCATCCCCGAAGCCCGCTCGGATCTTTTCCTCTCGGTGTGCGGCCACGGCAGGGCTGCCCTCTGCTCCCAGTCCCGGCGCCCAGTCCGCAGCGTGAAGGCCCCCCCGCGAGAGGTTTGCAGGTCCCTCCGGAACAGAAATCTCCCTTGCTCCAATACTCCGTGGCCTCTGGGTGCAGAATTCGCCGTGAGTTACTCCCCTGTAGCCGTTCTATGGGTTGTGGGTTCGGAGCTATGTGTATGTGCGTCTTTCTACTCCGCCATCTTCTAAAGAAGAATTTTGAAAGAAAAATTAGAGAAAGAAGAAAAATGTCCAATGATTGTAAAAATATATAAAAAATAATTCACTGAAGAGAACAGCTCCTTTAAAAGGAAAAGTGGACAAATGAAAATAGAAGCACAAAACCTAACTGGGAAAATTGGACAAATGGAAAATGAAGTACGGAAACTAACTGAAGAAAATAAGTCCTTAAGAGGAACAATGGGACAGATATATGGTACTAGAAATGTTAGCTTTAACAGTAACAATAATTTGATAAATCTAACTTCAAAATAAATAAGAAAGCAGTTAAGGAGGTGAATAAAACTCTGGATAAAGTTGATATGACAGATCTCTGGAGAAAATTGAATGAGGATGGGAAGGAATATATTTTTTCTCAGTGATACATGGCACACACATCAAAATTGACCATGTATTAGAGCATAAAGGAGTTAGAATAGGCAAAGGAAAAATTAAGCTGTCACTCTTTGCAGATGATATGACAATATACTTAGGGAATCCTAGAGAATCAAGTAAAAAACTACATGAAATAATAAACAACTTTAGCAAAGTTGAAGGATATAAAATAAACTGACATAAAACATAAACGATTATACATTACTAAGAAAGCCCAACAGCAACGAATAGAAAGATAAATTTCACATAAAGTTACTCTAGACATTATGAAATATTTGGGAGTCTACTTGTCAAGCAATATATATGAATATATGAACACATTTACAAAACACTTTTTACAGAAATAAAGTCTTACTCAGCTAAAAAAAATAAAATGAAAATTCATCTAGAAAAAAGAAAGATCCATAATATTAAGGGAATTAATGAAAAAAAATGGTAGGGAAAGCAGCCCAGCCACACCAGATCTTAAATCGTATTATAAGGCAGAAATCACCAAACCTTCTTGGTGTTGGCTAATGAATAGAGGGGTAGATCAATGGAATAGTTTAGGTACACAAGATACAGTAGTAAATGATTATAGAAATCTGCTGTTTGATAAATCTAAAGACCCCAGCTCCTAGGATAAGAACTCACTGTTTGACAAAAACTGCTGGGAAAACTGGGAAATACTATAGCAGAAATTGAACATAGACCACATCTGACACTGTGTACCAAAATGAAATCCAAATGGCTACATGATTTAGGTATAAAGGCTGATACTATAAACAAATTAGGGAAGTAAGGAGTACTCTATCCATCAGATTTATGGAGAACAGAGGGCTTTATGACCCAACGTGATAGAGAACATTATGAAAAACAAAATGGATAATTTTGCTTATATTTAATGGAAAAAGTTTTAGCACAAACGAAGTATATGCAACTAAAACTTGGAGGAAAGGAGAAAACTGAGAAAGAATGTTTAGAACTAATGTTTCTGATAAAAGTTTCATTTCTAAAGTATATAGAGAACAGAGTCAAATTTACAAGAATGCAAATCATTCTCCAATTGATAAATGATCAGAGCATATGTCCAAGCAGTTATCATAGGAAGAAATTAAAGCCATCAATATGCACATAAAATGCTTTGAATCACTGTTGATTAGAGAGGTGCAATTCAAAACAACTCTGAAGTACAATGTCACACCAATCAGATTGGCTAACATGACAAAAGAGGAAAATGATACATGTAGGACAAGATGTGGATGTTGGAAGATGCTGGAATACTAATTCATTGTTGGTGGTGCTGTGAGTTGATCCAACCATTCTGGAGAGCTATTAGGAACTATTCCCAAAAGGCTATAAAATGTGCATACCCTTTAACCCAGCAATATCATTTCTAGGACTGTATACCAAAGAGATTATAGAAATGGGAAAAGGGCCCATGAGTACAAAAATATTTATAGCAGCTCTTTTTGTGGTAGCCAAGAACAAACAACTGAGGGCATGTCCATAAATTAGAGAATGGCTAAATAACTTGTGGTGTATGAATGTAATGGAATATTATTGTGCTATAAGAAATGATGAACAGGAAGACTTCAGAAAATTCTGGAAAGACTTAAATGAACTGATGCTGAGTGAAGTGAGCAGAACTAGGAAAACACTGTTCACAGATACAGCCACAATGTGTAATTACTGATTTTAATAGACTTAGACCTCAGAAATGCAAAAACCTGAAAGAATTACAAAGGACTCATGATGAAAAATGCAATCCAAAACCAGAGAAAGATCGATGAACTTGGAATGCAGAGTAAAACAGACTATTTTTTTGGTTTTATTTTATTTTGTTCTTTCTTTCTCATGATTTCTCCACCTATCTAATAATTCTTCTATGCAACAAGATTAATATGAAAATGAATTTGATATGAATGTATGTGTAGTGCCCATATCATACTGCATGTCATGTTGGAGAGGGAGGGGCAGAAAATTTATTGCTTATTGAAGTGAATGTTGAAAATTAAAAATAAATACATTGAAAAAATTTAAAAATAGAAAATGATTCAGCAAAAATGAATATGAAATAATAGATTTCACTAGGAATTATTCTCTGAGTGTATGTGTGTCAATAAAAGCAATCACTAAAATTTGATAAATGGCTATTTACCAAAATATAAAATGTCCAAACTAACTGAGCAAAAATTGAAAAAAAATAATAATCCAGGAAGAAATTGAATAAGCCATAAATGAACTCTGAAACAGGAATGGGTGGAGACAAGTACAAATAAAATCACAAGAGATGTATATCAAATTTTTACATAACCATTAATTTCAATATTATATAAACTATATGCAAAAATAGTAAAGTAAGGACATTCTAAATTTCTTCTTGACAGAGCATGGTAATGATATATAAAATAGTGAGACTAAAAATAGAAAAAAGAAAAGTGTAGATCAGTATCTAAAATGAACATTGATGTAAAACAGTTAAATAAAAGATTAACAAAGTGCCTAAAACAACACATCACAAAGATTAGACTCTATGACCAGGTTGGATTTATTTGAAGAAAACTATAAACTTAACTCATAATAGTTTGGTCTCCCTACTAAAAGAGGTGAAGGGGATGGAGAATTTCTTCTGTTCTTTGACAAGAAAGGAACCCAAGGAAGCCTGGAGAAATCTAAACTCTTCCTGGTGGCTGGATAGTAGAAGAATGAGTAATAAAACCAAGGGAGTCTCCATTAAACCTTTGGAGTTATAAAATACATTTAAAACTCTCTCAGAGGGGCTATATTGCCTCTCTGGTGAGGATGCATCTTCACATGGTCCACAGATGATGATGAAGATTTGCAAGTTTGCTCAGGAGAAAGGAAATTCTAATGGTAAGCACAGTAACACTAGCTGAATCTTGTTTTTGGTGATCTCCTGAGGGCTATGCTGCTCAGTCATTCAGTCAGCAAACAATTACTATTTACAATAGGCAATAACTTTCCTGTCAATAGTGACTTAAAGGAAGGCAAAATAAACAAACAGTTCCTGTCTTCAAAGTGAATACATAATAATTGAGACAGTATGCAAATAATTAGCTATATATAAGAGCTACACAGAGAAAATCGAAGGTAGTGTCAGAGGGGAAGGTATTATGAGCATGTGATGGAGCAGAAAAAGTCTTTGTGCAGAAGGTGAACTTGGAGATAAGTCTTAAACCAAGGAAACTAAGAAGTAGAAAGGAGGAGGCAGTGGAGCTAAAATGGAGAAGCAGAGACTTGCTAGAACTCTCGCTTCATGCCAAGCCAAATACCTGGAGAAATGACTCTAAAGAAATTCTGGATCTGCAGAACTCACAGAACAATGGAATGAAGCAAATCTCCAGCTTAAGATAGACCAGAAGATTGAGAAGATGCATCTCTCTTGCCAGGCTGGAATCAGAGCATAGTGCACTATGGGCTGTGCCAGCATAGATGGGACTTGAGCAGGCCTCAGGGGGACTGAATTCCTGGAACCTTTGTCAGTTTCCATAATTCACAACCCCAAAACACCAATGGCAGATTAGAAGGTCAGTGGAAAAAACCATGACAGCCACAGCAGCATCAGGGGCAGAGGCAGCAGCTGTTTCTGGAGCTCTAGTCTGATAGTTTGGGGAGTTATCAAGAGACAGATAGTACATTCCCAGCCCCCACCGGAAGCACAGAACTATCTTGACAAAGAGCTCAAAAATCAAGTAAATGGCTGGGGAAATGAGCAAAGACCAGAAAAAAAATTAGACTATAAAATCTTACCTAGGTGACAAAAAAGACCAAAATATACAAACAGAAAAAGACAATGAAGTAACAACTTCTACCTCCAAAGCCTCCAAGAAAAATACGAATTGGTCTCAGGCCATGGAAGAGCTCAAACAGGATTTTGAAAATCAAGTAAGAGAAGTAGAGCAAAAAATTGGAAGAGAAATTGCAGTGAGGCAGAAAAATAATGAAAAATGAGACAACTGCTTGCTAAGGGGGACCAAAAAAAGCTGAAGAAAATAACATCTTAAACATACTCAAATGGCAAAAGAAATCCAAAAAAGCAGATGGAAGCTAATCACTTTATGAGAAATCAAGAAATTGTAAAACAAAACCAAAAGAATGAAAAAATAGCAGACAATGTGAAATATCTCATGGGAAAAAACTGGAAAATAGATCCAGGAAAGGCAATTTAAAAATTTTTGGACAATTTGAAAGTCATGATCAAAAAGAGAGCCTCAACATAATCTTTCAAGAAACTATCAAAGAAAATTGCCCTGCTATCCTAGAACCAGAGGATAAAAGCATATATTGAAAGAATCTATTGATCACCTCCTGAAAGAGATCCCCAAAGGAAAACTCCTAGGAATATTTTAGCCAAATTCCAGAGTTCCCAATACAAGGAAAAAATATTGTAAGGAATCAGAAGGAAGCAATCAGAGTAATGTGGAAACACATTCAGATTAACACAAGATCTAGCAGCTTCTGCATTAAGGGATCATAGGGCTTGGAATATGATATTCCAGAGGTCAAAGAAGCTAGCATTAAAACCAAGAATCACCTACCCAGTGAAACTGAGTATAGTACATCGGGGGAAAATGGGCATTTATTGAA
The DNA here is from genome assembly GCF_028372415.1 of Notamacropus eugenii. Lineage (NCBI taxonomy): Eukaryota > Metazoa > Chordata > Mammalia > Diprotodontia > Macropodidae > Notamacropus > Notamacropus eugenii. Next base: position 669,386,598 of record NC_092872.1, read on the forward strand.
ATAGAGGACTTTCACACATTCTTGATGAAAAAACCCTAGCTGAATAGAAATTTTGACTTCACAATACAAGAATCAAGAGAAGCATGGAAAGGTAAACAAGACAGATAAATCATAAGGGACTTACTAAAGTTGAACTGTTTACATTCCTACATGGAAAGATAATATTTGTCACTCTTGAGACTTTTCTCAATATTAAGCTAGTTGAAGGAATTATATACATCTAGAAAGAGGGCAAAGGATGAGTTATACATATCTAAAAAATAAAATTAAGGAATGAGAGAGGAATATATCAGGAGAAAAAGAAAGGGAGAAATGGAATGGAGTAAAATTATCTCACACTTAAATGAGGCAAGAAAAAGCTTTTTCAGTGAAGGGGAAGAGGGGGAGCTGAGAGGGAAAGAGTGAACCTTACTCTCATTAGATTTGGTTTAAGGAGGGAATAACACACACTTAATTTAGTATGAAAATCTATCTTACACTACAGGAAAGTGGAGGGAAGGGGACAAGCAGGGTGTGGGGGCATGATAGAAGGGAGGACAAATGGGAAGAGGGGGCAATTAGAAGAAAACTTTTAAGGAGGGACAGGGTCAAAAGAGAGAATAGAATAAATGAGGGGGCAGGATAGGATGGAGGGAAATACAATTAGTCTTTCACATCATGACTGTTATGGAAGGGTTTTGCATGACTCTACATGTATAACATATATTGAACTGCTTGACTTTTCAGTGAGGATGGATGGGAGGTTGGAAGGGAGAGAAGTTGAAACTCTAAGTTTTAAAAAATAATTGTAAAAATTGCTTTTACATGCAACTTGGAAATAAGACATATATGCAATAGAATATAGAAATCTATCTTGCCCTACCATAGGGGAAGGATATGAGAGAAGGGAGAGGTATGATAGAAGGGATGGCCAGTTGTGGGAAGGGGTAATCAGAAAGCATGATGTCTTGGGGCTGGGCAGAGGAGAGAGAAGGGGAGAAAATGTGGAACTTAAAATCTTGTGGAAGTGAATGTTCAGAACTAAAAATAAATTAATTAACAAAGCAAAGAAGGAGGCAACACAGTTCAGGTGTGGTGGGCAGCCTTTGCAAAGGCATAGAGTTGGAAGATAGAGTATCATGTTCACACAGCTGTCAGTAGGTTAGTGTAGCTATATTGTAGAGTGCTTGGAGGGGAATAAAGACAATGATCAGAAAGGTAGGAAGAAGCCTGGTAATATTGAATTTAAATGCTAGTGAGGGCTTCATAGAGAAATAGACTTGTTTGATCAAGTTTGAATGGGTAGTACGTACTTTGCATTTTCCTAGAGAATGTGTTCTTATTATAAGACATCAGTTCTGATATAATATAACCAATTGTGGGGTATGAGAATTCAGGGTAGGAAAGGAAGACCTTAGGTTCATGAGTGATATTTTATCATTACTATGAAATGAGATGAAGGTCTTTAGAAAAAAAATAGAATATGAGGTTTAATCAGCTGATTTTGATGGCTTGTCAGGGAACATAATTTGTATTTCTAAACCACTGGTTAAGATATTGGCATATCAGGGTCTTGGTCAGAGATGGATGGAATGTAATTAAGGTTGAGCAGAATGTGTTTGCCAACATATATTTATTCCAAAATGAAAAAGGTCTAGAGAATAAAATAAACTAGATATTGTATACCTAGGGGGCAGAAATGACCGCAAATGCAAATTTGGGAATTTGTAGGGTGAATCTGTAATATAGTAGTGGCATTATATAAATTATTAAGAAGGAAAATATTAAATAAAAGGCCATGGTGGAGTAGTGTGTGTCAGAAATATATGCTCTTACATAGGGAACAAAAAATCAGAAAGAGGAGAGACTATGCCTGAAAGGATTTAGGTGAGGAACAAGTAGGGAGAAAGTAAACAATCAACTTAATGAGTTTATTTTTCCATTCATTGGTCTGTGAATAATGATTAAAAATTGATTATGTGCCAGACATTGACAATACAAAGAAAAAAGAAGAAATACAGTCCTTTCCCTTTAGAAGATATCATTCTATTAGAAGACAGCATACATTCATTAGAAAATATAAGTAAATATAATTTATATAGAAGGCAACCTTAGTGGGGAGGAAACTCTCAACTGAGGAAACCAAGAAAAAAACACCTGGACGAGTTGGTCCTTAGTCTGGATCTTAAAGGAATACAGGAACTGAATGAATCAAATGTTGTCAGAAAAATAATTCAATCATGTAGAACAGCTAATGCAAAGGCATAGAGATGGAAGATGGAAGGAGAGTGAGGGACAGGAAGAAGAGTAGGATGGCTAGATCATAGAATGCATAGAGGGAACACAATTTAAGAATGCTTGAAAGGAAGGATAAGACCAAGTTGTGAAGAGCTTTAATTGCCAAAAACTGTAGCTCCCCATCTTGTTGAACTGTTGGAATTTATTGGAAATATATATTTCCAATAAATTCCAACAAATAACTAAATATATATATGTATACGTACATGCAAGATTGTGGAATATATATATATATACATATATATATATACTTATATGTATATTATATATACATATATTTGCAGAAAAGTAATGACCAAATTTGACAAATGACTGTATATATAGAGTGACAGAGAAAGAGAAACTGTGGAAGACACCATGGTTGATATCCTGTGAGACTAGAAGTATGTTGATGCCATCAGTAGTAATAGTAAAATTCAATAATTTGTTATTGAGCCATTTTTATTTTTGTCTGACTCTTTTTGACTCCATTTCAGGTTGTTGTTTTTTTGTGGGGGGGGGGCGGGGCAAAGATACTGGATTGGTTTGCCATTTCCTTTTCCAGCATATTTTACAGATGAGGAAACTGAGACAAACAGGGTTAAGTGACTTGCCCAGGGTCACACTGCTATAAAGTGTCTGAAGTCAGATTTGACCCGATGAAGATGAGTCTTTCTGACTCCAGGCCCACCTTCCACTGTACTACCTAGCTACAAAGTTCAGTAATAGGATTTTTTCTGGGGGGAAAGATGATATGTTCTGTTTTGCACATTATAAGTTTAGATGTTTCTGGAACATCCACTTTAAAATGCCCAACAAGTAACTGGTCATACAAAACTGGAACTCATGAAATAGGCAGAGATGGGACAAATATTTCCATAGAAATCACAAATGAAATGGAAACTAATGTGGTCACTAAGTGGGAGAGTATAGAGCAAAATAAAAGATCAGCTAGGGAAAAGTACCCATACTTATGGGACAGGACTGATACATAAAACGTAAGTGAAAAAGGAGAATTCAGATAAGGAGGAGAACCAAGAGAAAGCTGAATCAAGAAAATCCAGAGAGGAAAGAAGGGTATAAAGGAGGAGAAGATGGCCAACAGTATCAAATGCTATACAAAGCACAAGAAGGATGAGGATTAAAAAGATGAAAAAGGATTTGACAACTAAGACATCATTGCTAAATTTAGAGGGATTATCTTCAGTTAAAGATGATGTAGGGAGGGAAGATTACAAGGGGTTTTAGAAAAGAGTGAGAAGAGAGGAAGCAAAGACACATTTTTCCCCCAATGCAACTATTCTTGGATATATTAAATGCCTAGTTCTAAAAGCAGATGACAAATTAGCATAGGAAAAGGATGGAGAATCACTGAATCTCAGATTTGGAAAGCACCTCTGATAGCATGTAGTCTTGCCAATAGATTTATTCTTTGCAAAGTCCCTCTTACTCCAATCTTCTTTGATCCTTTGCTTTTGTAGTCATAGCCACATCAATTATCCTATTTCATTGTATCATCTGGACTCCATTAAGCATGCTGATAACATTTCCTTTTTTCACAGTGCTAATATAATTCTCAGTGGAAGGCAATAGATTTCATCAAGACATTTTGAAAAAAAAAATGTCTCATGATATTCCTTGAACAAGAAAGAAATGCATTAACTAGATGATAGTACAATTCAGTAGATTCAAAGCTGGTTAAATGATTTCACACAAAGAGAGTTGATTAGTGGACTAAGGTCAATTGGGGAGATCGACACTAATGAAGCACACAAGGCTCTTCTCTCCTTGGATGTATTCTACTCAACATTTTTATCAATGACTTTGATAAAGGGTATAAATGATATTCTCTTCAAATTTATAGATGAGAGGAATCTGGGAGCCAGATGTTGGATGACAGAAACGGGATTAAGAAATATTTTGACCAGCCAGAATGAGGAGTTGAATCTAATGATAATGAAACTTAATGTTGATAAATTTCAAGTCCTTAAAGTGCTTGTATTCAAAATATGAAATGCAAAATGACAGGATGGGCAAAACATGGCAAGTCCTAGACTAAAGTTAATATGAAAAAAAAGTCCTCTTCCCTTTCAGACTCTGAGTTCTATGAGAGCAGGTTTTGTTTCTTTTCATTTCATTGTATTCCTACTGCTTAACACGGTGTCTGGTACATCCTGGGTGCTACTTTAATGTTCATTGATTGACACAGGTAGAGGGTCTGGTGGATTGTAAGCTCAATAAGAATCAAGAGTATGAAGCAGCAATCAAGAATTGTAATAAGATCTTAGATGGTATTGAGAGGCATTCTGTTAAGAAGGAAAGAAGTGACATTGATATAGCATTCTTCCCTGGTCAGGCTACAATTGGAACATGGTTTTCTGTTCTGGCTGCACAGTTCAGGATGGAGGGATAAATATAAAGAAAAAAATCTAGGATGTTAAGTGGACTGCCACACAAGTCACTTTGTGACAATCTAAGAATAAACCGACCGCTGCTTCTGAAGGCACCTGGGCTTTGATTTCATTCATATTTTTTTCATAGACTCAGCCATAAGAGAAAACCGAAGAGATGCCTAGTTTAAAAATAGGAAATCCCAAACCCTCAGAGATACTTGGTGGCTATTGAGAAAATCACTATTAGAACTGAAATTTATCCATTAAACATATTAGTAGTATAGCTAGGTGATGCAGTAGAGTGTGGGTCCTGGACTCAGGAAGATACATTTTCCTAAATTCAAATCTGGCTTCAGACACTCACTAGTTATGTGACATGGGGAAAATTATTTAACTCTTTTTGCCTCAGTTTCCTTATCTGTAAATTGAGCTCTAGAAGAGAATGGCAAACTACTCCAATATCTTTGCCAGGAAATCCCCAACTGGAGTCACAAAGAGCTGGACACCACTGAAATGACTGAACAACAACATTTGCTATAATTTTTTTAACTACTTTTAATGTTTGTAAAATACTTTAGAAACATTCTAACTTGATTTTCATAACAATTCTGGGAGGTCAGAGATTATTATCTCCATTTTATAGATTAAAAAATAAAGAACGAGGCTGAAGGAGGTCTTATGAATTGCCTAAGTTAACAAATAATGTGCTTGAGGGAGAATTTGAACTTCCTGACTATAAATCCAGCATCCCATTGACTATGACACCAAATGCCTCTATTGTGAGGCTTATAGAATATTCATGATTCACTGGACTGGAGTTTCTGATCTAGGGTATCGAATCATAATAAGAGATAGCGTTTACCATGCTCATCAAGGTTTGGAAAATATTATCTATTGGAATCACACAGTATCTAAATACACACCACACAATAATTCTTGGCCACAGAAAAGTTACATTTGCATTTACATTCAACATCAAAAATAAATACAAAATCCCAAGAAATTTCCATGTGACAAAATGCATGGTAAACTTTGCAGTAGTTAATTATTTGAACAGCATTTTTTTAAGATTTGCAAAACCTTTTGTCACAACAAGTTTGTGAAGTACCTACCTAAGTATTAGTATTCCATTTTACAGATGAAGAAATTCAGGCAACAAGTAGGTTTATAATTTTCTTTTGCTAGCTAAGGATGTCATAGTTTAAAATTAAACTTAGTACCCTGGACTCATCTAAGCACTCTCCTTATTGAACCACATTTTATTGTAAGGGGAATTGTTCACGGCAGGTGGGGAGACACATCCAGGATGACCTGCTAGCACAGATTCTTAGATCTGCTCTTTTAAAAGGAAAGCAACTTTTGAGGGGTCAGCAATCTTTTTTGATCACATATACCAATAGAGAAAATACAAGCAGAGGAAATAAAGACCAACAGACAGGGCTTCCAACTGTCTGACCATACGCAATACATACATCACAGATCAACAGAGAGATCAATTGATCATTACATGCATACACAGTTCCCAGAGAAATACTAATATCTGGGTTTTCCAAAGGGAAGAGGGATAGCTCCTTAATGGCTACCCAGAGTCTCCTCTGACACATGAACCTTCTTCTAAAGAGTAAGCTCCCAAAGTAAACCCTCACTTACATACACTTTTCAGAGCCAGAGAGCACAACCCTCCTCACTCAATTCCTCATTAGCAATTAACAAAAGGTATGGGCTTTGCTACAAAACAAACCTCCTCTAATCAAGCTTCCTCTAATGGGCTCCGCCTGAGGCCCATTAATGGGCAAGGAGGATCTTTTAACGCTCATTAACATTACAGTGGTACCACAAAAAGAGGTCCTTAGATTTTGAGGGTGTAGGAAATATGCAGAAAGGTGAGAAATTGTTCTAGTTGCAAGTACTTGAGTCACATAAAAGCCTCTGACACATGGGTTACAATTCTAACGAAGCCTTCACCTTGTCTTTAAAAACTTTTATTCTACTATAAAAAATACAGTTGCATACTTTTCTATTTGTCAGTATCTGAGGAAAGTGAATACCCCCCAATCCCATAGGAACCCCCACCTCCTACCTATGTAATTCCTTCGAATCCCAGCTTAAATGCTATCTTCTTCCATCTTTTTCATGAACCATCCCACAGTCCAGTTTATTTCAGATCTCCCTTGTTCAAACTTCCACTCAATGTATTATTTTGAGACTTTTCCACTGCTTTAAGCATCTCACTTTCCATCTATCTTACAATATCCACTATATGAGGCATTATTTTTTACTTGTTCCTACTTCGTTGTTTCCACAGGATCTATCATAGTCCACACACCTGATGCTCAAATTACAGTCAAATTTATTACTTCATGTCTAATTAATAATTTGACATACAATTGATACTTCAAACAAAAGCTTGTTCAATGACGGAAGAGAAAACTAGATTCTTATATGAATATCCAAATATATAAAGAGTCTTCAATGGCAGAGGGGAACTCCTTATAGGGGAATCTCTCCCCCAACTTCATCCCAGTATGTCTATGAATCAGCAAATAAGACTTCAGGGGATACCTGAGGTTTGTAGAGATTAAAGGAGTGGCCTAGACAGAGTCACACAGTTTTATGTGTTAGAGGTGAGACGTTAAATGTGGGTATTCCTGATTCCAAGCGCAGCACAATCTTTCCTATACTACCTTAAACAGTAGCCCATATTCTTGTTAAGCTTCCTTTTTTAAAAAAGAAATGAAAAATACTTTCTAAATCACAGATCCTTTTGAAGTTGACTTTCTTTTTCTCTTGTGGTAGCTATGATTGTATTGTGTTGTATGGGTTGTCCCTGAGGTTGAATCATACCAAAAAGCAATGCCCTTGTATTTTACTCACCTCAGAAGTATGGGTTTTATACCTGCTTTCCTAGACTGACATCTCCTAGATGAAAAGACAGCCCTATCTCCCTGTACCATATGAAGGCAAAAATGCTGCAGCTTGGGTAATTCACAATAAAGAAGAGTATTTGCTTTCTGGGTAAGGTGGCACTGAAACTTAAGAGATAACTAAAAGCAGGAAACACAACTGCAAAATAGAAGGGGAAAATGTTATTAATGCAGTAATAATCTATGATATATGGTATAACCAAGCCTATTTTTAATATTGCCTAAGAAAATTGTTGCAATGGTTCTATTTTATTTAGTAGGAAAAGTCTCTATTTTTTATTTGCTCACTTTTTTAATTTAAAGTCATCTTGGTCCTCTGAAAGCTCCAAGCACTAGCCAGTAAACTTTGTTTTCTTAACAGCTAAACACCAAACATCTCACAAAAGAGAAGCAGCATGATGCAGTTGAATGAGTCAAGAGGTACATGGTCAAATCCTGGCTCTTCCTTAGAGGCAGCCAGGAGGCATGGTGTATAGGGTGCCAGAGTTAGAGTCAGAAATATCTAAGTTCAAATCTGGCCTAAAACACAAGTTTGTGACCCTACCCAAATCAATTAATCTGTCTCCTATTATTTTCATTGGTAAAAATGGGGATAATAAGAACACCAAACTCCCAGGGTTATTGTGAGGATCAAATGAGATAACATTTGTAAAGTGCTTAGTACTGTGCCTGGCACATAGTTGGTGTTACTATTAAGCTTCTCATCTTTAATCACATCACCTTGTTGCTAATTCAAGGCTTGAATGACAGTATCTCCCTTCTGAACGGCTGTAGGATAGAGGACCAGTGTACTCCCAATGTCTTCATTTATAGAGGGAAGAATTTATATTTTCTATTTACTCCACTCTGCATTGGTTGCCCTGCCTTTTTTTCTTTCCTTTTCTTTTTTTTTTTCCATTCCCTTAATAGTATTTTTTTCAATTACATCTAAAGAGAATTTTCAACATTCATTTTTGAAAAGTTGAGCTCCAAATGTTTCTCCCTCCCTCCCTTCATTCCCCCTTTCCTAAGTCAACAAGCAATCTGGTATAGGTTATACATGCCCAATCATATTAAACACATTTCTGCATTAGTCATGCTGTAAAAGAAAAATCAGAAGAAAAGGGAAAACGATTATAAAGAAAAAAAGGGTATGCCTCAATCCACATTCAGATTCCATTGTTCTTTCTCTGGATATGGATAGCATTTTCCATCATGAGTCTTTTGGAATTATCTGGGATCATTGTATTGCTAAGAAGAGCTAAGCTTATCATAATTGATCATTACACAATGTCGCAATTACTGTGAATAATGTTCTCCTGGTTCTGCTCACTTCACTCAGCATCAGTTCATGTAAGCCTTTTGTGTTTTTTTTTCTGAAATCCACCTACTCATCTTTTCTTATCACACAATAGAATAACATTGCATTTATATACCTCAACTTGTTCAGTCATTCCCCAATTGATGATCATTCCCTCAATGTCCAATTCTTGGTCATCACAAGAAAAGAACTGATTTAAATATTTTTGAACATGTGGGTCCTTTTCCCTTTTTGATGATCTCTTTGGGAAACAGATCTGGTAGTGGTATTGTTGAATCAAAAGGTATGTGCAGTTCCATAGCCCTTTGGGCATAGTTCCAAATTGCTCTCCAGAATGGTTGGAAGACTTCCCAACTCCACCAACAATATATTTTTCCAATTTCCCACATCTTCTCTAAGATTTTTCATTTTTCTTTTCTTTCACATTAACCAGTCTGAAAGATACTTCAGAGCTGCTTTAATTTGTATTTCTCTAATCAATAGTGATTTACAGAATTTTTATATGACTCTAGGTGACTTTAATTTTTTCATCTGAAAACTGCCTCTTCCTATATTTATCAATTGGAGAATGATATGCATTCTTATAAAATTGACTCATTTGTCTATATATTTAAGAAATGAGACCTTTATCAGAAACACTGGCTTTAAAAATTGTTTCCCAGCTTTCTGTTTAACTTCTAATCTTAATTGCATTGATGCTGTTTGCAGAAGAACTATTCAACATGATGGCAATTATCCATTTTGAATTTCATAATGTTCTCTATCTTTTGCTTAGTTTTAAATTCTTCTCTTCTCCATAGATCTGACAGGTTAAGTATTCCTTACTCTCCTAATTTGCTTATGGTTTCACACTTTATCTCAAAATCATGTACCCATTTTGACCTTATCTTTGTATAAGACATAAAATGTTGGTTTATGCCTAGTTTTTGCTGTATTATTTCCTAGTTCACCCAGTAGTTTATCAAAAGATGAGTTCTTATCCAAGAAACTGGAGTCTTTCGATTTATCAAACAGATAACCATAGTCATTGACAATTGTGCCTTGTGTAACTAACCTATTCCACCAATCCACTACTCTTTTTATTAGACAGTACCAAATATTTTTGATAACTGCCACTTTATAACATGGTTTTAGATTTGGTAAAACTAGTCTACCTTTCTTTGTATTTTTCTTCATGAATTCCCTTAATATTCTTGATATTTGTACTTACAGATTGATTTTATTATTTTTTTCTAGATCTACAAAGTAATTTTCTGTAGTTTTATAGAATGGCACAGAATAAGTAAATTAATATAAGTAGAATTGTCTTTTTTATTTCATCAAAGTGGTCTACCCATGGGCAACTAACATCTTCCTAATTATTTAGATTCTGACTTTATTTGTGTGAAAGGTGTCTTATAATTGTGATAATATAGTTCCTGGGTGAGTCTTAGCAGGCAGACTCCCAAATATTTTATATTGGCTACAGTTATTTTAAATGGAATTTCTCTCTTGTTACTTAGCTTTCTTGGTAATATATGGAAATACTCATGATTCATGTGACTTTATCTTATACCCTGCAACTTTCTAAAGCTGTGAATTATTTAAAATAATTTTTATTTGGCTCTCTAGGATTATCTAAGTATGCCATCGTATCATTAGCAGAGTGATAGTTTTATTTCCTCATTGCCTATTCTAATTCCTTCAATTTCTTTTTCTTGTCTTATTGCTAAAGCAAAAATTTCTAATATTGAGTAATAGTGGTGATGATAAGTATCCATGTTTTACCCCTAATCTTACTGGGGATGCTTCTAGTTCATCCGCATTACATGTAATGCTTGCTGAAAGTTTTATATAGATACTGTTTATTATTTTAAGGAAAATTCTACCTATTCCCATGCTTGCTAGTTGTTTTTTTTTAATAGTAGTAAGTGCTTCATTTTGTCTAAAATTTTTCTGTATCTATTGAGATAGTCATATGATTTCTGTTATTGAATAGAGTCTGTAATATTTCCTCAGTATGTAATTTTGTAGCTGTCATGAAAAATTAGCTAATTTCATAGCTACTCTAGCCATGTGAGACATAGATCAGGGAAATTCTGTTATAACCTCAGAAAGTTGTATGTAAAGTTTGCCTAATTCATTATTCCTACAGATGGCAATATAATGATCAAATCAATAAAATAGACAACGAAGAAGACCTTCTTGAAGAACCCACAAAACAACTGTGCTTTCTCAAGGATATGGCATAATTAATTGTGCTTTAGACACAGGACCTCCAAGCCTTAATTCCAAGGCATACCATGAAAACACATTTTAAAAAAATACAATGTGAATCATAAGACCACTGTAGAAGGGAAACCAAGTAATTTTCTAGTGCATTCCATTGAAACTTCTCTGCTGAAATCAATCCAACATATAGTGGAGTATTCCTGGAAAAACTCAGTAATTGGGTGAGAATGTCATTTGTTGATCATGAGTTATGAATATGTAATACATAAAGATGGATTCTTAAAGTTATTATTATAATCTATAAACCCACAGAAACCTTAAGTTGTTCCAAGACTGCTTAGCAGGTACAGCCTATATCATGTCTTCTGTATTCCATATATTCTGTATCATATTCTCTATGTGTTAGTCCTATCATATCACTAGCTCAGATTTTTACATGATTTACTTTAGGAAATGATTATTGTAGAGTCCTAAAATATATTCTGCCATCTAGAATACAAATGCGATTCTTTCAAATCCTTTAAGTACTTGACATTACCAGAGAAGATACGGAGGAAATCTTCTAAATAGAATTCTATACCAATATTCCTTTTACTGCTCAGCAGCTGCTATTTTCTGTCAAGAACACCCCAGTGGTGTCTAGGAGCTGTCCAAACTAAAGTTTAGTTGGAGAAACATGGAGGATCAGGCTAATCGATGCCTGGGAAGAAAAGGAGTTGCTTCTTGAATCTGTCAAGTATATGTGGACTTATTTCAAGTGAAACTTTGTTAGGTATTTACTTCCTTTGAAGATTATCATGGCTGTGGGCTCAGTTTAACAGTTGAATTTGCATCTCATTGTAGATACACTATTGTCATACCTTTCTTGTCATTAGACAATGATCTTGCAATAGGGCTGTAATTTTATTTAGATGTCATTCTCATCACTCTGAATGCCTCTGTTCCACATGGTTCATGCTTCTAGGTCTTTGTGATCTCAGAATTTTCAATAAATCTCTGTAAGAATAAAAAACTTTTTTTGTTGTTTTTAACTGAAATGAACTAAATTATAATGACCCAAACAATGAATTTTACATCTCTGTATGTCCCAAAAATAACTTTTAATATGCAATATAAATTTTACTATAATTACTTGTTTTATCTAATTAACTTAGGTCACACAGGTCAATAGTATTTTGTATATTATTAATAAAATCCATGAGTAAGATATAGAGAAATTCCACTAAAATAATTCCTTAATGTATTTGGGAGCCTACTTCCCAAAATGCTTATAGGAATGCAACTACAAAATACTCTTATTGGAAATAAATACAGAATTAAATAAGTGGAGAAATTAATTGATCCTGGGCAAACCAAGCAAGTATTATAAAAATGAGAATACTGCAGAAATGAATTTACTTATAGAGTATAATACCAGTTAACCCTGAAAAGATTACTTTATAGAGGTAGAAAAGTAAAAACAAAATTCACCTGGAAGAGTCAAAGGGAATCTCAGGGGAAATAACAGGAAAACATAATAGGAAAAATAGTGAATTAAGGAAGTGCAGCAGTACTAGATCACAAACTATACTACAAAGCCTGTTGATACTGGTAAAAGGAAATAGAAATTGATCAGTGGAACAGAATAGGTACATTATACACCGAAGCAGATGAAACTCATATCCTAGTATTCAATAAACCCAAAGACTTTAGCTACTGCCATAAGGATGTACTATTTAACAAAAATTACTGGGAAAATTGGATAATAGTCTGGCAGCAATTAGTTTCAGACAAAGACTTCACATCATATAAGAAAAGGAGCTCCAGATATATAAGAGGTCACCTCATAAGAAAAGTAAAGGAACAAGGAAGAAACAGTTCAGTTTTAGATCTATAGATAGAAAAAGTTCGTTACCAAACAAGAAATAGAGGGTAATATAAAATTAAAACATTTTCCCCTAAACCACTGAGCAGATTAGAAGTTAACTAGGTTCTAGGGAAATTTTTTGCATCAAGTTTCTCCAATAAATGACTCATTGCCAGGATATATAAGGAGCAACTAAAAACACCTACAAATGGGTCACTCTACAATTACCGGGTGGTCAAAGGATAAAAATACGCATTTATGACGGAGGGATCCAAACATACAGAGACATGTGAAGAAAAAATGCTCCAAATCACTAACAATTACAGAAATGCAAATCAAAGCAACTCCAAGACTCCATGTAACACACAATAGTCAGGTGGGGATGACAGCAAAGGTTAAAAAAACATATTGGAGGGGCTACTGGAAAAACAGGCCCATTAATGCACTATTTAGGAAGTTACAAATTGATCTAGCCATTGTATACAGAAATTTTGAACTACATCCAGAAAGTCATCAGAAAGTTCATAACTGTTAATGCAATGATATCCCTACTAAATCCGTATTCAAAAGAGATCAAAAATAATAAAAAAGGATCTTTTTTCATAATGGCAAAGCATTACTTAGTAAGTGTAGTTCAATTGATTGGGGAAAAGCTAAAAAACATGTGTTATGTGAATGTAATGGGATATTACTTTGTTGTGAAAAATTATTAAAGGTAGTCTTCTTGTAACCTTACTGGGAGAGGGTACCTGTCCATTCAGGAGTAATGGACATAAAGATTAATAAAAGCTTTCCTGATTTCATAACAGGTATTGCTCTTTATTTAAGGGGAGCATATTTCTCAATGTTGGGTGCCTGTTAGACAGGCTCACTTCTAACAATTCTTGAGGGCTCATCGCAGGATCTTTAGCATCAGAAAGGTTAGGATAGAATCTTGCTTGTGGGGAATAGGAGCATACCCATTGATTTTTCAGTGACCCACAGGCCTGATTCCTTTCTTTTGACTGCTTACTTCTCCAGGACTGTTTGGAATTGTTGTAAACACAGGAATGGAGCTAAAACAAAGAATTGAATGTCTGGAGGGGCATAAGTAAGGGGCCTGAACAACTGCAGGAAAATAAGTGGCTAAGTACTGCTATGTGTGCCTTGGAATCTTAGGCACAACCAGTCATTTGGGGGTTTTTGGAGTATAAGTCCTAAGATAAGGAGTGAATTGTACCAGGGAAGGGGGGGAGAAATGAATAATCCTCTGGGTATTCCTTCAGAAGCCCATTTGAAGGAATGCTGGCTGTATTCCTTCCTCTGTCTGCTCTGGAGAGAGAGACCAGAGAGAAAGAGGGGATAGGGAGAATCTAGATTCAAGGAAAGATGCTTTAGAAATTGGCTTGAAATCAGTCAGAATAAATTGACATGAATAGTTGGATTTTGACCAGTGTAATATAAAATTAGCTTATTTCCTAAAAAGAGAGGATCTGTATTGCTTTGTCTGTGCTGTGTTTGTCTCTGTGTTTATGAAGTGTTTTGTTAAATTGTAAATGCAGCCATACAGTCAGCCAGAGGACTTTCCCTTGGAATTCTACTGTTTTTTAATCTTCCCCTCTCCTTCCCTCCCTGATTACAGCAGCCTCAGAGGAGTGAGTAGGCAAGAGAGAGAGAGAGAGAGAGAGAGAGAGAGAGAGAGAGAGAGAGAGAGAGAATGCTTTACTGTTTCACCAGATAATGGTGATAATAGAAAGATTGAAAACTGTTTTTTTTAATTAATTTATTTATTTATTTAACTTTTAACATTCATTTTCAAAAAATTTTGGGTTACAAATTTTCTCCCCTTTTATCCCCTCCCCCCCCAAACACCAAGCATTCTAATTGCCCCTATCACCAATCTGCTCTCTCTTCTATCATCCCTCTCTGCCCTTGTCTCCATCTTCTCTTTTGTCCTGTAGGGCCAGATAGCTTTCTATACCCCTTTACCTGTATTTTTTATTTCCTAGTGGCAAGAACATTACTCGACAGTTGATCCTAACACTTTGAGTTCCAGCTTCTTTACCTCCCTCCCTCCCCACCCCTTCCCTTTGGAAGGCAAGCAATTCAATATAGGCCAAATCTGTGTAGTTTTGCAAATGACTTCCATAATAGTTGTGTTGTATAAGACTGACTATATTTCCTTCCATCCTATCCTGTCCCCCATTATTTTTATTCTCTTTTGATCCTATCCCTCTCGATGAGTGTCAACCTCAAATTGCTCCCTCCTCCCCATGCCCTCCCTTCCATCATCCCTCCCACCCTGCTTATCCCCTTATCCCCCACTTTCCTGTATTGTAAGATAGGTTTTCATACCAAAATGAGTGTGCATTTTATTCTTTCCTTTAGTGGAATGTGATGAGAGTAGACTTCATGTTTTTCTCTCACATCCCCTCTTTATCCCTCCACTAATAAGTACTTTGCTTGCCTCTTTTATGAGAGATGATTTGCCCCATTCCATTTCTCCCTTTCTCCTCCCAATATATTTCTCTCTCACTGCTTGATATCATTTTTTTAAGATATGATTCCATCCTCTTCAATTCACTCTGTGCACTCTGTCTCTATGTGTGTGTGCGTGTGTGCATGTGTGTGTGTGTAATCCCACCCAGTACCCAGATACTGAAAAGTTTCAAGAGTTACAAACATTGTCTTTCCATGTAGGAATGGAAACAGTTCAACTTTAGTAAGTCCCTTATGACTTCTCTTTGCTGTTCACCTTTTCATGCTTCTCTTCATTCTTGTGTTTGAAAGTCAAATTTTCTTTTCAGCTCTGGTCTTTTCATCAAGAATGCTTGAAAATCCTCTATTTCATTGAAAGACCAATTTTTCCCCTGAAGTATTATACTCAGTTTTGCTGGGTAGGTGATTCTTGGTTTCAGTCCTAGTTCCTTTGACTTCTGGAATATTTTATTCCATGCCCTTCGATCCCTTAATGTAGAAGCTGCTAGATCTTGTGTTTTCCTGATTGCATTTCCACAGTACTTGAATTGTTTCTTTCTAGCTGCTTGCAATATTTTCTCCTTGACCTAAGAACTCTGGAATTTGGCCACAATGTTCCTAGGAGTTTCTCTTTTTGGTTCCCTTTCAGGCGGTGTTCTGTGGATTCCTTGAATACTTATTTTGCCCTCTGGTTCTAGAATCTCAGGGCAGTTTTCCTTGATAATTTCATGAAAGATGATATCTAGGCTCTTTTTTTGATCATGGCTTTCAGGTAGTCCCATAATTTTTAAATTTTCTCTCCTGGATCTATTTTCCAGGTCAGTTGTTTTTCCAATGAGATGTTTCACATTATCTTCCATTTGTTCATTCTTTTGGCTTTGTTTTGTGATTTCTTGGTTTCTCATAAAGTCATTAGCCTCCATCTGTTCCATTCTAATTTTGAAAGAACTATTTTCTCCAGTGAGCTTTTGAACCTCCTTTTCCATTTGGCTAATTCTGCTTTTGAAAGCATTCTTCTCCTCATTGGCTTTTTGAACCTGTTTTGCCAATTGAGTTAGCCTATTTTTCAAGGTGTTATTTTCTTCAGCATATTTTTGGGTCTCCTTTATCAGGGTGTTTACTTGTTTTTCATGCTTTTCTTGCATGTTTCTCATTTCTCTTCCCAGTTTTTCCTCCACCTCTCTAACTTGATTTTCAAAATCCTTTTTGAGCTCTTCCATGGCCTGAGCCCATTGGGTGGGCTGGGATACAGAAGCCTTGACTTTTGTGTCTTTCCCTGATGGTAAGCATTGTTCTTCTTCATCAGAAAGGAAGGGGGGAAATGCCTGTTCACCAAGAAAGTAACCTTCTATGGTCTTATTTTTTTTTCCCTTTTCTGGGCATTTTCCCAGCCAGTAACTTGACTTCTGAGTATTCTGTTTACACCCACAGGGCCTCCAGATCTGCCCAGCCAGTACTTGGGGTCTGAGATTCAAATGCTGCTTCCCAGCCTCAGGGCTTTGGGCAGGGGTGGGGCTGCTATTCAGTGTGAGATCAAGTTCAGGTGCTCAGGTGGGGGCAGGGCCACCTCACAGGCTCAGTTCCCTCAGGGGGTTTATGCAGAGACCTTCAACAATGGATCCAGGCTCATGCCTGCTTGGGGAGCCTGGGTCTGCTGCCACCCCCACTGCTGCCTCCTGAGTGGGCCTGAGTTATGGGGGCACCCCACTTCCCTCTCAACCCACCAAAGAGACCCTCTCACCGACCCTTGTCACCTGTAGGTGGAGGGACCCGTGCTTGCCACTGGAGATTCTGTTCCTGAAGCCTGCTTGGATCTGCTCCTCCCGGTACCGCGCGGCCATGGCAGGGCTGGGCTCTACTCTGGGTCTGCAGCACGAAGGACCTTTTGCAAGAGGTTTTCAGGCTCTCTGGAGCAGAAATCTCATCTGTTCCATTGTTCTGTGGCTTCTGCTGCTCCAGAATTTGTTCGGAGTTCTTTTTTACAGACATCTTATGGGCTGTGTGTTCGGAACTAGCATGTGTGTGTCTTTCTACTCCGCCGTCTTGGCTCCACCCCAGCTTGTCTCTACTTTTACAAATAATTTGATAGCTTATTAGCAAGGCTCAGCCTCTACTACATAACACTGCCATTTCTTTCCTTGGCTCTATTGGTATTCCCTACAAACATCTTTTGAAGTCTCTGGATTATCCCTTCAGTAGTCTTGGTTCCCAGGTTTCACAGAACCCTGTGTCTTTAGCCCATTCTCTTGCTAGGGAGGAATAAGGCAAATCTTTTCACCCTGGAACATACATTTCTTCCTTTGTCTCCTCTGCCTTTCTGTCTCCAAATACAGGTCTGATATTTTGCAATTGCATCCTTGTTGCCATTTGTAGCACAAATGTGATATTCACAGCACCCATAAATATCCCAGCACAATTCTGAATAATGAAATAAACAGACTCTCCATAAGGAAGACATAACCAAAACTTTATTTAGATACCAGAAAGCCAAATCCACCAGAGTGACAAAAATATATACACAATAACAATGCAGAGGATCACATCAACCCCAACTCTTCCCTCTGTTAGGCTTCCCACAAAGCAGTTCTCTTAAACAAATCACAAGTTGGCTTCTTTTAAACAAAATGTCCTTCTCGCACTCACAACCACCTGCAGCTTTGCCTATGTCATTCAGCTCTAACTGTTTTGATCAAGTTTTTTCTCAACTCCACTTTAGTTCTGACTCTTCCTGTTCCACCCTTCCTTTTCCACCAATTCAGCAAGCTCCTCCCATCACAGGCTCCATGTGGCTCAGACTTCCATGTGACCCAGGCAGGTCACATGGTCCTATTTAATGAATGGGAAAGATCTCCCCATTTAAATTACCATTACAGAAGGAGATGGAAAGAGAAGGAGAGAGAGAAAGGATGGTGGTGGCTGTCATAGATATAAAAGGAAATCTAGGGAAGGAGAGTTTAATATTACATTTTCTCCCCTTCCCTTCCTGCAGAGCTTTATGACAAGATTTTCTTTTGCTTTAAGTTATTCTTAATTTCTTATTTTCATATTAAATGTGTCATGCTACATACAAAATTATGACTGACCAAAACTTTTTTGAGACTTATTGTTTCTTCATTGCAAATAGTTTGACTACAAAATGTTTGCTAACAAGATAGAGTCTTAACAATATGGCAAAATATCTGTTGAAATTGCCATGGCTGGAGCTGAAGGGGTAGTTTTCCTCATAAGAAGTTATTTTACCACTTTTAACCCTAGTTTTCCTATTTGTAAAATTAGGGAGCAAGATTAGCTCATCAATTAATAAAATCCCTTCTAAAATCTCATGATTCCATGAATCTGACTCAAAACCAGTGAAATTTATAAGGGTGATTTTTATCATCAGATCTTTATATGATTTTGCATCCTTAAAGTTCTGGAAATCTACTACACTGTAAGATATATGAAAGGTAAAAGTTTCACCAACCTGTGGTGAAAATGAAATGGATAACCTGTAAGTTCAGAAAAAGGTGTTCCATTCCAATGCAGTCTATTAATAAATTGTGGAGAAAAAAGGTTTTATTATAGAATGTGGTTGTGATCTGACAGTCACTTTTTTATAAATGAAGAGCAAGAAAATAAGGTGGGCAAATAGAGTTGTAGTCAGTTGACCTGACAGAAGGATGGCATGTCACTATGACAGACAAAATATTTCTAAACATAGCATTTTATATCTAGCATTTTTATCATGTGAGAGGCAGAGTGGTCTCTTGTACCTAGGACATTGGGATAGGAATACCTGTATTCACATCTTGCCTTTGACACATGCTAGATATATGACACTGTACTAATCAATTAATTTCTCAGCACTTTAGGTGACTGTAAATGACTAATAGTTACACAGAAAATGCACTTTGCATTAATAGAAATGGTCTCCATATCTGGAGTTCCCAATACTAATGAAATCACAGGTCCAGTCCTTTTCCTTATTCAGTATAAAATATAGAAAAGTAAGATTCATTAGCCTTTGGTTTGTAACAAGTAAGATCATTGTCAATATTGTTTATAAATCAAAATATGAAAAGTATTCATTTTCTTGGCACACTTTGGTCATAAATTGCATCATTCTTAGAAGCCCACATGAAGAGGAACTCTGGATTGGACAAGTATATTGTGAAGCAGAGACACAAATTGTAAACTCTCTTCCCCCTCAAAAAATAAAGCATGAGGAGCTTTTCCAATATGTGACCCATGACCTAGTAATTCTTGGAGGATCAAAGAAAGATTTAGGATCTCCGTTTCAACAAAGAATAATAGTTGTACCAGTTCCAAATGTCTTTCCTTCTTAGATTGCCTTCCATTCACTCTGTAATATAACTTATATATCCCTACTTATTTATATGCAGTCTTCCAAGAGAACAAATAGTCTCTGAGAATATGGACAATTTGTGTGCTCCTTTGCATCCCCAGAACTTAGAATAATTCGTGGTTCAGCATAAATGCCTGTTAAATGTTCATTGCCTGACAATAAATAGAAGAGAAAACAAGGAGTCCTAATCTTATATGAGAAAAGGGACTAGATTTATCTCTTTCCTTTTTTTTTTTAAGGAAAAGAGTGTTGGGATAAGATTGGTACTTGTGGTATACAGATTTCAGTGCCAAGCGTGATAGAAATAACAAATGTTTTCATTTTGCTGCCCAATAACTAGTTTGCAATAGAGAATTCCTGAGTTCAGCTGTTCACTGGAAAGATCTCACAAAAGCATGGCTGAGCTTTCAGTTATCGGTAACACAGAAGAAGAAGACATGCATTTAATATCGAGATTGAACTTTTGGTCTTTTTTTTGTCATTTCAAGATAACCCTTGTTGGACTCTATTTTAGTTTGATGTGGAATTAGTTGAAAATGCTAGCTTCAGAAGTTCATAAATTCTAAATTAATTTACTTCTAGCCTGATAATTCTCAAACTTTCTGTCAAATTCAGTTTTTCTGGAGAAAAAATATATATCTGTTTAAAGATGCTTGGTAATTGGCCATTAAAATACACGTTCAATGTCCACTGCCATTACCACATTTATTAATGTAGTGAGACAAGAAAGACTCTTCTGTGCTCTGTTGCTGAGTGGAAATGTACCAAAGTCATCTTTGTCTCTATTTTAAAAATATTTATTTTAGTTTATAACATTCATTTACATTAGATTTTGAGTTCCAAATTTTCTCCCCATCACTCCCCTCCCCCACCCAAGACACTGTGCATTCTGAATACCCCTTTCCCCAATCTGTCCTCCCTCCTATCACATCCCTGCCTTCCCTTCTTCCCATTTTCTCTTTTTTCTTTTAGGGCACGATAGATTTCTATACCCCAAGACCTGTACCTCTTATTTCCCAGTTGTGTACAAAAATAGTTCTCAACATTCATTCCTAAAACTTTGAGTTTTACTTTCTCTCCCTCCCTCCCTCCCTGTACATCCCCACTTCGAAGGTAAGCAAATCAATATAGGCTATACATGTGTAGCTATGCAATAGACTTCTATAATAGCCATGCTGTGAAAGAATAACATTTCCTTCCATCATATCCTGTCCTGCCAGGCCTAGAGGCCTGTGGGCTACCCGAGTCTTCTTACCTCACCTCTCGAGGTCTTCGGCTGGCCAAGCCGGATGCTCATATGAGAGAAAGGACGTTCCAGAGTCAAACAAGCATTGAGCTTTATTCAGGGTTCCGGTTACAAGTGCAGGGGAATTCTTCCTTAGGAGGGAGCGAAGAATCTCCCAAGGAGGCAAAGATCTTACAATAAGAGATTGGAAGTAGAAGTGTAAGTGCGGAGAGAGGGGGAGGGGAGAGAAGAAAGAGGAAATGCGGAGCCTTCTGTCCACACACGTGGCCCCTCCGCCCAAGAGAGCTTTCAGGCTTTCCTGATCCTACTTAAGCTCTCCAGCAGCATAGTTTGCATCTGAATACCGTGCTGTTAGATAACAATAGTGTGCCCAGATCCGGGACAATTTCGAGGGCGGGGAGAGCTCTCTCCCATCACGTTTCTCACGGGAAGAGGTGGAAATACACGAGATAGCTCGGTTCACCTCAATTCCCAGTCGTTTCCTGGGGGGCCTCGTGAGAACTCTAAGATTTAGAAGTTCCCACCTTTACCTGCCCGAGACTGTCCACATGGAATTGAGCTTCGATCCCCAGGACTGTCCCACATTTATTTTATTCTCTTTTGATCTTGTCCCTTCCCAAAAGTGTTTGCTTCTAATTACTCCATCCTTCCATTTGCCCTCCC
Source organism: Notamacropus eugenii (assembly GCF_028372415.1). Lineage (NCBI taxonomy): Eukaryota > Metazoa > Chordata > Mammalia > Diprotodontia > Macropodidae > Notamacropus > Notamacropus eugenii. The sequence continues at coordinate 669,408,239 of NC_092872.1, forward strand.
TTGTATCATCTCTCCTATACCCCACTTATCTCCTTCTCTCTCTCTACATATATATATACATATATATAGATAGATAGATATAGATATATAGATATATCTATATCTATCTGTCTATTTATCTGTCTGTCTGTCTATCTATATATTATATATATATATATCATATATGTATATATATATATATACATATATGATATATATATATATATATATATATATATATATATATATATATATATATATATATATATATTCCCTCCAATTACCCAAATACTGAGAAAAGTTTCAAGAGTTACAAATATTATCTTTCCATTGAGGAATGTAAACAGCTCAACTTTATTAAGTTCCTTATGATTTCTCTTTTCTGTTTATCTTTTCATGTTTCTCTTGATTCTTGGGTTTGAAAGTCAAATTTTCTATTCAGCTCTGGTCTTTCATCTAGAATACTTGAAAGTCTTCTATTTCATTGAATGACTATTTTTTCTCCTGAAGTATTATAGTCAATTTTGCTAGGTAGGTAATTCTTGGTTTTAATTCTAGTCCCTTTGACTTCTGGAATATCACATTCCAAGTCCTTTGATCCCTTAATATAGGAGCAGCTAGATCTTGTGTTATCCTGAGTGTATTTCCATAATATTCAAATTGTTTCTTTCTAGTTGCTTGCAATATTTTCTCCTTGACCTGGGAACTCTGGAATTTGGGTACAATATTCCTAGGAGTTTTTCTTTTCAGATGTCTTTCAGGAGGCAATTGGTGGATTCTTTCAATATTTATTTTATCCCCTGGGTCTAGAAAATCAGGACAGTTTTCCTTGATAATTTCATGAAAGATAATTTCTAGGCTCTTTTTTTTCACCATGACTTTCAGGTAGCTGCACAATTTTTAAATTGTCTCTCCTGGATCTATTTTCCAATTGAGTTGTTTTTCCAATGAGATATTTCACATTATCTTGATTTTTGTCATTCTTTTGGTTTCTTTTGTAACTTCTTGGTTTCCCATAAAGTCATTAGCTTCTATCTTCTCCATTCTAATTTTTAAAGAACTATTTTCTTCAGTGAGCTTTTCAATTCCCTTTTCTATTTGACTAATTCTGATTTTTAAAGCATTTTTCTCCTCATTGCTTTTTGCACCTCTTTTGCCATTTGAGTTAGTCTATTTTTAAAGGTATTATTTTCTTCAGTATTTTTTGTGTCTCCTTTAGCAAGCTGTTGACTCGTCTTTCCTGATTTTCTTGTATTGCTCTCATTTCTCTTCCCAATTTTTCTTCCACCTCTCTTTCTTGATTTTAAAAATCCTTTTTGAGCTCTTTCATGACCTGAGACCATTGCAAATTTATTTTGGAGGTTTGGGATGAAGAAGTCTTGACTTTGATGTCCTCCTCTACTGGTATGTTTTGTTCTTCCTCATCCAAAATGATGGAGAAAAATACCTGTTCACCAAAAAAGTAATCTTCTATAGTCTTATTTTTTTCCCCTTTCTGGGCATTTTCCCAACCAGTTACTTGACTTTTGATTTCTTTGTCAAGTGAAGTGTATACTCTAGGGACCTATAAATTCTCAGTTCTTCCAAGATGGTACAATCAAGGCAGAGGAGTTTAACTCCTCTCCTGGACTGTGCTCTGGTCTGGGAGGAACCACAGGCTTTTCTGCCAGGATCTGCAAGTAGGGTTCCCTCTCCACAGCTGCCTCCATCTCCACCATGCCAGCACTCCTCCTCATCCCAGGACCATCCCTCAATGCAGAGATCTAGGGCAGTGGCTCAGTTCTCCCAGGGTCTTTTGGCTGGTGGCTCCAAAAATGGATACTATGCTGCAATGACTTTTGCTACCCTGGGCCTGAGGCTAATGCTGAACCCTGCTCCCTTCTTACCCAGGTGAAAGAGCTTTCTCATTGAACTTTGAAGCTGTCTTTGGCATTTGTGGGGTGAGAAATCTTGGATTCACAGCTGATGCCCAGCATTCTGCCTGCTCCCCTCCTGTCCCTGCCACATCATGTGGCCAAGGTTGAGCTGCATGCTCAAGGTTGCCCTGCATTCCACTCCCAGCCTGATGCGATAGACCTTTCCTGTCAACCTTCCAGGCTCTCTTGGACTGGAAATCTCTTTCCCTTTGTTGTTTTCTGGCTTCTTCACCTTTAGAATTTAATTAGAGTCATTGTTTACAGATATTTTATGGGCTTTGGGGGTAGGGCTAAGAGTAGGTCCATCTTTCTTCTTTGCCATCTTGACTCTACACCCTCCATTTTTCTTTAGGAGGTCTAGTCCTTATTATTTGCATAAAGTAAAAGAAAATTATATGGAAGGTTAAAATAGTTTTCACACAACTTCCTTTCCATTTGAGTAAATTGAACCATTGTGCTAAGTCCAGAGCATATGATATGCATTAAGAACTAAATGGATTCCTGGTCAATTCAACAGAGGTAAACTGAGAGAATCAGATAATATATTAGAGGATAATGAGGTAAAAACAAATAAATACATTATCCTACCCTGGGAAGCTTCACCTCTGCATGAGTAACCAGTCTGATTAAAGAACTTCATAGCCATTAAGTGAGAGTATCAAATAAGGAGAACTTTATTTTTTCCCCTTCAGTGGGAGGAGAGGCTTCCAAACTTCAACTTTCCCAGGGAATAAAGAACAGATGAGTAAGCATATAGTGCTGAAGATAACACCTCAACTGCAAATTATAAGTAAAGCACATAAGAATATTTAAAGAGCTGGTTGAAAGACCATTTGTCTTCTGTACTAAGCACAGTAACCCTTATCCTCCATCTTATAAACAGTGGATGTAGGTGAAATAAATGGTTGACAGCACCTTATCTTCTGTAGATGGGAGCAGTCACTAACCACCACATCTACAGTAGAAGGTGGGCAGGGTCTTAAATGACATTGCAAAAGCAGGATAGCTGAACAGCTGCTGAAATAGAGTTCTAAGACTCAGCTGCAATAAAGTGAGAGGCAAAATCTAGAGGGGAGCAGAATAGATCAATTGTCAGGAGGAAGAAAACATAGTGAACCATTGTTATAACATCACAAAAAAGATATTGGTAGCTCTTCAATGCCAAAGATAGGAATATATCACCATATATTAGGTTTACTCGTATGCGTTTCCTGTATGTGCACATCTCCCCAAAGTTCCTCTATTACATGTTCCAGAGGTATGCATTGTCCAAGAATTGCTACTGTGACTATTATCACTCCCACTGGGAATGTGTGTATTTGTGGGACATGAGAGGAAAGAAGAAGGGAACAATGATTTATGAAATGTCTAGTATATGTCAAACACTATGACACATATTTAGAAGTATCCCACTGAGTCTCATAACAAACTTAAAAGATAGATTCTATTATTATCTTCATTTTACAGTTGGGGAAACTGAGACACATAGAGGTTAAATAACTTGCCTGGGGTGTCTACTAAGTGTCTGAGGCCAGACTTGAACTCATCTTTCTGACTCTACGTACAAGACTATTTGTTCTGCCACTTGACTGTCTTGAAGTTTATGAGAGAAATAAGATAAAGCATTTACATTTATGATCACTGTATTATTACATTTAGTGATACTGCTTTAAATTGTATCCTGTGGCCAGCTAATCAAATTTGTCATTGATAGGGGCTACTTAGTTTCATATGGAGAGAATTTTGACTCACAAAGTACCTAGAAACTGGAAGTGTTTTCTTTAGAGTGATAGTGTATGTGTGTGTGCCTGTAATGTGATATAACGAAATACAAGAGGGTTATATTTTTAGAAGAATATCCATCTCTCTATCTAGATATAGATACGTAGATAGATACAGATATTTTCACTTTCTGCTCTCTTATATTTTGAAATAAATCAAATTACTTTCAAATAGTTTTCCACAAGTCCCATAGCTTTCCATGTGGTCAACATAAGCTTGTTAATAAAATCCATGATAACATTTAACCTACATAGTAAATAAAGAAACCGACCATTCTTGTCTTTAATTCAAAAACAGTTGGAAAGTTCAGAGCCTATGAATTCCTATCATTTTGCTTGTGGGGAAGGATCCCTGTGAAATATGACACATGACTATAGGATACAACTAGAGAAGGAAAATATACTGGCACAGAAATTGAACCAAACAAACAAAAACTTTCTTTTATCCTCATTAGAGGAGAGACTTCATTTAAATTCTTAGATTATCTGGATTTTGCCTTCCTTTAGCTTTATCCTTACCTAATAAGGTGCCCAGATTGGAGAGGGTATCTACAAAAGAAAAACAAACAAAATTCTGACCCAAGGCTCCTGTTTATGCTTTCATATCCTTGAAGGCAGCCATCAATCCCTTCACTTCACATTCTGTAGCTTGAACATATACAAAAGGACAGTTGTTGCCCCATACCCAGTGTTGATGTGAGTAGATATAGACTGGGGAAAGGTGTGGAAACCTTTTCCTTTCATTGCAGACATTATCATGACCCCACTTATTTCTCTATTCCTCTGTTGATTACTCCAAGAATGGAGACATACTTGAACTGACCGGCAAAATAATAGAAATTCCAAACGGTCATCATTAATCCTGACAAGGCATTCAGTAAACACTGTACTTATCAGAGATACTTTCATATGGGGATGAAAATTGTGACTGGGATAAAATGAGTCTTCTCTGATGTGGAATGTATGCTTAAGCCTTACTATTTAGCCTGGTACATTTGTGCCTTGTAATGTATATATGACTATGCACTTATTTTACTTATCTTTCTCTGGGGTTCTTTTAACACACTATTTAGTAAGATGGTCCCATTTTGCCTGGGAGTATCTGGGTCAAGGTCTCAGAGTGATTATTATCTATAGCCAATACAGTAATTTCTATGGACTTTGTTCAAATCCATAAAGGTAATTGAGGCCATGGTAGTATTTTGGAAGCATGATAAAGCTCTCTTTGATTGATCCTGAATCAGAAGGGCATACCCAAACAAACTCTCCAGCATAGTGGAGGTAAGAGTAGGATTCCAGGAGAAAAGTAAGTTTCTTGAGGACAAGAAATATTTTTTGTTGTGTTTTGTCTATGTACATCCTATGGTTACCACAAAATCTTGTGCATAGTTGGCAATTATAATTAAATGCTCATCAAATTTGTAATGGATATTACACTAGAAAGAAGGAGGGAGGGAAATAGATTTTCTTTTCTTCCTCCTCCTTAATAAGAGATCTCATTAAATATTTTGGTTACTTTTCTAAGTACTTTCATTAGTGCAAGGCATTACGATGGACATCAGAGAGAAAAACAATCAATAATATAGAGTGTTTGTTTTCACAGAACTTTGTTACATCCCCTGTTATATAAGACAGTTAGATCCCACTTAGTAAGAATAATAAATCTCCCAAAGAAAATTTTAAATTTGTAGTATTCAAAGTTAAAATTATGCAAAATATGATCACTGGTTTTGTTTCAAGGGAAAAATGCTATGTAAATTTGAAAACTATAACCACTTCATGGAATTCCTTATTTGTTTTACTATGAATGTAGTTATATTATCACAACAAATATGTCTTTATCAGCACATAGGAGAGAGATAAGGTAGCATGAAAATTCATAGAAAGAAAAGATAATTTCTGGCAGGGGTGATCCATGGAAATTAAGGAGGAATTCATTGAAGAAATGTTGTTAGGCTGATGTCTTTTAATGGATTTGTTTTCCTAATTTAGGAGTAACTAGTCTAATTTGTTTTATCAAATGACATGCTATGCCACAAATTTTATAGCATTTCAATCTTTGGTATAACCCAAGTGAAGACCAGTTATATAGTGTGCACAACATATGTAACTTAATTCATTTCTACTTTAATTTATCAGATTACCAAAATGAGTTCAGAAAGTTCCTTGGTTTTCATATGAAAAGTAATTTGGGAAACTAATGCATTCTGAGATTAGTAATTAAAAAAGAAAGAAATAATATTATGCACATTTTACAATGAAAAAGAATGTCATTAATATACATTATAGCTTAAGTCAATTTACATTTCTGGGCATATAGAGCATATTATTTGAGAATGTCAAAAATAAAGAGCTCATTTATCCTAAGCAAGGCTAAATTACTCATCAAAATGGTAAATGTGAGCATGTGCATGTTCAGAAAAGCTAATTATAAGAGAAATGTCCAAAGCAGATGACACAATGAATTGATATCCCATTCATAATTTTTAAAGACAACCCAATTCTTTTAGTTTTGCCTGAATTCAGGAAAATTTTAATGAATTGTAAAGACAAAATCTTAAGACACATTGAATTTCAAGACCTGTAAAGAAATACTTGACAATCTGTTTTGTGGAAGAAGGTTTTCATTTATCATTCTCCTTTGGCATGAACCATAACCTTAAACTGAGATTCATTGATCAGACTTTATTCACAGAAAGATGAGCAAGATGACAAGGGGAAGTGAAACTGTGCCATGAGAATAGGAATTTAGTAATTTTCCTCTTCACATAATGGGACTTGAACTTGATTTGCTTGGCTCTGGAGTACAGAGGTAGGAGCAAAGAATGGAAATTATAGAAGCATTTTTTAGCTCAGTATAAGGAAAAAATAAACAAATAACAACAAAAAGTCTTGTTACCAAGTGAAGCTGCCCAAAGTAGAATGAATTTTCAAAGTCTAGGCAAAAACAGCTCCCAGTTTAATTAGATTTAGTTCAATTTGATTCCCAAAACTTTTATTAAGCAATTATATGTGCAAGAGACTGTAGTAGACACTTCAGAGGTAAAGATAAAATCCAAAAATTAAACCATTTCTGCCCTCAAGAAATTTATATTCTATTGAAGGGCTACATAAATACTGCAGTATAGATATAGTGACAACTTTTAAGTGATATCACAGGGGAATTCTTGTATGGATGTACGTTGAACTATAAGATCTCAATAGTCTTTTGCAACTCTTAGATTACATTGTTAACTGTTTTTTTGTAGCACAGGTCATGGCTTCCTACAGAATGCATGGATAATAAATTTGATCACTGAATCAGAAAATAAAAATCATTGCATCCAAATAATCTTAGAATGTCATCTTAATCTGCTGGATAATTGCTTTTCCATCTTATAATCACATGATTATATCAGTAAACTGCTTGTCGTCATGTATTTGAAAGTACTGGAAAAAGCTTCTGGCTAGGAAGCTTTCTTAGAAAAAAAAGAAAAAAAGAAATTATTTCAGCCTAAGGAAAAGTTGGTTCAAGTAAATAAGGGATTTAACTATGAGAATAAAATAAGAAAGAATAATGATTTGAGTTTTTGAAACACATCCAAGGGAAATCTCAGACTATTTGTGTGGTAAAGAGACTTGCAGATCACCTGGTTCAGGGACTTGACCTTTTTTGTTCCATGGGTTCCTTTGGAGACAGTCTGATCAAACTTATGAATGTCTTCTCAGAATTTTTGTAATGAATTAATTATGATAAAATATAATGATAATAATAATTTAAGTTTAAAGATCCCAGTTTAAGAATTATATTCAATTTCAAACCTTTTATTAATGCTACAAATGAAGAAACAGAGGTCTGGAGATTTAGTGTGTCACACCTTTATAGTCCATAGAGGGAAGGGAGGGGAAACAAGCACTTATTAACACCTGCAACCCTAAGTGGTACCCATTTATAAAGGAGAAAACTGAGGCAGATCATGGTTAAGCTACTTTTTTGGGGTCACACAGTTTGTAAATGTTTAAGTGCAGATTTGATAGTAGTAACAAAATATGAATTGGGATATGGATCTCTTACATTACAAGTTAGTCTCTTGCCTCAACAGCATAGAGTCTATGCCATATTGGTTTTGGATTCTAAATTCTGATTCTCATTAAACCTCTAATATTTGGAGTGTGTTCCAATACTAGACATATTGATTTGCTTCCATATTTTAGCCTCTGTGGGTAATTTAATTCAATTTTGAAATGCATCCATTCAGTACTTATTACTTGACAGACGGTGTCCCAGCTACTTAAGGATATAAGATGAAGAAAAGGTGTCTCTGTTTTCAAGGAATGTATATTCTATTTCTGGGGAAAATCATGAAAATAGTTCAGTGAATATAAATTATGTACAAAGTAACAATTTTTGTTTGAAGGTCAAAAGCAATAAGAGTTTGAGCATCAAAATAACTGGTAGAGGGGGACAAGAATAGGAAACACCAGTGCTTCTTAAACTGTGGGTCCTGACCCCATATAGGGTCACATAACTGAATGTGAGGATCCCAAAAGATTTGGCAACAGTAAAAAGGTTTCTCAATGTGCAATGACCAAACATAAATTCAAAATCAAGAGCATCACACAACTTCACTGCAGCATTGGGTATGGAGGCACAAGAAGCACACTTTGTACTGTGTGTATCATCATGCCATGCAATGTCAAGGAATGCTGACATAAACACTTTAACTCAGATTCCAGACTATACTATGTTAATGAATTGCAGTGATTTTTTACTCTATATACAAAATTTTCTGCTCTTACAGCAACATAATAGTTTAATTATAGAAAATAAAAACTTTTCATATTTTTCTACTCTCATTTCTCAGCATGCAAGCATCAGATTAATATATCTTTGAATTGTATTGTGTTAAAACATTTAATTTAAAAATTGCTACTATCTCCTTGTTTTACATAAACTTGTTTAATTGCAGCAAGTAAAGAGAAAAAACCCTTTAATAATATTTCTTCATCATCACCACTGTGTGTATGAAGTGTGAATATCATTTTTTAAATTAAGGCCAAGCAAATATAATTTCATACACTAAAGGTAGTTTTTGAAATTATTAGCAATATTTATTTATATTTTAAGACAAAAAATTTTTGTTATTGATAAGTGGATAAATTTAGACAGAAGAGGTAAAACTGCTGATGACACTGTGATATAATGACTTGAGGCTTTCTAAACTGCTATTTGTCAGATATTTTTGAAAAACTCATAATATCACTTCAAGAGGAAAAGTGTAATATATTTATGTTAAAAGATGTTAACAAAAGAAGATTAAAAAAAGTTTTACTCTGTTGAGCAAGGACAGGGAAACGATTAGTCAATCAATAAGCATTTATTAAGCACCCATTATGTGCTTGATTCTGAAGGTACCAAGGTAAAAAAGATACTCTTTATGCCCTCAGTGAGCTTATATTTGGGTCAAAGACATGAGCATACAGATATAAATATATAAAAGTGATTTAGTAAACCCTAGAGCCTACTGCTTGTCTTTCTCTGATTTCTTCAGGAGTATTTCTTTTGATATCTGAGAGGCCGTTACTTTATGATATGTAACAGTTTGGGGGTATTAGAAACCTGGGGGGTATTTGTGAATGTATAAAGAAATTACCAGAGTTATGAGACAGTGAGGAAATTGGTGTAGTTCACAGATATAACCCAATGGGCCTACAAAATGGTTTCATTGTTTTTGTCTTTAACTGACAACTTACATTTACAGCAGGCTTTCAACCAATTAAATCTCATCTCTTGGGAAAGAAATTGAAATTGGTATATGGTGAGAATGGGAAAAGAATATTTAATTATAGTGGCAGGATCTACATTCCAGTTCAGGTGCATTACATATAATCCCAGTTTCAATGCCCATTGGCATGGGACTTTTTCTTCATTGGTGGAGATCATAATCTTCCTCGCATGAGTGGCAGGGCAAAGTTGGCAAGAGGAAGAGAGTTCTAATTTCTTTGAGTATTCTTGGATTGAACTGATTTACTTCAAAGTCTATTCTAGTTTCAAATTGCTTTAAAGCCTGTGGTCATAAGGGCACTTCCGGCTTCCAGTTTCAAGAGGGAAGATGGAAGAGGTCAACTCCACTTCAGCTTGCTGAAGGAAAAGACTGGGATAACATGAGAGGAGTTGGGATCCTCCATTGTATTCCCATTCCCTACCTTGCTACACTAGAGACTTCAGACAACTTCCCCTTCGGGAAGATCTAAGAGTATTTCTCTCCTTTGAGATGAGTTAGTTGACTCACATTGGGGAAATTCCTTCACTGTGTTTTGTCTGACATGCATCCTGTTCTTCATACTTTCTCTCGTTTCTGTTTTACTACTAATTTAAATAAATTACACTGTGTATTCACTGTGGAACTGGTATTTCTAGGGAAAGGGATCAAGTCTTGGTTAGAAACCTTGAGGTTCTCTTTTCTCACAATGATGAACAGTGATTAGAAGCAAGATTGAACCTGAAACTGACATTTGTTGGATTAATTATATCGAATGGGAATAGACAGATGTAGTTCTAGCCTGGTACCTCCTATCTTGGATGATAACAGAATGATAGTATGTGACCCCTGACAGTTTGTTTCTCCTCCTGGCAGGAAGCAAAGTCTCCCTTGTAGAAAGAGGGGTGGTGGAGAAAAATATGATATATCTATTCTGCTTCTCTTCAAGGCACACAAATGGCATACACCCCCATACTACAAGGTGGTCAGGACAGATAACCTCTTGACATGTGTGGGCCCCACAACACATATATAAAATATCATTTCCACCTGAGAATATAATATTAAATAGTAGCATTCCCCATCAGGTGCATTCTCTAAGGTGAATCTGAGGAGATACACTTGAGTTTAGAAAACCAGGAAGGTCAATAAGTTGTTTATAAATAGCCAAATCCAGCTTTCAGTAGTTCTATTCTGAGGTAAGAAAAATAAAGAAAATGTACCTCACACTCTCTTTTTAAATCGTCAAGCTTAAAGCTGATTTTAGATGGTGACCATCCTGCCAGTATTTCCTCCCACACACTTTGTGTCTCCTCCCAGAGGGGAATAGTATTTGTGTTTTTTCTGTAACACATTTTATGGCTCTTCTGTGACATAATCATTCCCTGCTTGAATACAGTGGAAGTCTTTTGAGGAGAAAATAAGTATAGCTAAATACTCCATTATCAAGAAAGGACTGAACTATATTCTCTGCTCCCTTCTCCCTGGAAAATAAGATTATCACTCAAGCAAGACCTACTGAATGCAGAGTAGTCCCTAGACTTGCATAACGATGTTGCTTCTCCTCCTTCTCCTTCCCCCTGATTCATCTTTGTTATCCACCTCTTTCTTTAAAGTTATGCAGCATTATTTTTCTTTTCCTTCTAGGTTTCATGAATAAAGTTGGATTTCTAATATAATGCCTTGCAACTACATAACTATGTTGATTAATAACTAATATTTATTTAATTGTATACATATTATCTCATTTTATCCTCAAAACAACTCCAAAAGGGAGGTGCTATTATTACTCATTTTGTAGCTAAGGAAACTGAGGCAAACAGAGGTAAAATGATTTGACCAGGGACACACAGTATATATCCAAAGTGCGATTTGAACTCATGTTTTCCTAATTCTAGTCCCAGAGCTCTATCTGTTCCACCATCTATCTGCCAACTGAATAAGAATAAGAGTTTCTTACTATGTGAGTTATTTTATGGAAATGTGCCATGCTCTCTTGCAAATGTAATAATCTCTTTTAGACTGTTAGGGCATGACTTAACCAACTATTCCTTAGTACAATTAAATGATATCAAAAGACAGATGTTCTTAACAGAGTTTAACTGTTAACAAAATGCTTAACATACATTAATTCATTTGATGTTCATGATGACACCCTGAATGTAAAACAATGTACTATTTTAGGCAATGTGCTTCAGACAACTGAGGCACTGATTAGTTAACAAATTTTTTTAAATATCATATTACTAGTATCTCAGGTGGGATTTGAACTCACACCCTCTGACTCCAATCCAATGCCTCATCTATCACTTCAAGATGCTCCCAGGATATAATATGGTACACTTCTACAATATCTTTGACTTTTTTCTTGCTGATTTCTAATCTCACCTTAGAATACTTTGATTTATGTCAAGAAATAGAATTAATCTAAGGGAAATTGCTTCAGATTCTGAAATTCATGGTAGTATCATCAGCTTGGTAGATTTTTACTATGAATATTCTTATGAACGTAACAGAAATATTTTCTTCAGAATTGTTTTTTCTATCATTCTCACACTTCAGAGAGTTTTAAAATCTAGGATTTCAAATTCTTTTCCTGCTCTCTCTCTCTCTCTCTCTCTCTCTCTCTCTCTCTCTCTCTCTCTCTCAAAATGGAAGAAAACAACATGCTAAACTCAATCAAGTGAAACATTTAAAAACATTAGTTTATCACATGCATGGTGAACTTTATGAAGGTTAGCTACATCTACTAAATTCAATTTGATTTAGTTCAAGTCAGCAATTATTTGTTAATTGCTTAATAGAGGTAAAGTATCTGGCTCTCAGATTACATAAATGAGCTCCCCAAAAAAGTACAACCTCAGTTTTCTAGGAGCTCAGAATCTAGTGAGGAGCAAGGATTGACATGATATGAGTGAAAAAAAAAACATGAAAAGGGTAGAATGTGATGAAGAAGATATCAAGATAAAGAGCTTTAGGAAATTTTGAAGAGGGAGAGTTTATATTTAGCTGAGGATACTGGGATTAAATCATACCTCCTCAAAGAGAAAAAAATAGCCAAGAATTAGTTTAGTTGGAAATTTCAAAATAGAATTTCAGAGACATAACTACAAAAATCAACATTTATAGCATGAGTCATATAATTGAGCTATTTGAGATTTATATTTTTTCTACATTTGATTCCACATTTTATTCCATGTTTGATATGTGTATGTGTGCAAACTTTCATAAAAATGTTTCCACAATATACATATAGTTTTGTGCATGTATAATAACATATGTGATCCAAATTCTACATATCATCTTATATTTCAGTGTTTGATATAGTCAACACTATGTTACATGGAATAAAGAGCATAGGGGAAGGCAGAAATATGTTTTGACTGTGAAACATCAAACCAATGCCTAAAATTATATAGATTTGTTTGTGGCAATGGAGGCATTTTAAAAGATAATTAAAAATCAGGTCATTTTCACCATAAATAATTAATAGCTAAAATTATGAGGTTAATTGGACCAATAGATAAATTCAGTGCCGACATATATGTGATGGTCTTCTCAGACACATCTCCTACTACATGAAATTGTGCTGAACACATTCAACCATAGAAAAATGTGGTGAAGAATAAAATTCAGAACACTCGTGTTCAATCCCCAGTTCTCATCAACTGTGTAATTTAGGGTCTTTATCTTCATATTAAAGGGATTCTCTTGAAGTCCTTCCAATTTTAAATATATAAACAACCACCATAAATATGCCATAAAAAAAATTCATGCTTGCTCAAAAAGTTATCTTTATAATCCACTCACAAGAAAGTAAATGAAGAAGGAATATGGTCCTCACTAAGAGCTGGCAAACTATAATATGTGGGTCAGATTCAGTCCACTATCTGAATTTGTGCAGCCCATGCATTACTTTGTTTTATATTTTTAAATAAAGTGTTCTTGAAATTTAGAAAAGATATAATATATTCTTAACTTACGACCCATACAAATACAAGAGGCAAATTCTTTGGCCAATGGTTTACCAATCTTTTGACCATACAATAACATGTGGTTGGATGGGTAGTGAACTGAATTAGTCCACCAGTACTTCCAGAAACAAGGGATTTCAACATTGATGCCTGAACTGAATAGACAAGAGAGTTGGTTCAATCAGATTTCAGAAATTATATATAACTTCTGAGATATTTTTCTAGTGATGTCATATGTCTAGAGTTTATGGAACACTGCAATCTATGTTGAATAAAAAAATAAGTCATGAAAAGAGCAAAAGAGAAACACACTGTGGTCCTAATTAGGTTGAAATAAATTATTAATAATTACTTTCAAAGTAGTGGTGATTGTGGTCCTCCATGTTTCAAGAGGACCAAAATGATATCATTATGATGAGGACAAGATAAAATGTGTCTGACTGTGGCTGATCAGACTAATATTAGCTCAGAATGTTCTACTACAAATTAGGCACAAATACCTCATATAAACTTTTACAGTGTAGATTTCTCAAAATTTGTGCATTTCATGTCTTTTTTTTTTCAATTCTGCTTTGCTTAAAGAGCACAGTGCCTTGTTTGATGTGAGCATGCCCTTTGTAAGGCAGTCCTGGGTCAGTAATTTGTATGTCTCACAATTGATTCCAAAGTTCTTAAGAGAGACCTTGAGAGTGTTATTCTATCACTTCTGAGCATTTTACCTTATGTGAATAAAATAGTCTTTTAAGCAAATGTACATTCAGCATGTGAACACGGCTAGCCCATCAGAGTCATGTTCTCCACAGTAGAATTTGAATGCTTAATAGTTCAGGCAGAGAAAGGACCTCAGTGTCTAGTATCTTATCTTGTCAGATAATCTTCAGAATCTTCACAAGACAATTCAAATGGAATGAATCAGTTTCCTTTCATGGCACTGGTATATTGTCCAGGTTTCACAGGCCTACAACAATGAAGTCAGCACAGTGTCTCTATACACCTTCAGCTTGGAAAGCAACCTAATAACTCTCCTACCCTTTCATTCAGACCCTCCCAAACACTGAGCTGGCTCTGATGATGCATGCATCAACCTCATCATATCTGTGGACAACCCTGGAAAGTATACTGTCAAGATAAATGAACTTATCCACAGCATTACAAATTTCTCCATTTGCTGTAACTGATGATTCTATATATGGATGATGCAGTGCTGGCTGTTGGAGAACCACTATCTTCTTGGTGTTAACTGTTAGGCTAAAAGTAGAATAGAAAATTGATCCAAACTCTATTGCATCTCAGCCTCAGAGGTTGCATTGAGAGTGCAATCATCTGTGAACAAAAAGTCATTCAGTAAACTCTCCCTTTACTTTAGTGTAGATAGTTTATTTTTAGTGTAGAAGTAGATAAATGTGTCAATTGTATGCCTGGGAAAGGAGGTGGGTCTCTTGTGCTAGGTCCCTAGCAAATATTGCTACCTTCTACATTGGTTGCCATGCAATATTAAAAGAGAAGGCCTATTAGATTATCTGATGAGAGTATGTGAGAAGTCAAATAAGAATCAAAAAGGATGAGGACATATGTATGGGTTATAATCAGTCACTGGAAGGAGTACTTACTGTAAATAAGGTCATGGATTCATTGAAACATTGAAGTACTTGGCATGTTGAAGTTTGAGAACACCCTTCTGTGAGGATTGGAAGATCAAATCCTTGTGGATGGTCTCGGGCGGGTAAAAGTGGGACTTCTAAATCTTAGAGTCTTACTAGGCCTTCCATGAACAGCGGGGATTCGAGAAGGTCAGACTGAGCTAGCTCGGCTAGCTCGGGTATTTCCGCCTCTCCCCGGGAGATACGTGATGGGTGGAGTCTCCCTGCCCTCGAGGTCATCCCGGATCTGGGCACACTATTGTTATCTAACAGCACGGTATTTAGATGCAAACTATGCTGCTGGAGAGTTAAGTAGGATTGAGGAAGCCTGAAAGCTCTCTTAGCACGAGAGGAGCCAAGAGGACAGTAGGCTCCGTTTCTCTTCTCTTCTCTCTCCCCTCCCCCTCTCTCCCCGCTTGTACTTCTACTTCCAAGCCCTTAAGATCCTAGCCTCCTTAGGAAATCTCCCCCTCTTCCTCCTAAGGAAGACCCCCCCTGCACTTGTAACTAGACCCTGTAATAAAGCTCAACCCTTGTTCGACTCTGGAACGTCCTTTCTCTCATATGTGCATCCGGCGTGGCCAGCCGAAGACCTCGGGAGGTGAGGTAAGAAAGACTCGGGTAGCCCACACAGGCCTCTAGGCCTGGCACCCTTCTACTTCTATCTCAATTATGAAACTTCTGCCACAACCCATGCTATTTCTCTAGACCACACCACCTTGCATTGTATCCTATCAGCATGCACTAAGTATATTATTGTTCCAGTGAGCCTCTCAATGATCCTCTCTTCTCTCTTTTCTAGGAAACAAGAGTCATATGATACCGATACTCAGTATGATTTTGCTCTGTATTGTACCTGCTATCTACCTCCACCTTTCAATTGTGCTTAAGGTGAAAATAATGCTACTTATGTATCTTTTTTTATTTGTAAGTAGAAGTAAACTTTATTCAAAACAATAACAAATTGAAATTATGAAAATAAATTGAATCTATACTTTTTAATCAGCTAAAGACAGACGCCCATCTAATTTCAAATCTCAGCATATTCTTTTTACTTTTAATTATTTATTTTTAATGTTCAACGCTTCCACAAGATTTTGAGTTCTAAAATTTTTCCTACCTCTGCCATCTCCCAACCCCAAGATGTCATGCATTCTGATTACCCTTTCCCCCAGCCTGCCCTCCTTTATATCATACCCCTTTTATCCCCTTCCCCTTTACTTTCTTGTACAGCAAGATAAATCTCTATACCACATTGCCTGGATATCTTATTTTCCAGCTGCATGTAAGAACGATTTTTAGCATTTGTTTTTGAAACTTTGAGTTCCAAATTCTCTCCCTCTTCCCTCCACATCAACTGTCATTGAGAAGGCAAGCAAGTCAATATAGGTTATACATGTGTATTTATGCAAAACACTTACATAATAGTCATGTTGTGAAAGAATAACCTTATTTCCCTCCATACTATCCAATCCCCCACTTACTCTATTTTCTCCTTTGACCCTGTCCCTTTTCAAAATTGTTTGCAAAAGTGGGAGAGAAGAGTTATTAGGTTGTCTACCAAAGGTAGTAACGGTACTATTTCTCCCAATTAGCTTTCACTTCTATCATTCTCTCCCTTATTCCTTCACCCTTTACTTTCCTATAGGGTAAGATACCTGATTGAATGTGTATGTTATTCCTTCCTTAAGCCAAATCTGATGAGAGTAAGGTTCGCTCATTCCCTCTCACCTCCTCCTTCTTGCCCTCCACTGTGAAACATTTTCTTGCCTCTTTTATCCTAGTTGATCTCTCTCTTTCTCCTCCCAATATATTCCTCACTAACAGCTAATTTTGTTTTTTAGATATCATCCCTTCATATGCAATTCACCCTGTGCCATCTCTCTCTCTCTCTCTCTCTCTCTCTCTCTCTCTCTCTCTCTCTCTCTCTCTCTCTCTCTCTCTCTCTCTCTCCATCTACTTCCTACAACTACCCTAATACTGAGAAGACTTGTGAGTTATAAATATCATCTTTGAACATAAGAATGTAAATAATTCAACTTTAATAAGTCTCATACAATTTCTCTTTTAATGTTTCTCTCAATTCTTTTCTTTGACAGTCAAATTTTCTATTTGACTCTGATCTTTTAATCAAGAATACTTGAAAGTCCTCTATTTCACTCAATATCCACTTTTCCCCAGAAGTTTTATATTCAGTACGGCTCAAGAGGTGATTCTTGCTTGTAGTCCTAACTCCTCTGACTTCTGGAATATCATATTCCAAGCCCTCATATCCCTTAACATAGATGCTTGTGATACACTGATTTTATTTCCACAATACTTGAATTGTTTCTTTCTGATTGCTTGCAATATTTTGTCCTTGACTTAGGAACTCTGGAATTTGGCTACAATATTCATAGGTTCTAGAATATCAGGGAAGTTTTTCTTGAAAATTTCTTGAAAGATGATGTCTGGACTCCTTTTTTGATTGTGACTTTCAGGTAGTCCAATTATTTTTACATTATCTGTCCTGGATGTATTTTTTAGGTCAGTTGTTTTTCCAATGAGACATTTCACAATTTTCTATTTTTTTTCATTTTTTTGACTCTGTTTTATGATTTCTTGATTTCTCATGAAGTCATTAGTTTCCATCTGCTCCATTCTAATTTTGAAAAAATTATTTTCTTCAGTGAGCTTTTGGACCTCCTTTTCCATTTTCCATTTGTCCAATTCTGCTTTTTAAAGCATTCTTCTTCCCATTGACTTTTTGGAGTTCTTTTGCCATTTGGGTTAGTCTATTTTTTAAGGTGGTATTTTCTTCAGTATGTTTTGGGATCTCCTTTCATAAGTGGTTGACTCATTTTTCATGATATTCTTTTCATCACTCTCATTTCTCTTCCCAATTTTTCCTCTACTTCTCTTACTTGATCTTCAAAATCCTTTTTGAACTCTTCTATGACCTGTGACCAATTCATACTTTTCTTGGAGGCGTTTGCTATAGGAGCTTTGATTTTGTTGTCTTCTTCTAGTTGTTATGTTTTGATCTTTGTCACCAAAGTAAGATTCTATAGTCTGAGTTTTTTATGCTGTCTGCTCATTTTCTTAGTCAAATACATGACCTTTTAACTTTTTGTCAAGGTAGGACTCTACTTCCTGTGGGGTAGGGTTAGGCGTGGGTATACTGTCTCAGGCTTCAGAGTTTTTGTATCAGCAGCTTGATCCCTTGGTGTCTGTTGGCCTAGAGCTCCAGAAGCAGCTGCAAGTACTGCTGCAGCCACTGAAGACACCTCCACTGCCCTGGGACTGGGTTGGAACGCAACCCTCCCTGGCCCTTGTCTGACAGAATTTTCCCACTGACCTTCTAAGCTGTCTTTCCTGTTTGTGAGCTAAAACATCTAGAAACCACCACAGCTGCCAGTAATTTGTCCCCTGAGGCCTGCTCCAGCATGTGTGACTGCACTTCACTCCCAGTCTGATGTGATATACCCTTCCTGTTGACCCTTCAGACTGTCTTGGGCTAGAGATTTGTTTCACTCTATCATTTTGTGAGTTCTGTATCTCTAGAATTTCTTTAGAGTCATTTTTACAGCCATTTGGAGGTATTTGGGGGAGAGGTCAACGGGTCCCTGCTTTTACTCCACCATCTTGGCTTGTCTCCCTCCCACTTATGAGCTCTACTCAGAAGTTTCCATGTTTCTGTACAAATCACATCCTATTGCAAACCAAATTACTTACATCAATTATTTTAATTTTACTCTGTAGTTATAAATTATTTACTAAAGTTTACTGAAGACATTTTAAATATCTTTACCAACTTTACATAACTTGAAATAAGAGCTTTCTACTGGCCACATAGACAAAAAAAAGTCAGTTCTTCTATTCATTTCTTCAAGTGTACCAATGAAGTCCAAAGAATACTAAAATAAATATTATCAGGAAAAATTTCCAAGTATTAGATTGCTCTCCCAATGAAAAATGCATTGGTTAGTAGGCAACAAAGTAGGAAATATGTATTTGAATTTCTTTAATTGAGCTGACACTTTTTAAATCTAAATACACAGCTTGGTAGTTCAGCTACTATAATGGAAAATTTTAATGGTATTTTCGATGAAATAGACATAGTGAATGATTATTACACATTAATAGGTTTCTTTTTATGATAATCATTATTTTAGCACTGCTTCACATACTGATATAGATATGATATTTATCTCTATCTGTATCTATTTATTGACCATTTGTCTGTCTAAACTGTCTGCATACATGCATATATAAGAGCTTCTATAGTTTTATGAGTGGAAAATACTGAGACTTCATTTTTCTTATTTCCTGTTTTTTTTCCTTTATTCCTCTGGGGAAAGGGAGTATTATTTTTCTATCCTTATTTGAATCTATGTGTCACTTTATATTTTTTTTCAATCTAATGACAATCATTCTATTTTTTAATTTTCAAAATGAAAATAAGACTTTGAATATTTAATCTTTCTCTCATTTTCTCCCTCTCTCCCCTCTTCATAAAATGGTAGGAAGTTTTGATATAGTTTATACATTTGCTATCATGTGAAAAAAATTTCCATATTTATTGTAGTTATGGAAGAAGAAACAGATCAAAAGACAACCCATTCACAGTTATGATTACTACTTGTGCATTTCCCTCCATCATATTCTTCCTCCTGTTTGTCCTCTCTCTCCTTTCACCCTTCCCCAACTCCCCAGAGTTTTGCTTCTGTCTACCACTTGCCCCGGCCTGTCTTCTGTTAGTCCCTACATTGTGAGGCCAATCAATGTAGAATCTTTGACTGTTTTTGTTTCACTATAATCAAGAAGTCAATTTCATGATGGCATGTTTGCCTGGGTTCTGGAGAGTGGACAATACTCTTTTGCTTTCCCAATCACCAATGAAGTGAAACAGGGTTGTGTGTTTGCTCTCATGCTTTTTAGTTTAATTCTGGTCTTCTCTTTATGAAGGCTTGAAATCTTTCTATTTCATTGAAGGACTATTTTATCCCTTGATATATTATGTTTAATTTTGCATTCTTGGTTCTAGATCTATCCGTTGCCCTCCAGAATTTTATGTTCCATGACCTCCAGTACTTTAATGTTGTATCTGCTAGGTCTTGTGTGATTCTGATTGCTATTCAACCATATTTGAATTGTTTCTGTCTTGCCATTTGAAGAATATTTCCCTTGATCTGATAGTTCTGAAATTTGGCTATAATGTTCCTTGGGGCTCATATTTTGAGATATCTTTCCTGAGGCAATTGCTGGATTCTTTCAATGCCTATTTTGCCTTCTGGTTCAATGACATTTGTTCAGTTTTCTTTGATAATTTATTGAAAGATGCTGTCCCGGTCTTTCTTTTGATTATGACTTTCAGGTAATCCCATGATTCTAATATTGTTTCTCCTCAATCTATTTTCCAAGTCAGTTGCTTTTCCCTTGAAGCAATTTACATTTTCATCCTTTTTTTTTTTATTCTTTTGAATTTGTTTGATTAATTCTTTATAATTCATAATGTCATTAACTTCCACTGGTTCAATTCTATCTCTTAAGGTATTGTTTTCCTCACTTAGCTTTTGTACTTTCTTTTCCATTTGACCAATAGTACTTTTAAGGAATTGTTTTCTTCAGTGGATTTTTGTGTCTCCCATTCCATTTGGCCAATTCTACTTTTTAAACATTTTCCAGCCTGTTGACTTTTTCATAATTCTCTTACATCACTCTCATTTCTTTTCCCAGTTTTTCTTCCACTTCTCTTATATGATTTTTAAGCTTCTTTTTGAGCACTTGCATGAGATCTTTCTGGACTTAAGACCACTTCTCATTTTTCTTTGGACTTTTGCCCATAAATGCTTTCACCTTGCTGTACTTTTCTGAATTTATGCCTTGTTCTTCCTAGTCATAATTTTGTTGTTGGTTTTTGTGCATCCTTTTTTAAAAATTATTTTTGGCCTTTTCCTCCTTTTTTGAGCTCTGCTCCCAGGGTGGTAATGGCATTGTCTTAGGCTTCTGGTGCTAGTGATAATAGGCCCTGGCTGTTTACACTGGTACTGCGCTGATGTTTGCCTGAAGCCCATAGGGATCGTCATGTCTAGTGCTGCACTGAAGGCCACTTACCTGGTGTTGAACTGGTGTCCTAGTGGTGGTATATGGCCTGTGCTGAGGGCCTGAGGGAAGTTTCTGAGTGTCCCCATATCTACACTTAAGCATGTGGTGGTCAGGACTCTCTGCAGGCTGACTGTTTGCCTGGGGCTATGCTGAAGCCAGGCTAGATGGTTCTGGCAGAGAGATGCCTGTTTGCTTATGCACCTGTAGGGTTGATGTTTATCTCTTTGACTGGGACTCTGCTGAAGCACATGGTGGTCTGGTCATTTGTGGCTGTCTATTTCCCCAGGGCTACTCTGAAAAACTTGGTCGTTCTCAGAACTTGGGTCTACCAGTTTCCCCAACTCTGTTAACTGAACAGAGTGCCAAGGCTAAGAGGAGAGTCCTGGTGTTCTTGTTTGCCCACTCTAGCACACTGGGGATAAAGATTACCCACTGATTTGGTAAGGTGTGGCTTGCTTCTGTTAACTGGGACACATATTCCTAGACTGCATTCCCCTTTCACTCAAATAAGATGGACTTTTCTTGCTGATCCTCCAGGTTTCTTGGGCTACAATATTTCTTTGTCCCGTCTTTTTGCTGGTTCTGTTGTTCTAGGATTTGTTAAGGGGCTCTTTGTTTTGTTTGAAGGTAACAGAAATCTTTTGAGTGACAAACTAAGTTTGTCAGAAGATGATATGAACTCATGTCATATTAACTCCGAGTTCATCTCTCTATGTGTTATATGTACATTCTTTCTCCCTCACACCCACACCCACATACACTGCCCCCACACACAAACACACACACAGTGAAAATAATACTGTAATAAATCCCACCAATTTTTAGACAAATTAATTTTGGTTGAAGAATTTAGTTTCTATTTTGAATACTATAAAAACAATCCTGACCTTCTCTTTCTCTCTTCTGACTGAATTCTTATAATGATCAATTCATGACTCTTTTGTTTTTTCTTCTTTATTTTTTCATACACTATGAGTATTTAATATTGTATGGATCACTAATTTTATTGTCATTTGGAAAGCATCACTTTGGATTCACATTTGGTGACAAATAACCAAAACTTGCTTCTATTATCAGTGCTATGTATCCATAATACTAAACTAAAAATAAGTAAGAGAGGAACATTTTCAGCTTATATTACTTCAAATAATCTATAAAGAACAAAAGTGGTATGCCAAAATTCTTACAGTGTTAAAAGCAAAAGATTAATTCAGTAATAATTTAAGTGTCCAAAGTTTTCTTAAACCATATATACTTTCTTTTTTAATTATTACAGAACTTTGTACTCAATTCAACATTCATGACCTAATTTCCTGCAAATATGTAAGATAGACCAAGTATAGAAAAAATGCTAAAGTATTTGAAGTTCATATGGACAACTTTATACTATATGACCAACAAAATAAATGAAGAAAATTAATATAAAATCTGAGATTTTCAATGAAATATTTTTACCCTATTTTAATGTTGTTTCATCTTTTTTCCTAAATGGAAGAAAGCATGGTTTCCAGGTTAGGAGAGAAATTGCACCTACTTGCTCCATGTGCTAGCTTCTTCATTCCTATCTGTCCTAAGCTCTCAGAGAAGAACCATCATCTCATTATTATTATATACAAATCTGAGCATTTTTGGAGTAATATTGATGTGAGGGAATGTGTTTCTATTACTTACCGTTTTTGTACTTCAGCCTCTTCAGTGAGGCTGAATTAAATCGTTTCATTTAGACAACCAGTTTCTCACAACAGTGATAACTGCTCATCTCAAGTATAACCACTTACTTAACAATAGGTGAAATTAACAGTAAAATTACATTACAAATTCATACATATATTAAGGCAAATGCATAAATGAAATGTATATAATAATCCACAGATAAACAGGTTATACTGTTCCATCAATGCTCTCAGCATCTATGGAAAGAGTAGATATACACAGTACATCTACCCAGCATATCTAGATATACACAGAAACCTGGCAAGAAGGTACATGAGTGAAAACAAAGGGAAAAATGTATACATATATACACACATACACACATACATACATACATACATACATATATATATGTATGTACACACTCAATGAAATTTAGATCTCTGTAATTATGAACTTCTGTATTATAAGAATAATATTGATAGTCCTATTCAATTTCATCTGCATCTACTTAGCTCATTGTGATTTATGAGTATCAGTGATTGTCTACAAATAAGAAAAATAGGATATAATTAGGTTTAAATGCTAGAATAAGAATCCTGGAGATTGGGATTAATTGCCTAAAATATATTAATGATAGTATTCATTTAGTAATGATTATATTGTTTTTAAATGATTTATAAAGTAGGTTTATACTATAAGGATTTATAGACCTGTAATAATCTATGTTAACATAGATTTGCTGTGCTCTAAGAGATGTTGTGTTCTAGAATACACGTTTTTAATTTTGTTATTTTTTGCAAATAGGAAGTCCTAGAATTCGTT
Organism: Notamacropus eugenii; assembly: GCF_028372415.1. Lineage (NCBI taxonomy): Eukaryota > Metazoa > Chordata > Mammalia > Diprotodontia > Macropodidae > Notamacropus > Notamacropus eugenii. The sequence continues at coordinate 669,431,835 of NC_092872.1, forward strand.
GCCTTAGTCATTGACTAAACAATTGTGATTGATGACATGTGGAAAGTCTGATGTTTAAACTTTGATGATTAATGGACATTTTCCTTTGACCAGTCTTGTGGACTTCCTCCTTTTGGAATTGACCAATCAAAGAATTCTACCACTTCGTTCTATTTTTAGTGCTCTCTCATTTGCAGAGGGGGTCTATGACTTCAGGGAAGTCTTGGATCCAGTTTCTTAGGGATCGTTGATCTTCCTAATAAATTAAAACAGCTGAGTCTCTCTCAGTTTTCCTTTATTACAGACTGGAATTTGGGGATCAGAGTAACCTCTTCCTGTTCAAAAATTGTTCATTGAAGTTCCTAGCTCTTGTGTTGAATCAATGTTTTCACTTATGAGATTAATAGAGTGACATTCTGCAGAAATCACTAAGGCACAAACTTACAGTCAACCTAATCAACCTGCTGGGTGATTTCTCTGATTCTTTCCTCTCAATCTGTTCCTTTGTTCAATTGAAATTATTCCTCAACAGCATCTATATTATCTGTCACTTCCTGCTTCAGTTAGACAATTAAAACATCAGATATTGTGTTGAATATCAGAGATTCAAAAAAACAAAGACAATCTCTGATCTCTAGAAGGTTTCAATCTAATGGAGAAGACAACCTGCAAACATTTATGTACAAATAAGATATCTACAGAACAAACTGCCGAAAAGAACAATGAAAAGGCACTACAAGAAAGGAGGGTTCCAGAAAAGTTGTTTTTGTTTTTGTTGTTTCTAGAAGCTGAGATTTCATGTGAGCCTTAAAGAAAGTCAGGAATTCAGGAAGCTCACAGGAAGAGGAAAAGAATTCTTGGCATGTGTGACAGCTATTAAAAATCCATATAATCAAGAGATGGAGTGTCTTGTGTTATAAATACCAACGCAGTCAGTATCAATGGATTACAGAGTACATGGAGATAAGTAAAGTATAAGAAGACTGGAAAGATAAAATGGGGCTAGAGTATGAATGGCTTTGAATGTAAAGAGATAGTTTTACATTTAATCATGGAAGTAATAAGGAACCATTGGAGTTTATTGGATTGGAGAGGAAGAGGCTGATATGGGCAAGCTTTTGAGAAGATCCATTTAACTGAGGAGCAAACAATGACCTGGAGTTGAGAGAGTCCTGTGGCAGGGAAACCAGCTATCAGGCTATTACAATAATTTAGGCATGAAGTAATGAGGGTTTGCACCAGGTTAATGGCAGAGACAGAGGAGAGAAAAAGGCCCATATGAGAGATATTACAGAAGTGAAATTAATAGGACTTGGTAACATATTGAATATAGATAGGGGAAGAGACTGAGGAGTTGAGAATGACACCTAGATTGTAAGCCTAGGTGACAGGGAAAGATGGTTGCATCTTTGACAGCAGTATACTGTAAATATTTACAGTGTGCAAGGATGTTTTCATACTTTCCACCATTTTTTCTGTAATGTACTAAGGTCATGAACTACTTGCAATCTAGCCTCAGATTCTAGTTTAAGAATCTGGACTTTAACATTTGTGTCCTGAGTCAAATTTGTTAAGAACTCTGATTTAATAAGAAGGTTAATTTTGGAGGAGGTATTTTGAATGTTAAGTTTTAGATGTTTATGCAATATTAAGCTCAAGATTTTCCATCATCCACTGAAGATTGAAGTTTGGAGGTTGATAGAGAGGTTTGGATTGGATAATAAAATCTGAGAATCATCAGTATTGTAATGATTGAGTCTATGAGATATAAGCAAAATGGCATAAAGAAAGAGAAAACACAATATCCCAGAAAGAACCCTGAGGAATATCCATGGTAGTCAGATATAATCTGAATGAAGATACAGCAAAAAAGACCAAATTAAACAAAATTTTCATCTTCTTTCTCTACTCAGATAAATTATATTTGTCTCAAAATGATACAATAGTTTTGATATCCACATCCGTCAGTCAACAAATATTAATTGAGCCCTTACTATGTGTGAGGGACCACAGCTAGTGCTAGGGGGCAGATATAAATTAAAGAAGAGAAAAAAATTGTGCCTGTTCACAAGGAGCTCATTGACTAATGGAGGTGAATACATCCAAAGTATCATGGGTAAACAAAATAAATTTGAAATAATAATTTTCCCACTTTACTATAGCTTATCATATTGAAAACTCAGCAATAAATCTCTTAGAAATCTAAGTCAGAGTTCTTAACAAGCTAGACTCAGGACACAAAAGCTAAAGCCCAGATTCTTCATCTGGAGTCTGAGGACAGATTGCAAGTTGTACATAACCTCAATACATTACAAAAAATAAATGGTGGAAAGTATGAAAACTTGCCCATTGCAAATATTTAGCATGTACCAAAGGCTTAGCAAGGCACCACCTGGTGGCTAGAATTTTGTATGAAAAGTTCCCAATCTTATGAGCTGAGAGAGGAGAAATTTCTACACTAGAAATACTGAAAGTAAAATATCTTGGAGAATTGAACCAAAATAACCTTTTTGGAAAAAAACAAAACAAAACAAAACATTTGCCCAGACCAAAATGCTGTCCACTATCATATGGAAATAACATTGATTCATAAAAGTTGAAGAATATATAAGTACCACCATAAAAATACTTATAATATCGCAAGCTACATCAAATAAAAGGCTTTAAAAATATAGAGGACTGCAAAAGGGAAAAAATTTGGGAACTGGATGAGGTGCATATCCCTAGAATATATTTTTGCTTCTGGAATGTGAAAATGATTTCCAGCAATTATATATAGAATATGAATTGATATTCTATTATCTTGATTCAAATATCATTTTTACAAAAGTCATCTCTCTTTGAAATAGCCCATGTACTGTTAAAAAAAAATATAACAGCACTAGTGTTAATATTGCTCAGAGCATTCTAATTAGATTTGGTAGAACAAATTGCTTGACAAGATGTCTCTACAATGATGATATGATAGGTCCATGCAATGATTGAGCACAAGTCCAGAAGATGAATGATGAAACGTGCTACTTTTTTCCTTTCAAAGGGGGAATGATAAATCTAAGATTCAGAAAGAGACATGTATTTTTAAACATGGCAAGTGTAGGAATTTGTTTTGGTTGATTATATATATTTATTATAAAATTGTTTTACATTTCTTTTCCATGGAGGTGGAAAGGGAGGGAGACAAAATGAATTGTTCATTGAGAAACATACAAAAACAAGTAAATGAAGAAGATATATTAATAAATAAAATCGCAGTCCATTATCCTCTTTCCCCAAAAAAGTAGCTTGAAAGAAAATTGAGGAACTCTATGAAACTCAGATAAAATAATAATGAGATAATAAAAACTAATAATACTGCAATTCTAAGTTTGCAAATAACTTTACATGTATCATCTGATTTGATCATCACAATTCTCTGAGGTAAATATTAGTACTTACATTTTAAAGATGAAGAAACAATAATTTTATGAGATGATGAGACTTGTCCAAAATCACACAGCTAGTGTGTGAAGCAAGAATTGAGCCTTGCACTTTCTGATTCTTAGTCCAATCCCCCATGTTCTACACCTAAAGGGAGGGAGGTAAATAGTTCTTAGAATATGAAAAATACCAGGAGAGGGAACACTTTTGATACTGGAAACATACATCTGACAAAAATATTTTGAAATTGTTTCAAATTATGTTTACTGTTATTACTCTAGTGACTGTTGAGTTAGCCATTTGTATTTTAAGAAGTGACTGGTTGTGCTAAAGACAACAGAATTTTAGGAAAAACTCTAAAATAACATTTCCTAATCTTTGCCAGTCACTTACAAAGTGATGAACTCCTAAAATGTGCTTTGTTTAAAAAATATGTTAATCAGGGAAATTTTTTCTTCTGACTGTGAAGTTGGTTCCAGCGCACTTTGGAAACCATTTTTTTCTAACATATTTGCACCTTGATAATGATATAAATAATGTTACTTTTTAACTTGACTAGCACCTCGAAGCGCTGGGCTCAGAAATTAGAATAATAATAAAAAAAAAAAACACGTACAAGCATCATTTCACAGTTTACTTGTGGGAAGAAGTACACGTTGTTCTAATTCTAATCCTTAAAAAGCATCCCACACCAACAGAGAAAAATCTTCAAAGATCATAGTTCAAGTAAGCACCTGCCTTGTTTTGTGCTTTCCTGATTTTTCACAGCATCAAACAACTTATAAATTACATCACCAACCCTGTTTCCCGAAACTGGGGTTATTGTCATGACCTGACTTCTAAGGAGGTTTTTCTTTTCCATCTTTCTATAACTTTCTGCCTCAACAAGATATCCAGAGATCTGTGCTCACAAACCTTATTTACCATTTGGTAATTTAATCATTTAGCTGTCTGACTACTAATCTTATCCTAATGGGAATGCTGATTCTTTCCGATGTCCTGTCAACAAGAAAAGATGATGGGAGGAATGAGTATGTTTTACATGATTGCACAAATATAACTTATATCAGATTACCTGCCATCTTAGGGAGGGGGAAAGTGAGGGAGAAAGGGAAAAATTTGGAACTCATATTTTTAAATATATGTTAAAATTGTATTTATAGGTAATTGGGAAAATAATATATTATTAAAAAGGTGGGAAGAATAACATTGGCCATGCTGTGAGATTTTAGTACATACAATTAAACAAACAGACCATAAAGAAATCAGGAACATGGAACCTTATTGGCTTCCTTACGGTAAAGTTAAATTGCCAAAATGAAAAGGGCAAGGTCAGCAGGGAAGCTAGCTGAATCATCAAAATTCTAAGAGTTGAAATTAATACAGAGAATGGAAACATACATAAAATATGTCTTTTTGTATTTGACTATATAAAGATCCCCCTTTCCTTACCATTGGTTGTCTAACAGGTTAATATTTATATTTCCTATAAAACTCATACTTGCTGTTATGGTCAGATTTTTGCTGAGCTATTTATATGAAATCTAACAAATATAGGGAACTTGCTTATGGCTGGCTAGTGACTCATCTACGTGTGCTGTCTTATTGAACAATGGGCCCTAGGCTCCATTGAGCCATCCATTGAGCTCCCCCTTTATATTGCTAACATAAAAAGCTAAACAAATAAAAGGGCATCATTGAATCAAATTTAATAAATGCTCATATTCTGGAAGAAAATTATAGGTAAGAATGTATTTTTTAAAGTTTGTCCCATAAAATCATCTAAATGTATCTGAAGACCATGCAAAAAAAATCTCATTTACCATAAGAAGTCACTAAGGTGTCATTAAGACATTATTATTGCAATTGTCCAAATTGTACCTTAGTTGCCTGAATGAGTTCACTCACTGAACTTATTACCAAATAACAACTCACATGCTTGGAAGATCATACTGATGACAAAACACTGGATATTGCAAATTCATCACAATATTTTGTATGAATCTAGACTAGCACCTAGATTTTCAAGTTGGCATTTGTGGGAGTGATATAGACCAGAGAAGTGGATTTCCAATATATTCCTCTCTAATTTTAATTTCGACCTGATAGTGTCCACCCCTACTAAAACAAAACAAACAAGTAATAAATGCATAAAAACAATTTAATAGATCCCTAATGCCTTGTAGATAAAACATAAACTCTATTTAGTCTGGCATTCAAGCTCCACTCATGTTTTGATTATCACAGATTTTCATATTAATTCACCTTAGGGCCTTACTTTACTCTATATTCCAGAAAAATTGTACTACTAGCTCTTCTTTGATCTTGTGGTGCCTTTGGTTATCTTATCTTGAACTTTCTCTAGTTGGAATGCTCCACATCTTCATCATCTACAACTCTGATAATTTTTCTTTTAGTGGTGAGGGAATGAGAGACAGGAGAGCCATGTGGTATGAATTGGGTAAGAACCACCTCACTTCTGAATCTCTGTGATTTCTACAGCTGAATCTTCTCCCACCTTCTTCCAAACTGTCAAGGAACATTTGGATTCCTCCTTTGCATCTTTCACTTTTTTGTATTAATCTGTATTAAATTCATTTGTATATAGTCATATTTTCCCTAGAAGACAATTAGCTCCTTTAGGTCAGAAAGTATTGCTTTTCCTTGTTTTATCCTGAGTACCTAGTACAATGCCTTGTAACTAATGAGGCATTTAATAATGTTTGTTGAATTGAATTATAAATTGTTATGTATCCAATATTCTCTCCTCCATATGAATAAAAAATATGATCAAATTCAACATTGTTATGGCTATTTTTACAGAAATATTGCAAGATTTGAAGGTTTTAGGCTTTTCAGAATAGTACCTATATACAAATTGAATCCTACCAAACACTTTATGTAGTTTTGCTCAGTCTTTCCCATCTTTATATTTTGTTTACTTGACTTAGGCTCTTAACTCAAAGAACAATCTGGTTCTGTTTCTGTCTTGTGGTTCTCTCTGTTGCTCCCTTAGCAGCCATGATCCCAGTCCTTGTAGGTAACAAAAGGCAGCCAGAGTGAGTCCATTTGTTTATGCATGCAAGTTTGCATGTATATACACATACACATGCACACATACACATGTGTGTTATACATGTATATATACATACACATATATATGAATCGATAATATAGATCAATATCCTGTCATGTACAGAAGACATTAATTATCATAAGTATTTCATGTTGGAAGAGAAATTAATTAGGCTGCAAATTTAGCTCTATTCTAATAGGCGTATGGATTCTCCTCTGAAGCTTACTTGCACATGAATTTCTTAAATGTCCAATGGAGAGTTTCTTGTGATCTTTTTACTTTCTCTCTACTTGGATGCTTCAAAGAGATTTCTTGAAACACCTTGTAATCACTTCTTTTCTCTTGACTTCTTCATTGATCTATCCTTTGGTTGAGGAATCAGATTCTGGAAAGAGGCTATGGAGATTATTTGTTATGAAAATGTGTGTGTGTGTGTGTGTGTGTATGTGTGTGTGTGTGTGTGTGAAAGGGAGGAGGGGAAATATCTATTTGAGATTTTAGTGAAGATGGAAATCTTTCTTTGAACAGATTTCTCCACCCTAAATGAGATATACACAAAAAATAATTGGCAAGGAGTAACATCACAAGGAGTTAAATTTCAGTACATCAATAATATCCAGAACATGGCAAGGTATATTGAATTTTAGTTTTCCCCCTTAAATTACTAGAAAATTATAAGTAAATGATGTCATCCTAATTCCTTATATGTGGGATTTAGGTTCTAATTAGGTATCTAGGCAGGAATGACATAAGGAATGAAGACAATTGCAAAAACCTTGGAAAATGAAATCATGGGCAATAGACATGCACAGCAATAGCAATATCTTTATAACTTTCCTAGGAATAAAATAAGAAAAGTAGGATTTTTCTTTTAGTATTGAATAATTATTTTAATTTGACATTTTATTTTCCTCAAACTACATGTAAAATGATTTCATTATTTTTTCAAAGTTTTGCGTTCGAAATTCTCCCCTTCTTTGCCTCTTCTCCCCTCCTTGTTGATAACACAAAAGCTTTGCTATAGGTCATACATGTGTAGTCATATAAAACACATTTCCATGTAAATCATATTGTGAAAGAAAACACATAGAAAAAAAGAAAATAAGTAATGAAAAAGTATCTTTGATTTGCTTTCAAGCTTCATCAGTTCTTTTTCTGGAGATGGACAGTACCTTTCATCATAAGTCCTTCAAAATTGTCTTGGATCATTGTATTACTGAGAACAGCTAAGTTATTAATGGTAGATCATCATGCAGTATTGTTGTTACTGTGTGCAATGTTTCTCTGTTTCTGATATTTTCACATTGCATTAGTTCATGTATGTTTTTCCAGGCTTTTTCTGAGAGCACCTTGCTCATCATTTCTTATAGCACAATAGTATTCTGTCACAATCATATATAACAACTTGTTCAGCCTTTCCCCATTTGATGGATGGAAAGAAGTCTTCTCTGACAAGGTTGTTTTTAGAAATGAAGTGTTTATTCATTTCTTTTCAAATCTCTATCCAAAATTCTTCATTGACTTCCCATTTTTTAAAAATTAAAAATAATAGAACATGTTTTGGCATGACAGTGAAAGATCATTCACAGTCCTCAACTTAAATTTTCTAACTTCTCTCCTATGTGTAATAGACAGAGTGCTAGATAACAAGTCAAAAGACCTGAATTCATATCCTGTTTCTGACATTTTTATATCTGTGTGCTTATGAATAAACAATGTTGACTCTCAGTTTCCTTATCTATAAAATGGAGAATACATCTATGGTACCTTTCTCACAGGATATTTATGAGACCCAATTTAAATAAAAAGTAATTATCAAGCCTTAAAGTGTTACATAAAAATCAGCTAATATCACTTTACTAGACACATACTGTAGCCTCACCTCTAAAGTGGAGTACTTGACTCAATAAGTTAATCAAGAAGAATTAATTAAGCATTTACTATGTGTGAGGCAATGTTCTAAGCACTTGGAATAGAGAAAAAAAGTGAAATCATCAATACAGTTTCCTGAGGGAAGATATAGAATTCTACTACCTGAAGGCCTTCATATTCTCTTAATCATTTTGAAGAACAAATTCCTATTGGGTGGACTATATGTCCAGAATTGCTTTTCTTGGATAGTCAATGCCAGGGACAGTTCCTCTATAGGAACAGATTGAATGATATATGAAGCACCTTCCACTCTGGATGCTTACTCCATTTTACAAGTTCTCACATTTTCTATTACCTTTGAGTCCATGAAAGAGATCTAAATTCTTCATACCACTGATGCTATATATCTCTGCACTTATTGCTCACTATTTCTCAAGAAGTCACTTCCTATCCCTGGGTCTTAATTCTCTCAACTATACAATGAAAGGCTTGAATTATGCAATAAAGCTCTAAGGTTCCTTCCTACTCAAACTTTACTCAATTCTGAATGGAGTCCCCAAATCCCTGTTTGTTTACAGAAGTGTTACCAATGCTTGGGAGGCTCCATTCTAAGACAAATAAAATCATTCCTTAACCTAGCTTACCAGGACTTTCATTATCAAGGATATCCATTTTCAATCTTCCCTGAACTAGGTAACTTTGATTTAGATTTTATTTTAGTAAATAAAGCGCAATGAACTTCATATTTCTCAGCAGTTTGCTCATAGCTCTGGCTTTATTGTTCTGCTGAGTTCTAAGGTTCTTGATAGAGAAAAAAGATCTTTTTTCTTAACAAAAAAGCTCATCTTCATAAGCAAATAAAAGTTTGTTTTTGTCAAAGCCCAGTTGCTCTTGTCAAAATATCAAACTGTGACTAAAGTGCTAGCTTTGTCTGGTCTAGCCTCATTCTAACTCCTTCCAATGAAGCTTTCTTAGCACTCATGAAAACAAGAGGATTCTTCCAGGAGAGCCCTGTTGTAAAGCATATGCTTGAAAAATAGTTTCCCTAATTGTGACAATAAAAATTGAAAAGCCAACTGGCTAACAGCAACACTCAAACTCAAGGAAACAGAAACCGTGCGAGTAACTGAAGTAGGCACCTACAGTTTAAAAATAATAATAAACTACAACAAAACTGTTTTCCTTCTAAGGTAACTTTTATCACACAGGTCAGGCTAATTGTTTTGCAAAGGAATAATCTCTTCATACATAAAAATGAACATATTTCTATAGATCTGTAAGATTAATAAAGTACTCTCATATATATTATTAGCTCCTTTTATTTATAGGGAAATTGTGGTTAAAAGAGGCTATGTGACTTTCAAAGGGTTATAAAAACTAGGATCAGGATCATACATTTAAAGCTGGAAGGGCACCTCAGAGACCATGTGGAAAAATACCCTTATTTACCTCAATTATGGGAGGTGAGTTATGAATTTGAGTTTTCATTGCCTTTTAAACTGGAGCTTTTTCTGTTCAAGTGTCTCACATAGCATTCTGTTGATTCTTCTAATACTGTGTGTAATTTTCATATAACTGATATATTTTACCTGCTGGATCATAAGATCCTCTCATGCAGTGGTTGTGGCATTTTTCAATTTTATATTCCAAGACAGAAGCTCAGTATTGATTTATTAATTGGATAGGTCAGAAAAAAATTTCTAATGCAATTTCAATTTTGGGGTAAAATGTTGGAATTCAAAAGCAATCTTCTATGAACTCAATAAGAAATTAATCTTTTCAAAAGAACTCAAACAGAGAAACTCTGGAGCGGAGCCAAGATGGCAGAGTGAGAGCAACGACTCACCTAATCTCTTGGACAAACTCCTTTGGATACCTGTGAAAGGAGAACCTGACTAAATTTTGGAGGTGTGAAATCCAGTGGGAGACAGACTGTGACAGTTTTAGAGCCCAGGTTAGACTGGAAGGTCCACGGGAAGGATCAGTTTTGCAAGGGTGAGACCCCAGCACACAATGCAGTGCAGTCAGTGATGTGGAAGGGACCTGAGAAACCTAAGAGCAGCAGGTGGAACTGGCAGAGCAGCACTGAGGGTGGGAGACAAGCTGAACAGAGTCAGTGAGAGCTGCTGCTCACCAGATATCAGCACAGCAGCTCCTGAGACCTTCAGCCTAAAGATTAAACATCGGTAAGTCACCTACTTGAACTTCCGGGAGCCAGGATGGCGGAGTGATCAGTAAATGCTCTCTCCTCCCCCCTTGATGACCGTGAAAGAACCATCAAATATTTCCCCAGAAAAATCTGAATCAGTGGGAACAGCAGAAGGGGGCAAGTAGTCTCATAATACCTGAGGCTAGGAAAATAGCTAAGGGGGATTCCTCCTACCGTAGTGGAGGCGAACCAGAAGGACAGAGGATCCAGGGCAGAGAAAACTCACACTAGGACCCAGGCAAACCTCAGCACCAGGAGAGGAGCCAGGAGGGGTGGGAACACGCATTAATATCTAGGCATGCCTCAGCCCTCCAGGGGAAAAGGGAAGACAATAGGGAAGCTGGGATCACCATTCCCTGAGCTTACCTTTGCTTCAGTTCAGCTGAGAAGATCTCCTGTGACCACACCACTCCTCCCACACACTTAACAAGCTAACCCCAGGGTTGATCTGGGAAACAAAAAACAAAAAAAACCTGCTTTTAGCTTTTTCACACATCAGCTCAACACAAAGTTCTGTAGCTTCTGACTGACAGAACCAGAAGTTCCAACACTCAGCCAACATCATGAACAAGAAAAGGCAGATGAAGGATGAAAAAAACCATAGACTCTTTCTATGGGGATAAGGACCAAAACACAAACCCCGAAGAGGTCAGAGCTGAGACTGTACTTCCATCTGAAACTTCAGAAGGGATTATGAACTTCTTGCAAGCACAAGCAGCTCTCTTGGAACAGCTGAAGAAGGAAACAGAAGAAAAACTGGCCAATGATTTTAAAATTATAAAAAAGAATTCGCTGATGAGAACATCACTTTGAAAATGAAAATTGAACAAATGGAAAAAGAAGTTCAAAAATTAACTGGAGAAAATAATTCCCTACAAGGAACAGTTGATCAAATGGAAAAGGAAACCCAAAACCTAATTGGGAAAATTGATCAAATGGAAAAGGAAGCACAAAACCTAAGTGGGAAAATTGGTTGAATGGGAAAAGAAGTACAAAAATTAACTGGAGAAAATGGCTCCTTAAAGGGAAAAATTGGTCAGATGGAAAAGGAGATGCAAAAGTTAACTGAAGAAAACAATAAGATAAAGATTAGAATTGGGCAAGTAGAAACTAATGACTCAATGAGATAGCAAGAATCAGTCAAACAAAATCTAAAGAATGAAAAGATAGAAGAAAATGTAAAATATTTAATTGGAAAAACAACTGACCTGGAAAATAGATCCAGGAGAGAAAATTTAAGAATTATTGGCCTGCCAGAAACCCATGATGAAGAAAAGAGTCTGGACAATATCTTCCAGGAAATCATCAAGGAAAACTGCCCAGAAGTGCTAGATTCAGAGGGCAAAATAGTCATCAAAAGAATCCACTGTTCCCCTCCCGAAAGGGATCCCAAACTCAAAACCCCAAGAAATATTGTTGCCAAATTCCAGAGCTATCAAGTGAAGGGGAAAATACTACAAGCAGCCAGAAAGAAACAATTCAAATATCAAGGAGATACAGTCAGGATCACACAGGACCTTGCAGCTTCTACATTAAAAGAGCAAAAGAATTGGAACCCAATATTCTGTAAGGCAAAGGAGTTGGGACTACAACCAAGGATCAACTACCCAGCAAAGTTCAGCATAACATTTCTGGCAAGCAGAAAGTCATTCAACGAAATAAGGGATTTCCAAAGCTTCCTGACCAAAACGCCAGAACCCAATAGACAATTTGATCTTCAAATGCAGGTCTCAAGAGAATGATAAAAAGGTAAACTGGGGGGAAAAAACAAAAACAAAAACAAAAACTTGTTACTCAATTAAGGCAAACTGTTTACCTCCCTATAAGGGAAGATGATACCTGCTAATCTTGAGAATTGTGCAGCTATTATGATAAAAGGGATTTACATAGAGGGAACGGGTATAAAGTAAATGATGTCATATCAAAAATATGACTTAAGTATGAGAAAGGATTGTAATAGGAGGTGTGAAAAGGAGGAAGCAGAAAATGGCAAATTACATCACAGGAAGAAGTACAAAATTATAGTAGAAGGAAAGAGGGGAGGGAGATGAGCATTGTTTGAGAAGTACTGTCATCTGATTTGTTTAAAGGAGGGAAGAATAAATTTAAGTAGATAATACTAACTAGTTCTATAGGCAGTAGGAGGGGAAGGGGGAAGAAAGGGGAGGGAGGCTAAAAGGGAGGGAAGAGGCAATAAGAGTAAAAGGGAATAAAAGGGAGGGGGGCTAAAAGAAGGAGGGGAAGGCTGCAGGAGGAGGTGGTGAAAAGTGAATACTATTGAGGAGGGAAAGGGAGATGGGAGAGCTAAAAGCACAAATGGTGGGAAGGAGGATGGAGGGAAATAAACAGATTGTAATCATAACTGTGAATGTGAATGGAATGAACTCTCCAATAAAACGGAGATGGATAGCAGAATGGATTAAATGTCATAATCCAACAATATGCTGCTGACAAGAAACACATTTGAAATGGGGGGATACACATAGGATAAAGGTCAAAGGATGGAGCAGAATATATTGTGCTTCAGCTCATGTAAGAAAGGCAGGAGTAGCAATCCTAATCTCAGACAAAGCAAAAGCAGAAATAGATCAAATCAAAAGGGATAGGGTTGGAAACTATATCCTGCTAAAAAGCACCACAGACAATGAAGCAATATCATTACTAAACATGTATGCTCCAAGTGGTATAGCATCCAGATTCTTAGAGGAGAGATTGGGGGAGTTGAAGGAAGAAATTGTCAGCAAAACTATACTAGTGTGGGACCTCAAACTCCCCCTCTCTGAACTCGATAAATCTAACCTCAAAATAAAAAAGAAAGAGGTTAAGGAGATAAATAAAACTCTGGATAAGGTAGATATGATAGATCTTTGGAGAAAATTGAATGGGAATAGAAAGGAATATATCTTTTTCTCAGTGGTACATGGAACATTTACAAAAATTGACCATGTACTAGGACATAAAAATCTCACAATCCAGTGCAGAAAGGTAGAGATAATCAATACATCCTTCTTAGATCATAATGCAATAAAAATTAGATGTAATAAAAGGCCATGGAAAGATAAACCAAAAATCAATTAGAAACTAAATAATCTAATCCTAAAGAAGGGTTGGGTTAAAGAAGAAATCATAGAAACAATCAACAATTTCATTCAAGAGAATGACAATAATGAGACAACATACCAAATCTTATCGGATACTGCAAAAGCAGTTCTTAGGGGAAGTTATATATCTTTGAATGCCTACATAAATAAAATAGGGAAAGCGGAGTTCAATGACTTGGGCATGCAGCTGAAAAAGCTGGAAAAAGAACAAACTGAAAATCCCCAAGTAAATACCAAATTGGAAATACTGAAAACCAAAGGAGAGATTAATAAAACTGAAATTAAGAAAACTATTGAATTATTAAATAAAAGCAGTAGTTGCTTTTATGAAAAAACTAATAAAATTGATAAACCTTTGGTCAATCTGATTAAAAAAAAGAAAGAAGAAAATCAAATTACTAATATTAAAAATGAAAGGGGTGAACTCACCTCCAATGAGGAGGAAATTAAAGCAATAATTAGAAACTACTTTGCCCAACTTTATGCCCACAAATTCGATAATCTAAACGAGATGGATGAATACTTTAAAAAATACAAATTGCCCAGATTAACAGAAGAAGAAGTTAAATACTTAAACAACCCCATCTCAGAAAAAGAAATTGAAGAAGCCATCAGTGAACCCCCTAGGAAGAAATCTCCAGGGCCAGATGGATTCACAAGTGAATTCTATCAAACATTTAAAGAACAATTAATTCCAATACTATATAGACTATTTTTGAAAATTGGCGAAGAAGGAGTCCTCCCTTTTTTCTATGATACAAATATGGTTTTGATACCCAAACCAGGAAGAGACAAAACAGAGAAAGAAAATTATAGACCAATTTCCCTAATGAATATAGATGCAAAAGTTTTGAATAAGATTTTAGCAAAACGAATACAGCATCTTTTCACTAGATTAATTCATTACGATCAGGTAGGATTCATACCAGGATTACAGGGCTGGTTCAATATTAGGAAAACTATTAGCATTATTGATCATATCAACAACAAAGCTAACAAAAAACACATGATTATCTCAATAGATGCAGAAAAAGCTTTTGACAAAATATGACACCCATTCCTATTAAAAACAGTGGAGAACATAGGAATAAAGGGAACTTTCCCTAAAATAATAAGCAGTATCTATCTAAAACCTTCAGCAAGCATTATATGCAATGGGTATAAGCTAGATGTATTCCCAATAAGATCAGGGGTGAAACAAGGATGTCCATTATCACCACTATTATTCATTATGGTACTAGAAATGTTAGCTGTAGCAATTAGACAAGATAAAGATATTCAAGGAATAAGAATAACCAAAGAAGAAACTAAGTTATCACTCTTTGATTTATTTAGAGAATCCCAGAGATTCAAGTAAAAAACTACTTGAAATAATAAACAACTTTGGCAAAGTTTCAGGTTACAAAATAAACCCACTCAAATCTTCTGCATTCCTATATATTAGCAACAAAGTCCAACAGCAAGAGATAGAAAAAGAAATCCCATTTAAAGCTAGGGTAGACACTATAAAATACTTAGGAGTCTACCTGCCAAAACAAACCCAGGGATTATATGAACACAATTACAAGACACTTTTTGCACAAATGAAGTCAGATTTAAGTAAGTGGAAAAACATCAGTTGCTCATGGGTAGGCCGTGCTAATATAATAAAAATGACAATTCTACCTAAATTAATTTACTTATTTAGTGCCATACCAATTAAACTATCAGATAATTGTTTCCAGACCTGGGTAAAATAATATCTAAATTCATTTGGAAGAACAAAAGGTCCAAAATATCAAAGGGACTAATGAAAAGAAATGCTTGAGATGGTGGCCTAGCGCTACCAGACTTCAAATTGTACTATAAAGCAGCAATTATCAAAACCACTTGGTATTGGCTAAGAAACAGAGAGGTAGACAAGTGGAATAGACTTGGCACTCAAGACACAGTAGGCAAGGAATATAGCAACCTCCTGTTTGATAAACCCAAGGACCCCAGCTTCTGGGATAAGAACTCATTGTTCGACAAAAATTGCTGGGAAAACTGGATAACAGTGTGGCAGAAATTAGACATAGACCCATGCCTAACACCATATACAAGAATAAAGTCCAAATGGGTACATGATTTAGGTATAAAGATTGATACCATGAGTAAACTGGAGAAGCAAAGGAATAGTGTATTTATCAGATTTATGGACAAGGGAAGAATTTTTTACTAAAGAAGAGGTAGAAAGCATTATGAAATACAAGATGGATAATTTTGATTACATTAAACTGAGCAGTTTTTGCACAACCAAACCCAATGCAACCAAAATTCAGAGGGATGTAATAAATTGGGAAAGAATTTTTACAGCAAAGCTCGGGGATAAAGGCCTCATTTCTAGAATATATAGAGAACTGACTCAAATGTATAACCATACAAGTCATTCCCCAATTGATAAATGGTCAAAGGATACGAACAGGCAATTTTCAGAGGAAGAAATTAAAGCTATCTATAATCATATGAAAAAATGCTCTAAATCACTATTGATCAGAGAGATGCAAATCAAAACAACTCTGAGGTACCACATCACACCTATAAGATTGGCAAACATGGCAGAACAAGAAAATGATAAATGCTGGAGAGGATGTGGGAGAGTTGGAACACTAATTCATTGTTGGTGGAGCTGTGAGCTCATCCAACCATTCTGGAGAGCAATTTGGAACTATGCCCAAAGGGCTACAAAAATGTGCATACCCTTTGACCCAGCAATATCTCTACTAGGACTGTATCCCCAAGAGATCATAAAAATGGGAAAGGGTCACACATGTACAAAAATATTTACAGCAGCACTCTTTGTGGTTGCCAAAAACTGGAAGTCAAGGGAATGCCCATCAATTGGGTAATGGCTGAATAAATTATGGTATATGAATGTAATGAAGTACTATTGCACCATAAGAAATGATGAACAAGAAGACTTCAGAGAGACTTGGAAGGCCTTTTATGATCTGATACTGAGTGAAAGGAGCAGAACTAGGAGAACTTTGTGCATAGCAATGACCACAGTGTGCGAGAGTTTTTTCTGGTAGACTTGGAATTTCATAATAATGCAAGAACTTATTAAAAAAAAAAAAAAAAGAAATCTGCCCCCCCCCCAAAAAAAACCTCATCCCTTTTTTGACTCAGTATCTTTTTTTAAATATTAAAATGAAGTCCACAATAAAGAGGCAACACAGTTTGCAGATATAATTCACTATTGAGATTCTAAATTAATTAATGCTTGTTTTCATTAAGAAGGAAATAGATTTAAGTGTAAGTCTAAGGGTCAAAGTGGAATAATCAAGACCTTGTTTGCCAAGCAGAGAACAGAAATTATCAGTGTTCATGAGCAACTTTCATGTACTTTCTATTGATGACAAGAAAACTATGCTGTGATCTATGTCATTATTGTAAACTATTTTGAATTTCCTAGTTTAACGAAGCACATGTTCATTGGTCAGGGACTGACTAAAGAAACTCTGGTTCCTGAATATAATGGAATGTTACTGAACCTTAAGAAGAAATGAATATGAAGAGTACGAAGAAGTGTGAGATTAATTGTATGAACTGATAACAAGGTGAGGTAAACAATACCAAGAAAATAATATACAGAATTACTGCAAAACAATGGAAATAGAAAAACAAAAGAAATTAAATTAAATTAAACATGACCTAATTATAATAATCAATTTTGCACTGAAAGAAAAGAAATTTGACCTTCCTCACTTCATTAAAGAAGCAGCAGCCTCTAGCTACGGAACATTGTATTTATTGTCAGACTTGACTGATGTATCAATATATTTTTCTTATGCTTTTTTACTCTTTGTTTCAAAGAATTGTTTGTACAGTAAGGGAAGTCAGAGAGATATTTTTGAAAATTAAGATTATGTAAAAGCAAAATAAGTCAATAAAAAATTAAAATAATGTCATTAACATGATAATGGTTATAAATGACCTTCATAAACTAAACATTTCTCACTCAGGTTACCAAGACCCTTGTGGTATTGAGGAGGTTTATCAATGCAAATATGAACTAATGAATGACCTAGATTTAAATATGGTAGTATATGAAAACAGTCCCTTGAACCATCTATTCTCTTTTCAAAGGGAACAAAACTCAAATAATACAAATATATCCTACTGGTTTGATAGGTCAAAAATATCTCTGTGCAAGTCCTTAGGTTCAATCAGAATCAAAGTAGGAAGAAATAAATACTCTCTTAATTCTACTATAAAGGATATCATGTATAAATAGATCAAAACAAATTGCTGTTGGTATCAGGTACCTATACCTGATACCTCTTTTCTCTTCAGTGATGGTGAGCAAATTTTCCAAAGCTAGATGAGTCCTCATGCAGACAGATGGAAACTAAAATCTTCCTTCAGTAACTCAATTACATTTTAATTCAAGGCAAATAAAATTAAGAAGTTAAATCTGTTATGAAAAGAGATATTATGTATACTCAAGCCAATATTTTTGAATTTTCATAGGACTACTCAACTTTTTAAATGTTTCCCATTTGTATTCATAGCACTTAGCATGGTGCTTTTCAAACAGCAATGCTTAATAAACGTCTTGTCATTTGTTCACCATTTATGATGATGGATGGATGATACAAATTTGATTTTCTCTATGAATATATTTATGATCATGCATGTGCCAAAGAAGAGGTTATAACAGTTTTGGTATGTCTTAAGCTTTGAGCAAGTTGCTAATATGGGAATAGGGGAAATTTATTTGTAGGGGGTGCATTTTTCTCTTAGGTGATTTGAAGACTGCCATGCCCAGATCTTTCAGTACTCCATGAGATTATGTTCCCATCTTTTTTGCTAGGAACAAGAATGTGCATCCTAGGAAGTTGTGAGGGAGTGGAGTTCCAGACAGGTGGAGATAAGCAAATAATTTCCAATACCTTAACCACATTCTCTTCTTGAATTACAGTGGAAACCATATCTCAGAGGATTTGTAGGACCCTTAGATGATTGGTTTTGCTTCCAGTCAAGCCTTTATATCCATCATTAAATGATACAGCCTCAAAGAGAAAGAACCTGCCATCTCAACCACAACAAACCCCAACCCATGACCAACTGCCACAACAGAGTGAACCCTTGAGACTCAGGAATATTAGCTTTCCCCCTTCTCGATCTTCTTTTTGATATTAGCCAGGCCCCATACAGCCATTGTCAGGAAAGAAGGCAAGTAGGGAGAGATGAATGTGACAATACTTTGTGTATATGGAACTGGACAGTTCCTTTTGCAGGTGTTATAACCTCTGCCTCCTCAGTGGGCATAGCTATTGCAAACCAGAAAAAAGGCACCTTTTAAGGGGGCACCCAGAATTGAACTGGGGACCTCTTGATCTGCAGCATGCAGCTCTCCCACTGAACATTTGTACATCCTGTACAACATTTTTAGATCTGACCAAGACATTGATACTGCTAGTCATGAGGGCTAATGGAAAATTATGTCAAAATTTTGTTGCCCAGAGAAGTTCATCAGCATTATATGTCAATTTCATGATGTCATGCTTTTGTGGGTTCTCTCGTGCCTTTTAAATCACAAGTGGAGTGAAACAAGGTTGTATGCTTGCTCCCATGTTTTTTAGTATGATGTTTTCAGCCATGTTGTCAAGTGTTTTCAATAAGGATGAAGATGGCATCAAGGTCAGCTACCCCACTGACAGTAAATTCTTCAATGTGAAAAGGCTACAAGTCAAGATCAAAGTGGAGGGAGTGTTGATGCATGATTTTCTGTTTGCACATGATTGTGCACTCAGTAAAGTAGGGATGAGTTCTCTGCTGCTTATGCTAATTTTGGTCTAACAGTTAACACTAAAAAAACACATTGGCTACCACCACATCATCCATACATGGAACCATGGGTTACAGCAAATGGAGAAGTTTTGAATGTTGTGGATAAGCTCACTTGCCTTGAGAGTATTCTTTCCAGGGATGTACACATTGATAATGAGGTTGATAGACATATTGCCAGAGCTATCTTAGTGTTTGGGAGGCTTCAAAGGAAAGCATGGGAGAAAGAGGTATTAGATTGACTACCAAACTGAAAGTCTACAGAGCTGTTGTGCTGACCTCATTGTTGTGTGTCTGTGACACTTGGACAGTCTACCAGCACCATGTCAGGAAACTGAATCATTTCCTTTTGAATTGTCTTAGGAAGATTCTGAAGATCACCTGGTAGGATAAGGTACCAGATACTTGAGGTCCTTATTATAACAAAACTACCTAGCATTCAAATTCTGCTTCAGAGAGTACAACTCCAATGGGTTGGCCAGATTGTTTGAATGCAAAATCTACACTTGCCAGAAAGACTATTTTATGCAGAACTCACACAGGGTAAGCAATCACATGGTGGTCAGGAGAAGTGATAGAAGGACACTTTCAAGGTCTCTCTCAAGAACTTTGGAATTGATTATGTGACCTGGGAGACACTGGCACAGGACCACTCAGTATGGCATGCCCAAATGAAAGAAGGTGCTGTGATTTACTAGCAAAGAAGAATTGAAACAGCTCAAAGGAAATGCAGGATGTGCAAATTAAAAGTATACACCACAAATGTTCACAAGAACTATCTGTGCCTGATCTGTGGTAAAGCATTCCAAGCTCCTCTTGACCTGATTACCCTCTGTCGAGCACATTGAAACTTGACTTTAGCATGGTGATATCATTTTGGTCCTCTTGAAGAATGAAGGACAACAACCACCAACCAGACAAGATAATGAAAATTCTTGCTCTCAAAGTCTTTAGAGCCATAGAATGGTATCACATTGGATATATATATATATGGTTTTATCAATGTAAATGACTTTAAAAAAGATTCATCACCATCTCTTTGTCATTGCAACCTAATTGGGCTTTCTATCTCATATGAGCTGAAATCTCCTAAGTGTGTTCTCTTGCCTATTAAAATGAGAACTCCTTGAGACTAGCTACTATATTTCTTTTCAATTTATATACTTTATCTGTACAGTGCTTTGCACACAATAAGCCATTAAAATGTGTTTTTGTTCATTCAATAGCATGATATTCTGCTGGTGGGTAATAAACATTAAAAAGACCCAGACAGAATTCCCAGGCATTTGCCTGCTCCAACAAATGGAGAGAAAATTTATAAAGCATTTATTAAAATTTACTATGCACCAATCATATCATGGCTAAGAACTGGTGTTACAGAAATAAGCAGGCAAAAATAAGTCAAGAAGACCAGAATTAAAATCTCATTTCAGAAACTTAGTAGTTGTTTCACCCTGGGCAAGTTACTTAACCTTGCTTGCCTCAGTTTCCTCATTTATTAAATGTCTAAATGATTCCTTTGTATACTACATTGGGTGGTTGATGACTTATTAAGATACGTGATGATCCAATATAAGTTCCTTGAGGTCAGGAAATGTTTTTAACTCTGTCCTGATATTCACAATGTCTTTCAATGTCACTTGCATGTGTGTGTTCATCCTTTGTTGCCTGAAGAAGACCCAGAGAACTAATTACATGACTTGCACTTGACTTTGTTTCGAGTGAGGGAGGGTTGTGCAGGTCACCAGCTTCACTTCTCCTCCAGAGCCATCTGAATCCAATGACCAGATATTCATGAGGATGACTGGAGATGACCCAGGTTGAGGCAATTGGGGTTAATTGACTTGTACAAGGTCACACAGCTAATGAGTGTCAAGTGTCTGAGGTGAGATTTGACTCCTGCACTGGTGCTCTACCCACTTCACCACCTAGCTGCCCCACTATTGCACTTGCATGTAATAGATTCCTGAAGTGATAGAGTTGCAATAAAAGCGTTGTTATTGCTTGCCCTTCATTCTCAAAGAGGAGGTGGTACCATGGTGTGCAAGTGAATTGGATTTAAGTGAGGTGCTCTGCCCAGAGGGAATATAAAAGTAACAAAGTAGGAGAATAGTGAGAGAGGAAAACTGAAATTCTAGGAGGGTGAGATTAATAATATATTACCAATTTTATCAAGGTTATTGCAAAAATAATGGGTAGTCTGAGAACTGGGTTAAATGTCAGGAGGAAAAGGAAAAGCTACTAGCCAAAATATTTCCCACCAATTGCCACACTAAATTATTTTACCTTTGAAAAACTTGGCCAGGACAATGAAATAGAAAGGACACTACATTTGGAGTCAAAAGAACTCCAGCAATTACAAGTTATATGAGTTTGAGTAAACCTCTTAACTTTGGGGGACATCAGTTCTTTTATCCAAGAAATGTGAAAATGTACTAAATTATCTCTGAGGTCCTTCCTGATTCTCTTTCTTCTGACCCTATTCATGTTCAAATTTTAGGAATATGGGGAAGGACCCATACACATAATTATAAACTCCTTCACCTACAAGTTTTGAAGTATTTGTCTTTCAGACTCACCTTCCGTCATTAAAGTAAACATATTTCAAGAAGAATTAATACCATGAATCATTCTTGAATGAATGTGATCTCATTGATTTGATAGTTCCCTTGAATGGTGCAGATCATAATCTATCTATACTTTCTCATTCTTTCTGACTCATGTTCATGTCTTTCCCAAAATTCGTCAACCTAGAAGTCTTTCTTAATTTTTCTTAACTGTTTGAGGGTATGAATGCATCACTGAAGCCATTCACCTGTCATCCTTCACTATGGCCTTGTGACTAGTCTGTCTTCTCTTACTGCTATATAATTCTTCGAAATTTTTCATTCCTGTTCTCTTTTGATGTTTCCAATTAGTTATGTTACAGCCTACGTAGCCCCAACATGGACCTGTCTATTGCCTTCTAAATATCTTCTTCTTCATCTTCTTCTTGTCAATATTCTTCCTTCTTTCTTTTTACTTTTCTGGAGTCCCTTGAATTCCGTATCTCGATGTCATATGGCAATACCAATAAAATGTTGGTAATGAAAAGATGGGTCTCCGTTTCCATTGGAACCAGGGGGCCACTGATGTAATTTTACAGTTTCCTGAAAGAAATTAAATATGTTTCTCTCTCCTATTGGATTTTAAATAGAATTTATTACACAATTATCCTATCTTTTCCATATATAAACAGTGATGGACAGCCTCTATAGATTTCCGTCCCAAGGAATGCCATATGGGCAGTAAACATTCCCCCCTTTTTCTGCATGGATATTCAGTACAAACTATACATGAAAGGTTGCAAATCTCTTCTAGTACGTTATGTCATATGCTGGGACTTGATGCAATTAAAACTGTATTATCTTCAAAATAAGGAGCTTGGACTATTACTTAACCTGGACATAGGTCAAATTTGGAAATTTGAAAAAATTCAAAAGATGGGAACAATTTATAAATATTACTATAACAAACTGCTTTTCACCATCTTGTGTAGCTGGACACCACACACTAATACCCTCTCCTCACAATCCTGTATTTGTTCATAAAGAGAGCAGAAGTGGTACAAAAGAGAACAGATATGGGGAAAATAGCTAGATTGAGTTAAATGTGCTTAGAATATGCCCTCAGCATGTAATCATGCATCCAAAATACACCAAGATGAAAAGAAGGATGCTGAAAGTAGGGGTAGATGGGCACCACAGATAAGAGTCAAAGATAAGGTGAATAAGGCTTTGTCATAAACAAAGGATCTCCCTCCTACCCACCCTCAGCACTGATGTGCTCCCCTCCCCGTCCCTCACCCTGACTTATTTGGATTTTTCTCTATACCTTTACATGTCTCTCCTCAAACACACTCATGTGGGTCACACCATCCTTGGCAACGTCTGTCAACACTCATCTGGCATAGCTTCAGCTAGTTACATGTGTGCCAAAGGCAATTTTTTCATATTTTAGCATTTTCCCCAGGGCCAGCCCTAATTTTTCAAGCAGATCTGACCTTCCTTCCATCCTGTGAAGTGTCCTGCCACAGACTATGAAGCAGAAATCATGAATCAAAATGTTATGTAACTGAACACTCCCTAGCAGTCACTTGACTCTTTCCCAGGGCTGTCCTTGCTTGAAATGAGTTGTATTTAAATGAAAAATGGCAACACATGGTTAAAAATGTCAACAATTTTATCACAAAATAAGTCATGGAAAATCTGTCCTTTCTATTTGTTATAGGGTCTGGCATCTTCTAAAGCCCATGCAGCTGTTTCTCTGAAAGACAGCAAAGCAGTCCGTACTCACAGCAACATTTGGCTTCAAACAGTATTATTTGCTCAGGGGGAAATCATAAAATTGGAATCAGAGGGTGATGATGGCTTTTGTTAGTGCAAGAGGCCAGGCCATCCTCAGCCCACTGAAGGGGGTGTTCATCAAGCTTCATTTGCTTTCAGTTTCTGAACTGTAACCCAAAGCATTACCACCAACAAGCTGCAGTTGTTGGAATCTGTTCTTCTCATTAACAAACACATTTTCAATGCCTGAACAGAACTCTGCAGGGCAATGCTGTTTCATTACTTAACACTGTGCACACTTGGCTTATTGACAGAGAGAGAGAGAGAGAGAGAGAGAGAGAGAGAGAGAGAGAGAGAGAGAGAGAGAGAGAGAGAGAGAGAGAGAGAGAGAGAGAGAGAGACAGAGAGAGAGAGAGAGAGAGAGAGAGAGAGAGAGAGAGAGAGAGACAGAGACAGAGACAGAGACAGAGAGGAGACAGAGAGACACAGAGACACAGAGACAGAGACAGAAACACAGAGAGACAGACAGGGAGAGACAGAGAGACACAGAGAGAGAGAGAGACAGAGAGACAGAGAGAGAGTAGGAGAGGGAGGAGAGAGAGAAGTTTTGTACTTTTTGAAGTAAAGTAAAATATATATTCTGGAAGAGAGGAGGAAGCATAGGCTTGGTTAAAAGGAAGTTTCCAGTGAAGGAATTTTTAAAATTACTTCATTCTGTTAAAAACAAAACAAAACAACAACAACACTGAGTCTCTCATCCACTGTAATTAAATCTCCTTATTGTGTGCCCCTCTTAGGGCAGGAACAATGTTTTAAACCTGTGTTTGAAGTCAGAAAGCAGGGGTTCATATCTCAGCTCTGTCACTATCATCATGAACTTAGGAAAGCCACTTCTCATGTTTTTGATCTGGAAAATGGAGAAAATAACATTCAGTTGAAATGCAGTGTTGTGTCATGGGTAGAGTACTGCATTGCAGAATTGGGAAGGGCAGAGGTCATATCTTGCCTCAGACTTTTACTCTCAGTGTATCAATGGGTGAGTCACTTCATCTTTCTGAGCCTCTGTTTACACACAATCACATAAAATAGGGATAATAATAATATCTACCTTACAGGTCTATCCTGAATTTCAAAAAGATTATCCGTGTAAAGTGGCTTACAATCTTTAAGGTGCTATATAAATGGGAGTTCTAATTATATCTCCTTCAAGGAGAAAATGCAGAAATTGACATTGAATGATCTTATGGGTTGACCCAGTTACATATTGTTGCTCAGACCTTGCATGATGGCATTTGGGGTATTCTTGTCAAACATACTGGATTGCTTTGCCATTTCCTTCTCCACTGGATTCATTTTTTTCAGGCAATGAGATATTAAGTGGCTTGCTCAGTGTCACATAGCTAGAAAGTGTCTGAGGCTGGATTGGAACTCGGGTCTTCCTGACTCTAGGCCCAATACTCTATTCCTACTTTACATATTAGCTGAATTTGAAAGGGGTGGAGGGAGATTATGCCCCTATAACCAATTTATGAAGCAGATAATTCAGCCCCCCAAATCTATATATATATATGGTATAATGGATTCCTCAGTGGCAAGGGGAGAAACAAAATATAATATTACCTTAATATAGAGTAGGCTCTTGCTTTATGAAAATTCCATGGAATCCAGTAGTCTTTTGAAAACTGAGTATATTTCATTCTTTTATGTGTACAACATATTTATTAATTATCAATTTTTCTATCAATGATTTTTAATGCATGAATTGCCCTGGAACTAAGCACAATAGAAGTTTTCATTTTCCTCCCATGATTCCAGGAGCACATTTACTTTATATTCCCAGAAGAGTCAAGTATGAGTAACTTAAAACCATGATATTAATATTACAAACTCTAAGACACAATAGTTCATATTTTAGAACTTCTTCAAAGAAACCATGTGTAGCACAAAAACATCATCTCAATTTTACAGATGAAGAAACAGAGGCTAGAGATAGGGTGATGGTGTCATATAGTTAGTAAGTATCAAGACAAGGAGTCTTTTCTTTCTTGTGTATGCTCCTTTCCACTATAATATAATTAAAAGTATATCCAGAGTCCATGAAATTCAGAATACTTGAGACTCAAAAACTAGTAATATGTCACCGAAAAATAGTCATATATTCTACACTCTATAAGTTTATATCTAAATTCTCTCTCATGAAGATATAGATCACTAGGTAACTGTACCCCATGACAGATGATTGAATTCTATCAGAGGGATCAGATTTGTGACTCTTGTGCCAAATCTATAGGTCATCCACTCACTGCTTATATTCCTCTTAGATGAATTCTGTGCTTTGGCCTTGGAATTACGTGTGACTATGGCCTAAATGAAACATCTTGGAGAAGCCAGGCATTCCACGCAAACTTTGGTTGCTTCAGAGAATTCAGTGACAAGAGTCATAATGTATTGCGCTGAAGTATTAATGGATGTCCCTCTTAGTAGAATGTGCATTTCAGGAAGGAATCATTGTAGTGGTGAAAAAATATTAACCAAATGTTCTGGCTTTTGAGCTGATTGGCTACCAAAACAGAAGTCAATAAAAATAATAGCCAGGACCGAGGGATGTCTTTATCAATACTAGCTAATTAAATGAACTTGGTTTTTTAAAAGAAAAAAAAATATGATGATAATGTTAACTCTGCAGAAGTTTAACCTGTACTTTCCTCTGTCTCTTTACATGATCATAACAAGAAAGGATGTCATTGATACAGGATTTCATCCAGATGGTAAAAATAAACACACCATCACAGAATGCCAATGCTAAATTGGATATTCAAGTTCAGAAAATCTAACTCTCTGGTTTAAAAACTTTGGAAGCTGAATCCCAAACAGATTAAGTAATACCTAAAGTCATAGTGCTTCTAAGGAGGAGAGCCAGGATTCAAACTCTAAACTTCTGATACCAAATGCAAAGTGCTTTCTTCCAAATCAGCTTTAGAACTTATAGCATACATAGAATCAGCTACTTTACCTCTAAGACAAGTGGTTAATCGAAGTGATTAATAAGTCACTCAAGATATTTTTCTCTTAACCCAAATGTCATTGCCATGTCAAATAAGAAACTACTGCTTCACTGTCTTAGTACCACTTTATAACATGGCAACAACGATTGGTGCAAAAAGAGAAGTCTCAATCTGATCCAAAAGACTGAGTTACCCAAGAACCCCTTCTTTTCTTTCCAACCAGGGACAGTGTCATGTTATTGGTTCACAAAGCAGGGCACTTTTGCTAAAGAAAGGCAGTGTCTCTAGTTTTCAATACTCCCTGGGACCAAAGCAATTTAGAAATTTGCAGCTAGGATTCTGCAAAATCAGTTCATATTTTAATAACAGTCTTAGAAGAATCTGGAATTGTTACCAAAAGCACTCCATCTGAGTCACATTTGGCACAGGCAGTATTCCATCTCACATTGCTGTCTGTCTCTGTTTTAATTATTTGAAAGTTTAAGTGTGAAGGGATGGGGTGGGGGAATGGAAAGAAATTGAAATAGCAATAACTCTGCATCCAGGTCATACAAAGCAGGAAGAGCAATATCCCACACCTGAACCTTTCAACTGAGATCTGAAACCCTCTCTTTTCTTTGTTATTATTATTCTTAGTAATAGGTGACATTAATATAGGATTTTAAAGTTGACAGAGTATTTTATAATTATCTTATTTTTCCCCTCACAACAAGCCTGGGTCATAGGTGCTATTATTATCCTCATGTTATGGATGAGTAAATTGAGACAGATAGAGGTTAAGTGTCTTACCCAGGTTCATACCAGTAGAAGGATCTGAAATCATACTTGAACACAAGTCTTCCTAACTCCATGTTACCCACTTTATCTACTTCATGACCTAGCTATCTATTCTTACTTAAAGAAACTGCTTCAAGTCCCTAGCTTCTCCATTTAGCTATCAAAGTGAGCACAGGACTGGCCATGTCTCCATCCTACTCTCCCAGCAAACTCAGGTGGCTCCCTAGTTCCTCCAGGATCAAATATAAAATCCAAAGTTTGACTCATGGGCCCTTCTTCCCTATCAATTCTTCTTACATTTTACTCCCTTTCATATACTCTATGATCCAGCACTAGTGGCCCTGCTCTTCTGTATATTTTATTTCATTCCCCAAATGTGCATTTTCCTTAGCCTGTGCCCTATGCCTGGAATATTCTCCCTCTTTGTCTGTCTCCTGGTTTGGCTGGTTCCTACTTTTTCCAAGAAATCTTTCTTGGCTTCCCTTCCTGCCCTCATGCTGGAACCTTCTCTCTGAGAATACTTCCCACTTAGATTGACTATATCTTTTGCATAAACAGCTGTTTGTATATTACCTTCCCCATTAGAATGTGAACTTCATAAGGACAGGAATTATGTGTTTGCCTGTTTTGTATTTCCAACACTTAGCAGAGAGCTTGGCACAAATGTAGCACTTAATGAAAGAGTGTTGTTGACTGGCTCAGTGAGCTATACATTCAATTGCATGTCACTGCTTGAGTGGGCCTTTTTAATCATTTTTTTTCTCTCTTATATGGATGATCAGGCTTATCTAATTTAAGTCCTCATGAATTTGAAAAGACATTATAAGATTCTGGGACTTGGAACAATTAGCATAATGTCTTTTATTAATAGAAGCATCTCGAGGATCTCATCATATACTTGGAGTTGTTCCATCTCGCCCCAAGAATAGGGTATCCTTCATCACAATTATGTGAACCCTTGGTGAGTATATATCTCACTATGGCAAGTCAAGTAAGGGTTAGAACAAGAACAAATAACTATCATCACATTACAACAGATAAATTTAACTGTATTATGATGCAGCAATTATCAAAAATATCTGGTACTGGTTGAGAAATAGATCAACGGAATTGAGTTAACATTCAATTTACAGAAACAAATAAATATTTGACAAGGGTATTTGACAAGTGTACAGACTTAAGATTTTGAGATAAGAATTTATTATTTTATTTAAAAAATGTTGTGAAAAATGGAAAATAGTATGGCAGCAAGTGGACATGGACCAATATTT